>NC_058403.1:210494197-210585974 GCF_002201575.2 Neomonachus schauinslandi
GGGGGGGGGGGGGGGGGGGGGGGGGGGGGGGGGGGGGGGGCGGTACCGGACAGCTGGCCCGATTCCTCCCTCCCCCACCTCCAAGCACTCACCAGGGTCGAAGTTGTCATCCCAATAGTAGGAGAAGAACAGGGCCCCCAGCCCGGTGAGGAGCAGAACCTTCATGGCCAGCCCTGGGTCTGCAGGTTCTGCAGCGGGAGAGAGGACAGGCACAGGCCTGGCCCACAGCCACCCCCATTTCCCCAACTGCGCCTTTGTTTGATGAAGATGCTCCAGGCCCTGCCCTCTCTCCCCTCCATCTCGGCAGCCGCTGCCTAGTTCAGGTCACTACATAGGTTCCCCTGGCCTCTTCAATGGCTTTCTCCCTCCTCGAAGGAGCCAAATGACATCTTGCCTCCCCCTGCTGAACATCTTCCCCATTTCATTTAGGACAAAAGCTGGCCTCCTTGATGGTCAAAAAGGCCCTGCAGGGACCAGCCCCTCTGGCTCACTCTGCTGTTTGCCACACCCGCCTCTTCACTGTTCCTCAGAATCAGCCAGTCTCCAACCTGCCGCAGGGCCTTTGCATTGGCTGTTGCCTCTGCCCAGAATGCTCTTCCCAAATAGAACCCAAGGAGTTGCTCTCTCACTTCTTTGAAGTCAGCACAAAACTGACCTACTCCAAGGGACATTCCCTGGCCTCCTTTTCTAGAGCGCCTCCTGGTCCCTCTCCTTCCCTTGCCTCCCTCTACAACTGCCATCCTCTCAGCACTTGCCACGACCTGAAATTATCCTGACGATTTGTTACATGTTCACTGGCCCTGTTTCCTCCTAGACTGTCAGCTCCATGAGGCAGGAAGGAAACGGAAACCTGATGCTGCTTTGTTCACTGTCGGGTCCTCAGGGCCCCAAACGGTGCGAGACATGCAGTAGGATGCTCAACAGATACCAGACTGACCCTGAGTGATATTAAGAACATTGGAGAGAAGAGCTGGGCGGGGGGCGGGGGGGGGGGGGCAGAAAGACGGCTCTGTCTGGAGACACCCAGAAGGAATCTTAGGGCTCGGTAGGGGACACAGGGGCCTGTGCCATTAGGGTTAAGATGTGACTTCAGCTGTGGGAGTGGATTTACTTGTTCCAGGGAGAAGGTGAAAGAGAGAAACAGGCCAAGTGCTTAACTGCTTTAAGCGGGGGGCAGGTCATGAATCTTCCCTGAGAAAGGCGCAGGACCATCACATCTTGGGGTTTCTGTCATCTGGACTCAGTAGGACAAAGAGGAGAGGGGGACTTCCAGAGCTGAGAGATGGTGGGGTTGGGGTGCCTTCAGGTCTCTAGATCCAGGCCTCAGTCCTTCGCCCCCCACTGCAAAGTTCCGGCTGCCTCTCCCATCCTCCTACACCCTCCCTCCCACCCTATGCTTTTCCGGCAGCCAGAGGGATCTTCCAAAGAAATCTGATGTTCCCCTTCCTGCTCCAAAGCCTCCTAGGGTTCGCCACTGCCCCCCATGGAGACCAAGCTCCTCACCTCAGCCCACAATAACCCGCGGGTCTGGCCCACCTGTCCATCCGCATCTTCCACCATTACTGTCTATGAATCTTTCTCAGCTCTCAGAAAGGTGCACTCGCCCTTCCCCAGTCACGGCAGCCATCCCACCTCAACCCACGTTCCGGGGGAAGCCCCGCGGAGTCCCGCAACTCGACCCTCTTCCCACCTTGACCCCAGCAGCTATGCAGGGCTCCGTGGGGTCGGGCGGATGAACGGCTAGCTGGTTGGCCGTCCGGGTGGATGGATGGATGGTTGGATGGACGGGTGGATGGATGGATGAAGCAGCCGCCTGCGATGGGGGAGGAACTGGGAGAACCAGACCCTCGCAGAACGTACTGGTCTCCTGACCTCGCCAGGCCTCAGTTTCCCCTCTGGACAAAAAGGGCGTGCGACGTGCTGCGCGCTCCCAACCTCGCACTCACCCACTCGGGCCTTAGTTTCTCCCGCCGTCCAGCGGGGCCGGGGTCCGGGCCTGGGAACCCGCAGCGCGCCCCTCGTACCTCCCTAAGCGGCCGCTTCCGCCGGGCCCCCGACCGCGACCCCTCCCTTAGGGTCCGGGTCACGTGACACCAAGCCCACCTCCTCAGGGGGAGTGGCCTAGCCACGGGAACACCGCTCCCGGGCGTTGCCCGGCAACGGCATTCCGCCGGGCTCGCCCCCTCCCGGCACTAGTCCCGGTCCCGGTCCCGCCCCCTGGGCGAAAGCCCCACCCCTGACCAGATCACGTGATACAGGGCCCCGCCTCCTTCGCACAATTCCGCCCGTCGCGTTGCCATGACAACCATGCTATTGGCACACTCTTCCTGGTCCTGGGCCCTCAGTCCCCCGCGCGGGCGCGGGTGGATCTCCCGGGCCCCGACATCTTCTTGGGTCACTTTCAGGCCTCACTCTAGACGCGTGACTCCTCTTTTCCCCCCCACGCCACCCGGGCCGTGTCAGGCCGGACTACATTTCCCAGGAGTCTCGGCGGCTAGGCGAGGCGTCCGGCGCCTCACGGGGCGGTGCTGACTCCCGTTTCCCAGGCAGCTTTACGGCGGACGGGCTCTGGAGATTGCACTTCTCAGAATCCTTTCGCGCCGTCCCTCTCCCGGCGTCTCTGAGCCGTCGCGCGACTTCGACTCCCGCAGGCCTTTGCGACTGACTAGGGCGACTACGCTTCCCAGAGGCCTCTGCGGCGCTATCACCGGAAGCGGCGGGCGAGTGGAGTGTCCTTGCGCGCGGAGCCGAGCGACCATGGTTCCCCGAGTGTGGTCGCTGATGAGGTGCGTCGGGCTGCCGGGCGGGCCCCGAGCCCCCGAGAAAGTCCCCTCCTGTGGGCACTACCTCTGGTTTGCTTCCAACTGGATCTCCGAATTCCGTGCCCCCATCGCCCCTATGGGGAAACTGAGGTTCAGGCGGGGAGGGCCTTCCCGAGATGTCCTGTCGCCTCCTTCCCGCTTCCCAGCGAGCCCTTGCCTCCTGATTGTGTCGGAGTCCCCGCTGCCGCCTCTGTAAGGTGGGAATGCCGCAGGCGCAGTACCAGGAAGTTCATGCGTGCCCAGAGCGACGTATGACACACGGGAAGCGACCAGGGCCACTTGGAAACCCTTCGAGGGTGGCGCGCAGGTCGTGCCTCCCGGGGCTGGAAGGCATAAAGTCAGGGGTCTTAAATCTTCACGGTTCCCTGCTCTGTGTGCGGTATCACCAGTGACCCCTCTTCCTCTCCGGGCCTCAGTTTACCAGTTCAGTGGGGCGCAGTGTAGATTGAGCGTCGTGCACAGTAAGCGCCAGGAACGCCTCTGGGCCCCCCGCGTGCCTTGTTCTTCCGTACTGGCTGCCTGGCTTCAGGTGTGTCACTCCTAGGACCGTGGCACCCGGGAGCCAGCCTCCTCTCCCCGCGTGGGCCTAGAGCCCCGCTGCCGGCCAGCAGTGCCCGAGGAGCTGCTGAGCGGCTGTCCTTCCCTGACCGCAGGTTCCTCATCAAGGGCAGTGTGGCCGGGGGTGCCGTCTACCTGGTGTATGACCAGGAGTTGCTGGGGCCAAGCGACAAGAGCCAGGCTGTCCTTCAGAAGGCTGAGGAGGTAGTCCCCCCAGCCATGTACCAGTTCGGCCAGTACCTGTGTGAGCAGACGGGTCTGAAGATGCCCCAGGTACCCTGGGGCTGGGAGTGAGGCTAAGGCTTGGTGGGAGGAGGGTGTCAGTTCTGGGGTGGCTCTTGGTCCCTGGTCCCTTCAGCCCTGCCTGGTATCCTCGGCCCTGGGCTTTGTGCTGCTCTTCCCTGCCTCGGGAAGGGGCTGGGGCTGCTGGCCGGGCCCTTCCCTTTTCACCTGCCCCTTCTCCCCTCTCTTCCCAGCTCCCAGCCCCTCCAAAGTTTAACTTTCACATCCGCGACACCTGGAATTCAGGTAGGCCCTGGTCCCTGTGCTTGGGGGGTGGCCCCTGATACCCCCCAGCCTAGCACCCCCTACCACCGCTTCCTGGTCATTCCTTTCCGTTGCTCCCCTTGCTGCTCCGTGCAGCTCCCACAGACCTAAAAGAGGAAAAGGGGTGGAGATTTTCAGGGAGGTGTGAGCAAAGTGGAGCCTCCTTGGAGGATGGGTCACATTGGAGCTCATCGTGTGACCTAGACAAGAGGAGGCCCTGCCCCACTCTGCCTGTTTCCGCGTGTGGAACTGATGAACCTGGAACGGGTGCCTCTAAAAGCCTCGCAGAGCTAGGGTTTCCGGGGGGCTGGTGTTGGTGGACTAAAGCGGGGGGCTGAAGGCGCTGGGCCCTCCCTCTCCACAGGCATCATTACGGTGATGTCGGCCCTGTCGGCGGCCCCCTCCAAGGCCCGCGAGTACTCCAAGGAGGGCTGGGCGTACCTGAAGGAGCGAACCAAGTAGCCTGTCAGAAGAGGCCACCTGCCCCGGTCAGGAACAGGGGCAGGGGCACCATAGACCCTGAGACTCCAGACTGGGACTGGGACCCCACTCCAAGGGCAGCTCCTGGCCTTGCCAGCCCAATAAAGGACTTTGGAAGAAGTGCTCCCCGACCCGTGTGCTGGCCCCGGGGACTGGGGTGGCCTGGCTGGTGCCCAGAGCGCAGGAGCCTGGGCTTCTGGCACCTAGCAGCTCTTCAGGGCCTGACCTTGCCCCCAGGCCTGGGTTCACCCCTTCGCTCTCCGGGGCCCTGCCTGCTGGGCCCCCAACCTGGTATGGGGATGGGGAGCAGACACTTGGCCCTGGCGCTCCATTGACTGTGCTCAGGGCCCAGGAATGGGTTGAGGAAGTACTGAGGGCCAGCCCAGGTTAGGGATGTCTGCTCGTGGAGGGCTGAGCCAGGGTGGGGCATTCTGGACGTTGGGACTCGGTAGACTGGGCACAATTCATCAGTTCATCTCTCCACATGGCCAGGAGTTCCTGTGGACACTGAGCCTACATCTGGCTCAGCTCGCTGATCACCTGTCTCGTCTGGTCCTGGCCCTCCCTTGCCTGCTCCCTACCCGCATTCTACCCTCTCCCCACAATCTGGGGATACCTGGGACCACAGGCTTCCTGTCATTACAGTGGGTGGGGGGCTCCCGCACCCAGAGAGGTTCTGCCCTCCCTGCATCCCCTGCTCCCCTGGGAAGGCTTTCCCGCCCCACACTGGGTCAGCTGCCTGGTGACCTGAATGTTCCCCCCGCCCCAACCCCTGGGGGCTGAATCGCCGGGAGGGTGGGCCCTGGGAATACTCCCAGCCCGGAGGACATCCCACCGTGATGGCGGTGGGAGGAAACCTGTTTCGCAGATGACGGCAGGTAGAAGGTGGGCTTGGCTGGGAGCCCGAGACTTGCCTAGGATGCCGCTCCAGGAGCATGGAGCAGGCCTGGCCAATGGTGCCCTGAGCTGACACGGGATCCCCCTGTTTCTAAGAGTTCTGGGGGTTATGTTGCTTGGTCTGGGGGACAGAGCTCACCAAGGCCCGTGAACTAGGAGAGGACAGCGGTTACCGGTGAGGAAAGCAGAGACCAGAAGCCAAGACGTTGCCCAGGCTCTCCGGGGATGAGAAGCTCGTGTGTCCACGGGAGCTGTGGGGAGGAGTGTGGGGGGGGGATGGGTGGCCTGGCCTGGGGTGTTTGGGGAGGCAGAGCCCCGTTGTGTGCCACTCTACTCTCCAGGAAGAGTCTCTGGCTGGGTCTCCCATGTCCAGCGTGGCGCCTGCCCGCTCATGTGCTGGGCCACGGCAAGGAGACGAGCAGGTCCAGGGCAAGGGCAGCGTGGGAACATCCCTGATCCCGGGGGCTGCCTGGGGGGAAGCCAGCCCTGGGTCGGGGCTGAGCCCTGTGACCCACCCCTGGCTGGCACCCTCCACCGAGCCCTTCCCGCAGCCCAGGGAAGGGGGCCGACCGTGGGCTCCGTTTACAGGTGGAGAAGGTTGTGCGCAGCCTGGAACCCGGGGAGTTAGCTTCAACCCTCCCCGGGGTGCAGGATTTCCAGGTGCCTCACCCCAATGGACCCAGTCCTGGGCCCTCGAAGACAGGAGGGTTTGTGCTCAGGGCACATGGGGCTGGGGCCGTGGCATGTGCTCCACAAGGTCCCTGAAGCCTCGGGACCCCGCCATCATCACTACCACCATTTTACAGAGACTGAGGCCGACCTGGGCCGGGGGGGGACCTGCCAGGGCCTCCCTGCCACACTCTGCCAACTCCCGGCAATGCCCACAGGAAGGGAATCCAGCCCTTATAGGTCAGGAGGGAGCCACAGAAGGAACATGCTTGTGCTCATGCCCATGCGGGCGGCCGAGCCTGCAGCCCCAGCCGCACTGCTCACAAGAGTGACTGCAGCCCCCGGAGGACGCCCGTGTCAGGGGTGGAGGGGGCTGCGAGGTGGGGGCTCCAGAGAAGCAGAAATGGCTGGGGGCGGGTCCGGGGGCGGCTGGGCAGGCAGGCAGGGCTTTGGGAAGGCACAGGTGTGCACAGTGAGGGCTGGCAGAGGGGCACGCGGTTTAAGGGTGAGAGAGGGTGACGGAAAGGGCTGAGCAGGATGCACCTGTTTGAGAACACAGAGCAGGCAGGGCTGGGTCATCTCACAGAAGCGACACACGTACCCTGGGCCCCCCTGGATAACCTGGATAATTCTCCATCTCCAGGTCCTTAACTGAATCCTGGCTGCAAAGGCCCTTTTGTCGGGTTAGGTGCCATGCGTAGATTTCAGAGATTAGGGTGGGGACACCTCGGGCCCCTTCCGGAGGGGGCTTATTTGGCCCACCGCAGAGTCTGAAGGCTGGGTCACGTGTCTGTCTTCCCCCAGACAGGGCTGGACTCCACCAGCTCGCTTCCACAGACCAAGAGGCAGCAGGCCTCCCCGTCACCCCAACTCCCCTGTATGGGTGGGCCCGGCCTCCCTCCCCAGCACTATGGCCACAGATGCCGGGCCCCAGGAGACCAGAGTCTGGCTGACCTGGGGAGGCAGCACACTGCTGTCAGATCTTAGCCCGCTGGGATGCAGTTCCACTTAGGAGATCCTAGGAGTCAAAGCCACAGACGTGGGGAGTTGATGGGGGGGGGCATGGGGGCAGGGTGTGTGAGCCCGGGGACAGTTGGGTTGGGGAAGATGAAAGGTTCTGCAGACGGAGGCCAGGGATGGCTGCACAGCAGCGTGCAAATACGAATGCCTCCGAGCTGTACACTTAGAAGTGGTTAGAATGGGAAATTTCACGTTCTGTGTATTTTCCCCGCATTACAAAAAAGCACAGCGGCTTGCCTGTTCAGCAAGGGCTGGGCGTGTCCTGGACATGGAGGCAGAGCGTGGGGGACAGAACCACCTGAGGTACATCAAAGGGCCCAGGATGGGGAAGAGGGACCAAATGGCCACAATCCCCTGAACTCCGGACCTGGGCTCACGTAGGCCAAGAGGGTGCGCAGTCAGCAAAGGGCTTCTGGAAACCCTAACAGCCCCTTAAAGCTGCCCCTTCCGTCTTTCCCTGAAGGAAGAGCCGTGGCCCAGCAACGCCAAGTATAATTAACACGAAGAGGAGAAATAAAAAGAGAAAACGCTTTAAATAAAGGGTATGTGAACAGAAACACATTTATTACAAAAAAACAAAAAAAATCAAAAAAACAAAAAAAAAACACAAACATTCACATTGTATTGAGCTACAATATGGCAGCAGATAAAAAAAATTATTGTACACAGTTTAAGATAACTCCTAACAGAACATATTCCTGTAGCCACGTGACAAAACACGGGGATCCAAGCACTTAGTAGCGGCGAGTGAAGCGGGTGTCGTTGGGTCGGCTCCCCCGGTTCTGTCCTCCAAAGCCCCCCTGCATTCCACCGCGAGGGATCACGTGGCCCCGCGAGGCCCCACCGGGGGCAAAGCTGCCGCGCCTACGACCAATACGGATCCCGGGTTACAGAGGCCGTGCCCCTGCGTCGGCCCTGCCGGCACTTTTAAACCTTCTCCCAGGTGAGCCAACATGCAGAGGAGACCGGGAGGAGGACAAGCAGCATGAACACTTACCCTGACATCCCTCCCCGGTTCATCATGTGACCCGGCCCAGAGTGACCAGACATACTTCTTTCGCCACCTACAAAACAAGAAATACAGTTCAAACAGCGCCTCCGAGCGTAGTGCGTGGAGATGAGGACCCCAACACGGGGCTCGTGTGACTCCAGTCCCTTTCCCGAGCCACCCAGTCAACCCAGAACCCGCAGATCCCGGCCAAGGCATCAGCACACGAACCGCACACACCTGCTGTCCTAAGTCAAGGCAGAGAGGAGTGAACGTCCTCCGTTCCCCGCCCGCCCACGTCCAGTCAGTGATGAGCAAGACCCCGTGGTCTTGGGGAGAGCAGAGAAAGCTCTTCCTGCCTCAAGAAGCTGCTTGAGCTTTCCAGACGCTTCTCCACAAAGACAGACACACCCCGGCCGAGAGCCAGGCCTTACCTTGCCACCTCTTGTGGTCCCTGTCTATCATGCCTCCATCAGCAGCACCCTGCCACGCACGGTCATCCTCTATTCTTCGGCCATGGTCCCCCCAGTCACGTCTGCCCCTTGGAAAAAGAGATCTCTGATTTGGATTGCCCCCTTCTCTGCCTTTCACAGTGGGAGGGGTGGTGGGTTCTGGAAGGTGCATTTAACATTCTGTGTGTCCAGTCCCCATCGCTTTTGGGGTGGGGGTCCGTGGGAAACGGGACCTGGCTCTCCAGGCTGCTCAGGGCTCTGAGGCGGCCCGAGCGGAGGCCAGTGCGCTGGGTCAGGGGCCCGGCCCTCATCTTTCCCTGAGACCGAGGATCCTCAGTTGGACACATCAATCCTGCCAGAGATGTGTGAGGCCTGCGCAAGCACGGCGGGGTGCAGGACACAAACCTGGGTGGAGGAGGCAGCCCCCGGCCCTCGCTCATCCTCTTGTCAGAGCCGTATCCGCCCCACCCGTCGCGGGAGTCCCGCCCATGTCGCTCTGGTCCTCCGTGGCGTTCGGGGTAATGCTGGATGTTAAAGAACCAGAACAAAAAGAAAGCTTCGGTATCGAGCCTGGATCCCAAGGCCGTTGGGGCAACAAGCTAATAATCACAATGACGAGAGTTCAGAAGTGCTGCTAAGCACTAGACACGTGGTCTTGTGCCACACAGGCCTTTAGCCTGCATGACAGCCACGTCCCCGAAGTCCGCCTGGGCACTAGCAAGGACAGTCGAAAAATGGAGTCACAGAATGGAGAAAGAAACTGAGGGCTGAGATCCACCCTAATCCAAGTGGAGAGAACTCAGGCACTAAGGAGACAAGGGCGCTGGGCCTAGTAAACTGCCCTGCGCCAAGAACAGACAATGCTATGCCGGGTGCATGTGCTCCGGCCCCGCAGAACCACCAGAACAGCAGGGCCACCAGGGATCCTTTACCACGACTCATCCTGGGCCTGACGCCCCTGGCCAGCCCACGGCCAGCCCACCGCCAGCCGCCCTGGGGCCCCGCTTGTGGAAACAGCTTGCTGGCACAGGCCACACGAATGCCTGACCCCGTTCCGGGTGCCATCTGAAGGAAGGATGGAAGAGAAAGCCTCCTATTCTAGGAAAAGCTTTATTTGTTTTAAATATTTATTTGAGAGAGCAAGCGAGCATGTGGGGGCCGGGGGGGGGCAGAGAGAGAGAGAAGCCCAAACGGACTCCCCCCTTAACGTGGAGCCCGACACGGGGCTTCATCCCGCAACCCTGAGATCACCACCTGAGCCCAAACCAAAAGTCGGACACTTAACTGACTGCGCCCCCCAGGCGCCCCTAGGAAAAGGGGTTTGAAATAAATGCCCACTCATCCTTCACCTGAATCCTGCCCCTGCTCTCAGAGAGCCGGTGAGGTGGCTTTGGTTCCACCGTTGCTCTCACTGTCCCATGAATCCAACCTGCGGCCCTGGCCCTCTCTTGGGCCAGGATCACACTCTGAGTGAGAAGACCGAGAAAGGAATCCTGGTCACGAAGCCCCTGGATGAATGCCCCGGCCGCCCTGTGGCTGTTCCCAGCCATGCTTATCTTACCCATTAAACCAGGAAGTCCCTGAGGCCAGAGCAGGCTCGCGCTCACACCGGGAGCCCTAACCACTGTGCTCCACTCCTTGCTTCCCCTGGCCTCTCGTTCCCAAATGTGTGCAGACATCTCCCTCAACAGAAGGGGGGTGGGGGGGACCACTGTACACGATGGACAAAATACAGCATTGTTCCTTCCAGGAGCAAAACCAAAAGCCAAAGCGCAAGTCGGTGCTGCCACTTGGAGCAAGAGCCGAGCAAATGAGACCCCAAAGTAACACTTCCATAAAGAACCTTCAAAACACAGCACCTTTTTAAAAAATCACAGCTTGTGATTTAAACCGCTTCCTTTACTTTTAGACAAACAAAAATAATAAAGAATAATCAGGGCGCCTGGGTGGCTCAGTGAGTTAAGCATCTGCCTTCGGCTCAGGTCATGATCCCAGGGTCCTGGGATCGAGCCCCATGTTGGGCTCCCTGCTCAGCGGGGAGCCTGCTTCTCCCTCTGCCCCTCCCACTGGCTTGTGCGCGCTCTAATGAATAAATAAAATCTTAAAAAAAAAAAAAAAGAATAATCTTTTATCAATAGCCTTCTAAAAACAGAAAGCTGACAGAACACTTTTCATACGAAGCCCACTTCCAGCTCTCCCTGGTATTTCACCACATAGCCACGCTCTTCTGTCCAACCGACCACCCCATGTGAGGGTTCAGCAAGACCAGAAAGCTTGTGGCAGTGTTCCCCTTCTGTGTCCCCTGTCCCCACCTGCCATCCAGGGCTGCACTGGGGTCTTATTTAGGACAGTGTGCAAGACGAAAAGCACCCTTTTGGTTTCAGCAGCGCTTTAGTTACTAACAACAATGGGCAAGGGAGGCCGCAGAGACCAGGAGGTCCACGTGAGGGACTGTGCTAGCATGGCTATCGGCCCACTGGGTCCCACTCCCTTGTGCAGGAGAGGAAGCACCCTCGATTTCCAGCTGGAGACAAGTGCTGGCACCAGGATGCGACTGGTTCTGGTTCTGGAGCCTGAGACATTTGACCACCGCACTCAACTTTACCAAAGAGAAACAGAAGACCAAGTGTACATTCAGCTGCATCTCAGGTTTACCTCCAGGAGTAGAGAAAAAGGAATTATGTGAGGATTCCTCCGGAGGTGGCAAAAGAACCCCCTCCAGCTGGCCAAGGAAGGCAGCCGTGCCCTCAGGAAGAGGGAGGAGAAAGCCGAATGGAGCGGTCTGTGCTAGAGGCAGGGAAAGGAAACTCCCGGGGTGGCAATTCTGCCCAATGATGCCCTGACCACACCCTTCCCTCAGTCCCCCTGATGTTCCAAGTAAACCCACGAAAGTCAATGCTCTTTGGGGAAGTTCTCAAGCTAAATCTAAGACAGGAAAAAGGAGCCAATCAAGCCTATTTTCTGATGCCATCAATCTGCAGAGCGCAGGGTGTGGCCAAGACTAAGCTGCTTTCCAAGGCTCCACGGGCAGGGGGACCCAAGTCAGCCAGCACTGCTCGACCTCCGCGGCCCTGGACTTGCACGTGCTCAGCTGTGCAGCGCACGACCATCCAGCAGAGCCCGTCTGATGCGCTTGGCCAAGGCTCTTTAGCCGTTAGTACAGGGCATTATTACTCTTATTTACAGGTGGACAGAACTTCAGGGTCAAGGCCTAAAGAGGCTCCAGGATAAACAACTCCTCCTCCTCAGTTGAGGAGGGAGAAAACACGCCGAAGGAGGGAGAATTGATCCCACGGCAAAAACAGGATACAACTGGAGTATCTGACTCACCTGTCCTTCTCTTTCTCCCATCATAGATCTTGAACCTTCTCTCCTGAAAAAGGCAATTTACATAAAAATGTTAGGGAAAGAAAAATAGGTCGGTTAGGCCCCCCACAAACAAAACATTTCCCAAATGGAAACCAGGTAATTCATGCTCTAATGGTTCGAGTGGGCCCGTAAAGCCTAGAAGGGCCAACCCTAGTTCTTCAGCATTCAGAAAAAGAGGAGAGGAGGGGCGCCTGGGTGGCTCAGTCGTTAAGCGTCTGCCTTCGGCTCAGGTCATGGATCCCAGGGTCCTGGGATCAAGCCCCGCATTAGGATCCCTGCTCAGCAGGAAGCCTGCTTCTCCCTCTCCCACTCCCCCCTGCTTGTGTTACCTCTCTCACGGTCTCTAATAAATAAATAAAAATCTTAAAAAAAAAAAAGAAAGAAAGAAAGAGAAGAGTAGACAGCAAGGGGGCCGGCAGGGCCAGGGGGGCCTGGCTGACCTGTCGACGGAGTGGTCAGGGTAGCGGCCCCGGTCCCTGTGGTCAAAGTCGTGGAAGCGGTCCTGGCGGTTGAAGTCAGAGTGGTAGCGCTCATCCAGGGCGGCCCGCTTTGCTTCTGGCCAATAGGCGTCGTCTCTCCTGGAAGGGGAAGGAGTAAGTGCAATTTCTCCTCCACCTTCATGACCTTTGGGGAAGTAGGTGAACCGGACCCTCAACTGGTCCTTGGCTCCTATTACTTCACAAGCTGAGAGGGGCTGGCAGGGTGATGTGGAATCCGACTGGAAGCCTCTGTTCTATTTCGTCTAACGTGCCCCGCTTCCCCTACACAGAACCTTGGTTTCCCTGACAGGAGGGCAGGTGGGCACACCTCTGCAGGTCGCCTCTGGGAGTAGCACACTGCCTCGATCTATGAGGACAGCAAGCGTGAGCGGGGACCTCGAGCTCTCCCTAGCACATGGTCTCTCCTCCAACGTGGACCTGACCCAGCAGACACCAGTGCGAGAGCTTTGAGAAGCACTCGGAAACATACAGTTTCAAAACACTTAGGACCATAATGAACTCCCAGCATCAGTATTTTGCACAAAGGCCAGAAGTCCTAAAATAACTTGAAGGCCCTCAAAAGCAGCCCTGCTGAATATTACATGGGGACCTCTCTAACCAACGCAGTTGAGAAAAGATGAACACAAACTGTGTTTTGTGGGGATGCAGGTGGAAAAGCTTTGATCAGATCAATGCTGGGACTACCACCCCCGACTCCCAACAGCAGGTTTGAAATCAGGCCTGTTTTTCACTGGGGCTAACCTTTTAGTATTCACACATCACATCGGTATGTCCAGAAAATAAAAAATTGTTCTCTGAATAAACCAGGTCCCTACAGTGATGACAAAGCCTAGAAAGGGGGCCCGAAGGAGGGGTTTCTTGGTCTCTGGCCACCCGCTTAGCACTCGGGTGTCACGTGCGGCTCTGGGAGTCCGCACTCCTTCCTCGGCGGTTTGCGCTAGGACTTGAAAGTGAGGCTTTACTAGGCACTGCTTTGCGCAACTATTTCTCCACCGACCTGTAACCATGTCTCACGTTCCCGACGACGTAAAGGACATCAAATTGGGCTGCAGCATGCACCTGTGCTGCCTTTCAAACAAAACTCTCCCATTAACATGCTCTTGGGACCCATACCCTCGTTCTAAACAGCCCAGGCCACCGCTAGGGTGGGCTGAGAGCCGCTCCACTTAGCTCCACTTACCGGCCATCCACGTCGTAGGGCCTCCGCACCGCAGGCCGCCGCTCCTGCTCGTAGCGCAGCTCCTGCTGGCGCCGCAGCTCCTCGCGCTCGCGGTGGATGCGCTCCTGCTCCCGCCGCCGCTCGTGCTCCACGTGCATGCGCTCGCGCTCCAGCCGCTCGCGCTCCATGCGCTCGCGCTCCAGCCGGTGCCGGTGGAAGGCCAGCCGCTCGCGGGCAATCTCCAGCCGCTCGCGCTCCTCCCGCTCCCACTGCGCCTGCATGCGCTGCTCCCACTCACTGCGCTCACGCACCCTGCGGGAGAGTAGCAGCTGGAGGGGCCGCGGGCCTGCCCTGGAGCTCGGCAGAAACGCGAACTCGGGGCTGTGCCTCCCCCTACGGGACTCCAGCTCTCGCAGGCCCGATGACGAGAGGGCAAGGCGGGCAGCGGGCCTGGAATGCCAGCGCGGGCCCCGCCCCAGCCACGTTCCTGCCTGGCGGGTCATCGGGGCAAAGAGGCGTGTGCACGTAGAGGGGCAGCTAGAATAGGAGCTCAGCCTCACTCCCTGAAATTTTTTCTAGAGCTCAACATCTCATTCCATGAAACAGCCGATTAAAACTAAGCAACAGAACATCCTTTTCATAGCGAACTAAGTCTCAATGAAAACCTCTGCTCCCTAACCCGTGAGCTTCAATGAGTCACCAGGGAACGGGGCGAACCTTTGGACGCGGCTGTAGAAGTGCAGACGAGCTGACCGACCAGCGGGGGCCTGAGGCGGCAGCGAGAGGGGCCGGCAAGGCTGTGCGGGACCCCCGGCTGCTACTCTGTCCCCAGTGATAGCAACCGCACCCCAGCGCGTTTCCTCCCGGCGCCCCGTGCGGGTGACGGCGAGCAGCCGGGGGACACGGCTGCCGGGCTGTCTCCCCCCAGCCCTGGCCACGCACTTCCAGATACATGTCTGTACCCGCAGAAATGCATACTCCAGCCTCACCGTGCCCGTGGTCTGGACCAGAATAGCTACTCTTCTCACGTGCACCCCAATGCCCAGTGAGGCTGAGCCACGCTGCACGGCTGGCGGCGTCTGACCTGTCCCTTCGGGCAACTCTCTTCTGTCCGCTTTTCCTGTCAGGTTACTTTTGCCTTGTTACAGTGATTTCAAATCACGTTTATTCCCATCTCTCACGTGTCTTTCACGAAATGAACAGAAGTTACATTCTTATTTAGTTGACTTCTCCTTCCAACCCTAAACTCCTGAATATACTTACCTCTAACTTCATACAAATGCAGACGTCATGTTTACATTCAGTCACCAGTTTATGGTGACTGTTTTATCACTGACGTGAGCTGGAGACCCAAAGTGCTGTCTAAAGAACAGCCAAGTGACCTGAAGCTATTTGGGGGAGTCCACCCTTTTGTCACTAGTGAGAAATGTCCCTTTTGACATATTACAGTCCCACACGCACATGGGTCAGGTCCGTGGCTCTATTTGCCAGTTACTTCAACAAAAGTGCCTTCTGCCTTGCCCTTGGAAGCAGGAAGCTTACCCCCCTACTCATTCTCACTCTGCCAATATTACTAATGATTTTTTTTAAATTCCTAAGTTGAGGGGCGCCTGGGGGGCTCAGTCAGTGGAGCGTCCAAGTCTTGGTTTCAGCTCAGGTCATGATCTCTGGGTCACGAGATCGAGCCCCATGGTGGGCTCTGCACTCAGCGGGGAGTCTGTTTGATATTCCCTCTGCTCCCCACCCACCCCCTAAAATAAATAAATCTTTAAAAATAAAAAAGAATTGTTTCTTGATAGGAAAAATTAACTGTCATGACTCTCTCCCTGCATATGTTCCACTGTTTCTCGTTTTCCCTTTCCGCAGCTTCTGGAGCACATTTGGTATGTTTGTTAACGAGCACTACTGCACCAAGAAGGCATTCCAACTCCCTGCCGTTCCCTTCCATAATCTTCAAAAAGAGACGGGCCTATCTGCATGAGAAGATCATTGGGAAAAAACCACAGGACGAAAGCCAAAGGAGCCAAGAGGTTTAAAGCAATATTCCACAGACAGGGGACTTTGGAACTATCCCCCTAGGACTACGATTATAACCAGTCCAGAGATACAAGCAAACCAGTAACACTCCTGGACACAGACTCACCTACGGGACTCAGAGTCTCTCGACTTCCGAGGCTCTTTGACTTTATCAAAGGACACAACGGACCGCTTCTCTCTGCTGGCCGATTTGCGATCCTGGCTCTTAGAAACCTGGTTCACCAAGAAACATCCAGAAGTTAAAGCAGAAATGACAAGAGAAGAATCAGGTGGGTCCAGGTCCAAACATCCAATACGAAGGTTGGAAATGAACACTAATGTTTAATGGAACAACCAGGTAACAAGGTGTTCCCCTCCTAAGAAATGTCATGTTTTCCTTATAATTAAAAGAGCCTCATCACCATGCTAAACTATCCACTGAGTACTTTCAATAGGGTCAAAATGGAAGCACTTCCCCCACTAAACTTTTTAACTTTTCAATGATCATAACCAATTTTTTAGTACTTTGTCTTCTGCATCCAAAATAGATTCCTTACTCTTCTTGTTCTTTCCCTTCCTAATTAAACAGGCAGTGAGTGCCCAACCATGGCTACTTCTGGTATATCGGAAGATTCCTGATTTGTGTGGTCACATTATTTTTATGAGACCTTCCCATCCTTAGCCCTGGAGCTCGTACTTCAATTGTGGCCATTTTCCAATCATTTTATGTAAAATAAATGTAAAAGAGATCACATGTATTATAACATTAACAGAGATCATTTGCACAAACACACGCAGACTGAAACTTTCCATAATGGAAGCTTGCAGGAGCTTCAATGGTTTGTCACCTTGCAGCACAGGGTAACATGGCAGGCCTTAGGCTGGAGCCTGGGAACCTAGTGCCTAGACCACGCCAATGTGTTTTGTGCTGACCACCTGCTTTCCTTGTGGAAGTCAGGAAGTTTGTACCTGGCAGAACGCCTATGTAACCAGTCCCTGATAAAACCCTGGGGTGCTGAGTCTCTAACAGGCTGATGGGCTTCCCTGGGCAGGAACAGTGCCCACGTGCTGGTACACTCTCAGGGCTGCGTGAGCTCACAGGCAGGAGAGAGCACAAGGGAGCCCGCACGGGTCTCCTGCACATGCTGCCTGGGTCTTTTCCCCACGATCTGGCTGTGGTCCTTACGGTACCACTGGAGCCAATCTTAGCTGGGAGTGCCCACCACAGGCTAAGCCCAGTGGTTCTTAGAGTGAATCACTGAATGTGGGTGGCCTTGGGGACCCTGGACCCATATCTACCCAAGTTGCAAGACTGTCAAAAATTGCACTTATGGATATCAACAGCTGCCCAAGACCCTAATAGCAGACAGAGTGAAGTGGTAAGAACCTAAGATGGGTCCCTCTGTGACTTCTGTGTTCTCTGGAGCATCCGCAAGGAGCAAGAGCATGGGACTGAGCCAAAGTGGAGACCGGATTTAGAAAGGCAGGAAAGGCTGGCTGGGTTGCACAGGAGTTTAGGAATGCACAATGGAGAGCTGCTGAAACTTTCAGGGGAGGCAATAAAATAGCCATATACAGGCTGATTCAGAAAAAAAAGCCAACCAGTCCCATATTTGAATTTTTAAGACCACTGCTCTAACCCTTGAGCTATTATGGAACCTTCTCCACCACATCTGAATTTTAAAATCAGCTTTAGGAAATTAAAAAACAAAAAAACAAAAAACAGGGGCGCCTGGGTGGCTCAGGTCATGATCCCAGGGTTCTGGGATCGAGTCCCCCATCGGGCTCCCTGCTCAGCGGGAAGCCTGCTTCTCCCTCTCCCACTCCCCCCGCTTGTGTTCCTGTTCTCGTTATCTTTCTGTCAAATAAATAAAATCTTAAAAAAAAAATTTCCTCATCAGAATTATTAATGAAAGCTTTTAAAACTATTTTTTAGAATGTCAAGACATCTATGGTTTGAAAAGATATACCATCTTTCTTAAATTAAGCTCAAGAATTCCCTAAACTATATAAAAATGTAAATGAAAGAAACGTGAAATGAGAAAAATAGTATACCCTAATTAAAAAATTAATACTCGGGTGCCTGGGTGGCTCAGTCAGTTAAGCGACTGCCTTCAGCTCAGGTCATGATCCTGGAGTCCTGGGATGGAGTCCCACGTCAGGCTCCCTGTTCAGCAGGGAGTCTGCTTCTCCCTCTGACCTTCCCCCTCTCATGTGCTCTCTCTCTCTCTCTCATTCTCGCTCTCTCAAGTAAATAAATAAAATCTTAAAAAAAAAAAAAAAATTAATACTCACTCTCTCTTTGGATCCTGATGTTTTGACACTAATAACAGGCACACCTTTAGATTTATCCATCACCACAGTCCGCTCTGTTCCTCGACTTCCTACAGGAAGAAAGGAGTTGTGTAACAGAAGAAACAGGAAACACCCAAATTAGAAAAAAGTACTCAACTCTATGGAAAAGAAATCTAACTTGTGTTGCTGACTGACTCCAGTAAACCATGAAGCCCACCAACCAGGAGAAGAACAAACACGAAATGGCATCTCCGGTGACAGTACCTGACTTTGTAGTTCGAGATCGCTCTGAGGGGCCAGCTTTCTGATCGTCTTGATCTTTACTCTTTTCTCCGCTTCCGTCTTCACCTTTCTTAACGTCCTCTTTTCTATCAGCTTTATCTTCCCTCTTAAGGTTCGCAGACCTAGAAATAACGTCCCAGGACACACAAGCATGTTAGATCCCCTATTTAGAGCAAGCAGCCACAACCTGACTCTTGCCCTGAGCACCACGGGACCAGGAGGCTGCCTGGGTTGGCATGGACAGGACAATGAACAACAGGGAGTCCCACCTGCTCTCCCCAAGCACCCCCGGGAGAGTGACTGCAGGAACGAATCTCAGCTACTGGAGGTGAAACCCTTCCACCAAACGTAAAGAAATGAAGGGATTGAGGGGCCATGCAGTCTCCCCCAGCTGTATGGAAAACGTGCAGAACGAGAACTACAGAAAAGGACCATCTTGGCCACAGCTCCCTCACAGAAGAGCAGTACCTGTCACTGGTGCTGGACTTCTCCTTTTTCCCCTCACCCTCTCTCTTTTCAGAGGTTTTCTTCCCAGTAGGCTCATTTTTCGCCTGAAAAAGAGAATGAAATGCAAGTATTACCTTATTTCCTAAAAGGGTCACATCCCTGGAAGAAAACAGCCACTTACTTTTTCCACTGAGATCATCTTCCCATGGAGCTCTGTTTTGTGCAGGTGGTTAATGCATTTTGTGGCCTCTTCTGCTGTGGACATTGTAACAAAGCCATAGCAGCGAGCTCCAGGACTCCGGGCATTTGTCACCACCTTGGCACCCACCACCTCAAAGGAAAGCACACAAATATGGCTCAGACAGGAGCCCCACTACTGCCCCAACCCCAGATGAAATGAGCAGGGCATCACAGTTCACGCTGCTTTCCTCGGATCCATGAGTCCTGGCGCCCTCCCTGGGGTGAGGACTGTGGGGGAGGCCCTGTTACCCAGTGTCCGACAAGTGGCACCTGACAACTAAGGAGGATAATGCTACTGCCTCACTGTGACTCCTCTGAGGCTCTGCCCCACTTCCGGCTGCTCCTCCTGGGGACCAGGACGGCAGTACAGAGAAGCATCGAGGAAGTGAAATACAAAGCAGGCCGCTGCCGGCATTCCGTTAGCCATGTGGGCAGTAAAGCAAGAAGACGTATCTGCAGATGGAGCCTGAGAGACGACACTTACTCGGAGCAGTAACAAAATTCAATGAGAGGTTTCTGGTGCTACAGGCACATCTTTACATACTACTTAATTTTCCAGGTGACCTCACAAGCTG
The DNA here is from genome assembly GCF_002201575.2 of Neomonachus schauinslandi. NCBI lineage: Eukaryota > Metazoa > Chordata > Mammalia > Carnivora > Phocidae > Neomonachus > Neomonachus schauinslandi. Next base: position 210,513,513 of record NC_058403.1, read on the forward strand.
AAGTTAGGCACCCGGGCTCAGGGGAGATCCCCCATAAGCCAGCATTCATCCTCATTACGCCACACAGAGACTCAGACCCAAGGGAGTTTCCAAATGGGCTGGCTCCCCAACTCAAACACCTGAAGCCTGCAATGCACCCAAGACACTGGAGGCTCCAAGGTGACATGTCCCTGCTGAGAGCACCCATCTGCTCTGAGGGCCACAGTGGAATCATCAAAGGGGCCGACCTTGTATTACTGAGCCTCAGGGAATCGCTAGTTCTTTCTACAACCACATCATATTTAATTTCACTCGTTAGTTCTCGGACATCGATAACCAAGGTAAATACTATTGGTTTTCTCTGTTGTGACTGGTCGAACCCTTACTACAAAGGTCCGAGCCTTTGGCTTGCCCCAAAAGCTACCTCTGAGACAAGGAGCCCGGGATGGTGAAGAAGAGAAGGGAAGAGACCCAACACAGGTGCTCGGAAACACACAAGGACTGCAGCAGGCCTTGGGGGCGGGGGGAGGCGGGCGCATCTATCCATCACTGCCACAGTTCACGGGCTGAGCCGGGAGGGAGGACAGGCAAGTGCTGCAGAGGACAAGTGGCCAGAGCTGCCCCAGCTGTGGGTGAGAGCAGGTGAGCTGAGAGTCATGGGGCGGAGGCACCAACAGCTCTGCTATAGCTACACACACCATCTCAGGGAGGCAGCAACTTTCAGGGCCCCCAAGTGTAGAAACGAGGTTCATGGGGGAAGTGACATGCTCCTGGCCACACAAACGAGCAGCAGAGCTGTGGCCTCTAGATACCCAGACCAATCTGACTCCACGGGCCCTGCTCACAACCCCTCTCCACAGCCTCACTCGAGTTCTGCACTCTCCCCACCCTGCCCTCTTCTACGACCCCCAAAACCCTCCCTGAGCCGGAGTTTAAGGCTCAAAACCATTAGAAATGGATTCAGGAAATCCTCTAAAATTCAAGTGGTGGCTTTTGGGCCGGGGAAAAGGAAGAAAAAATACTAAGTTGATGTGGGCTCTGGGAGCTTCCACCTCTCTCACCTCTAACCGTGGACAGACAGATCCTTCACAAGCCATAAGCAAATGTGAGCTTAAAGAATGGCAAGGTGTTGTTCAGAGCAGTCACCAAGAGATGACAATCATCTGCATGTAAAGGCCATACTACACTGGCTTCAAAACATTTTCTTCTCCAGAAAACCCCTGGTCTTACCTTCCCGTATTTGCTGAAAAGATTCTTCAAATCTGTAGCTCTGGTGGTAGAAGAAAGTCCACTAACCCAGAAATTTCTACCACAACTGCTACGACCTATTTCAAAAGAAAAGCCTGGTGAGAAACACCATACTCACAGGATCCTGAATCTTAAAGACGGAAGTCATTCCAAACCAGTCGCTCTCCAGTTGCCAGCACAACCCAAGCCAGCTTAGGCAGGAGGGCCTGCCCCCGTCCTCGCAAAACCCTTGCAAATGGCACACTAGGCTCCCCAGGGCTGCGAGCAATGCCACTTACGATATAGTGAGTCAGGGGCTATTAGGACCATGGGAAGTTTGCTCCCTCAGAAAGTCACCAAATGGCATTAGGCAGCCCAGTGGGGTGGCTTCTGAACATAAAACAGCTGCTATCAGGATGAACCCAATTCAGAGCCTTCTCTTTCTTGTCGCAAATACCTTCCCACCTATCCCTTGTTTGTATTCTAGGCTGCTAAGAAGGAATCTGAACCGACAAAATGTCTTCTCCATTAGCGATTTTAATAACAGATACGGTGTTGATAAATCTGAAGTACCAGGTAACCCCAAGATATCTGAAATCAGAAAAAATTTTTCCATTTACAAGTGTCACTGAGGCTAAGGAATCAGCAAATCGGAGGGTCAGTCAGGATTAATGAGCTCAAAGTGTTAAAGTGCTCTAGCCAAAGCAGGAGTCTGCTTCAGATCGATACCTTAACTCTGAGGACCTGGCTTGCTCCCTATAACCCAGAACCTGCAGAGTAAATAGCAGAGGAGTGGAGAAAGGCTTCATGAAAGGCTGAGGCAAATCTGGTTAAGAAACGCAGTACGCAATGAACTAGAACCAGAAACCCCACTGCTGCCAAGGCCAAACATGCTCCAAGAGACCAGTGTCGCCCCAGTGACCTACCCTTTTCCTCTTTGGAAAGCCTTTTTGTATCCGAGTCATCTTCGACAGAACTAGAGACAAAAGATAATGTCACTCCAGGAAGAAAAAGCAGAGACGAAACAAACTCAAAATTGTAAAACACGTGCTGAGGTTGCATACCTACCCGAAATTTAGTTCTGAAAAAATGATACCCCGACAAACTTGTATTGGAAATCTGACCTAACCATAAGATTTCAGACCCATAGGAGTTAATTAATTCTGCTGGGCTAAAGATAATTAGGAAGATTTAAAGAAAACAACCATGATAGGTTGAGAAAAGAAAAAAGATTATGTAATCAGTTTAAAATAAACAAAGAGAAATAAAACATTGCTTAGAAGTAAACTACAATTGCATCAGTCTGGCTGGCCAATTGCAGAAAAAACAGCTTATGTGTGTCATTAAATGACCAATGAAAAGGAGATAGCGTCTGGTCTAAAACTGAGAAAAAACAAACCTCATTTTCTGATCAGCGCCCTCACTGGCTGAGGACTCTTTAGGAGCCGGAGGGACTTCATTACAAGCTTCAAAAGCAAACTTCTTCACGTCTTCTTTGCTATCTCTGGGGCCTGGGCTTGAGGCTTCCGGGGGCGCTTCCGCGGCCTCCTCGCTAGAGGCTTCCGTGTGCTCTGAGGCTTTACTACTCTGCTCAACTGGCTTCTCTAGCCCTACAGGCTCACAGTCCGTCCGCGTGCCATCGCCTGGCTGCTCCACGGGCTCCCTTTTCACTACCGCTAACAGGGTGTCTGCCCTGCTCGACTGAGCTTGTGCTGTTGACTCGCTGGCCAAATCTAAATCACCCTCCTCCGGATGGGCGCTGCCAAAAAGGTCCTCTTCCTCCGCAAGCTTTCTGTCTGGCCCCACGCTACTTGTATCCTGTGCAAAGGGCTGCTCCAGCTCGGAACCTTCTTCTTTTACTGGCTCAGATTTACAAGTTTCCCCCAAAATGTCGAGTATTTTCTCATTTTCTACGGATTTAACAGGAATAGAATGGCACAAGGTTTAATTACCAGGGAAATAAAGCAATCACAAATGCGGAACTGGCACGGCTGCCACACTAACACGAAGAGAACTGCTAGCTACACAGAGATTGGAAAACCCGCGGGTACACAAAGTTACACCGGTTACACTACCTGCGCTCCAACCGACTGCTACAGGAAGCCGCTACGCTACATGGAAGAGAAAAGCATCCCAGAGATTTAACCCCCAAAACCTTCTGGCTGATTCTTGACAGTCTTCATTCTGTCGTCGTTTACACAGGACTCTTCCGAATTTAGCTTCCAAAGTCCAAGGTGCTTAACTGAATGTATCACCATTCACTGAATAGCTCAATTTCCAAATTTCTTTGAATTTCTTTTAACAGAACAGTCCAACATGAAAACCAGAATCTCTTCCATCGGTGCTCTGAGATATTTGCAGTCCAGAAAGTGAATAGCATTTGTTTGGAATTCTCATGAAGAAACTCTTTCCTCTTCTGGAATCCAGTTATGTCTCAATGTGTTAAAATGCATCTCCCTACAGCTACCTGCACTGCCTGAATTAAAAACCACAAAGTTAAGACACTGCCCAATATCACAAGATCTGTTTTGTGGGGAGCACGGGTATTAGCTCGTGAGAGGCATCATGCAAACTCTTTCTACGTTCGTTTAAGTGCCGTTTACGTTTAAAAAGGCATGAGATCGTTTCATCTCATCAATGCGTTCTGTAACATGAGAAGTGAGCCACTTTCACAGATCTGGTGATATGGCTGGGTTTCCAATCTCTATGATCCTGGTATGTTCTGGATCGTAAACCTTTAGAACAATGTATACTACAGTAAGGCAACTTTTTAAAATTAAAGAATTTAAATTAGAGAAGGTGGAAAGCTAGAATGGTTCCAAACCCCCGCTGGTAAGTTTTTCATTTAACAGTACCTGGCTCCAAGGATGGCTCTTCAATTTCCTGCAACAAAAAACATAAATAAGATTGTGCCAGATGAATGAAACCTACAGCTTCTTTACACCAAAAGCTATAACTAAAAAGGGAATTTCTAAAACACGTACTAAGAAACTCACAAACACAACAGGTGGAGAACCTACTCACATTCAGGACAGAGCCCACACACGACACTGCACCTCGCTTGCCTCTGCCCCAAACCCCACCCCACCCCCTCCGCCTGGGCTGCTCTCAAGGGGCCTGGGATCTGGCTTTTGCTCCTGTTTGTGCTGCCTCATTTCTCCAGCGCCTGGCAACATTATCACTTTCCATGGCAATGACTGCATCACATGCCCGTCTGTCCCCCTAGACCGAACTCTTAAAAAAGCCAAGAGGGCAGTGTTTTTGTCCACACGTAGTGTGTAACAGAATGCCTGACATTTATCATTTTTTTTCACTTAATGTAGATTAACTGCTGAAATTTTCAGAGAGTGAGGGAATAAAGGCACAGGTGGTTTGACCCCTGCTCTCAGTTCTCATGGTCCCACCATGGCTGCACCTGGTCACCTGAGCGCTCTCTCCAGCATTACACACTAGTCCTCCCTTATCTCTCCCACAGGCGTTTCCACTGTGCCACCTCTAACTCCTAAACATCCCCAAACCCTTCCCAGGAAGCCCTAGCAATCCAGACCACTGCTGTTCCTCGCCTCCAACGGCATCCGGTTTTACCAACCCTTCCCTATCCATATGCCACCATGGTGAGCACACGGTTCCTCCGTGGCCTATGGCCTTTGGCAATGGCCCCTCACACCAACTCTCCCCTGACAGGTCCATCTATACCCCTCCTCACCCAGCTGAGTCCCACACATCCCCCAGCACTTAGCTCAGGGGCCCTCTCCTCCTAGAAAGGTTTCTCCTAATGGCTTCAGAGGCTGCCCCACTAAGGAAGAGCCTTTCCCTCACTATGGGGTCCTCAGTGCCTACAGACCCTCTGCATGAGGCACTTCATCCTGGAATTCCAGCCAATACTGATGAGCGCTGACTAGGTTCCAGGCACATATTTAAGCCCTTTACACACACACGTTAATCATCAGACAGCCCTAACAGGTTGGTACTCTTAGTATCATCCTTCCTCTGGGAGACTGGCACAGAGTGGCTGACAAACTGCCTCAAGGATACAAAGCAGAGCCACATTCTGCACAATGGCTGTGTGAGCAGGAGTCCAGGTCAGCCCAGGTCTCTTCCCAACATGGCTGGTGTGTACTTCACACAGGGAGGAAGGGCCATGTGAGGATGGTGACATTCATCTCTGCACGCACGCCCGACAAACCACAGGCACGAACACACGCCTGGGACATGGGGGCGGGAGGTCTACACCTTCACTGGGAGCTGGCCTGCCATTCTGAAAAGCCCCAGGAAACTGTTCACTTTCCTCATACCTTCATTCATGTATTTTGTTTTCATGCAACGTACCCCACTCTGAGATTTAACCCCACTACTAAAGCCAAAGATCATTCTAGGCAGAAGAATTCTCTCCTTTAACTTTCTCCAGAGAGAAACAAATCTATCCCTGTTTGTCTCTGGAAAGGTTTATGTATTTCCCACTTTAACACAGGAGTCTTGGACCTAGAAAGACTTGAGAAAATGACACCCGGCTCCCCCTTTCCTTTCGGAGCCAGGAATGGATGGTGTCACTTTGCAGCTGGAGAGAGACATCAGCCCTAAAGGTAGGCTGGGTTCCACCATGCTTTCTTGAGGTTTGTACACTCCTTGAAGCTGGGTTTCTGACTTGCCAATAACTAACCTTGCCCTTGCCTGGCTGAAGCAAATGGAGATTGCATCTGAAAGAGGATTTCTAATTAAGCATACAGGTGAATGAAATATGACAACAAAAAACCCCCCCAAAACAAAAATAAACACTGGCAAAAGCTGACTGTATTTTCATTTCCTTGCAAAACTTTCCAATCCAACGAAAATCAGATAGCTATCCAGCTAAGTTTATTCCAATGGTTTATATATCTAGGCAGGCTGGCAGAAAAATTAAAAGGAAACTCAAGACCCACATTTATGTAAATCCTACCTGAAAGTTAGTCCACATCTCATTTGTTCTCATCTAAGATTTAATATTTACACAGATGATACAGTCAAGACGATAAAGTCATCAAAGGAAATCTGTGCATTTTCTATGAGAAAAATTCCCAAAGGCAGAACCAGACCCCCCAAGATGCCACCTTTCCCAGCTGTGATGTCTGTGTTCTCGCCGCCCCACCCTCCTGAGTCCTCATCTGGACCCCAATAATATCTCTTAGGTAGAGAGTGCTCCCCCAACCCCCGCCACCATCTCCCCTTAGTCTTTCTGCAGAGAATGCCACCCAGAACAGATCAGACAGGCAGTTCTTCCCCCAGCAGTCAAAATCAACAAGAACGTCCCCAGACAGGCCCTCCTCTCAGCTATAGATAAGCCACAGTGCTGGTAGGGGAAGCCACGACGATGAGTCCTTTGTAGTAAGCATGTTGTATCTGGGGAAAGTGGAAAACGAAGCCCTCTGAAAATGCCAATAGGTCAAACAAACCTTGTAATGACTTTTACTTGGGAAGGCCATACAACATCTGAAGTGGTCTCCAGAAATGGTAGTCTAACCTTTGATTCTAAAATTACTGAGACATATAATTTACCTGTAATATAGTGAAGTCAGATGATGAAGTATCTAAATTATTTAGGGTTTCTTTGTCTTCGATCTGTAAAATAAACAAAAATACAGTTTACAATGTCAATATTAGGTAACATGACAGTACATCTATAAAATGGAAAGTAATAACCATGAAAATCACTTATGACAAAATTCCAAACATGATGCAGGAATCCAAACAGCATTATAGCTTGACTTCACCTCGATTTAAAAAAATGTTATAAATGTATATAGTATTTGCAAACAGACTGGGAGACCCACTATGGTAGCACTGAGGGTTTTAAGATATAAGCCAAGCGAAGAAAGAAAAACAAAGTTTAAGTTAAGCAGAAAAGAGATTAAAATTAGATAGTACACAGACTCTCCCAAGTCAGTTGGAACACTAGGTTTGGGGGCTGCTCTTCTGTGAACAAGGTCCAGAAACAGACTGCAGAATGGATTCTTGGGATTTCTGGGGCCACCACCACTTCTCCAAGCCCGAATGCTACTGCTACTGAGCCCGCTGCCCCAAGGTGATTCTGGCCAAGACCGAGATGGCATGTCTGAGCACCGGCCTCTTAGCCTCATCAATTTCCAAACTGGAGTGTGGGGACAGGAACACAGGACTGCCAAAGCAGGTGGCCCACGGAGGCCCCTCTGTTGGTGAAAAATGACCGGTATGTTGACCTTCTATTCCAAAAGGTGAGCTCTCTCCAATAAGGTGGGGATTCCCCACACACATAAGGGAGGTTCATAATATTACTGTTGTGAGAACCAAAATAATTTAAACTGCTTGCTGTGAAGCCCCAAGGTGGTTATATTTTAGGGAGGGGGGGTAATTTTCAAGTACTTTAGCAACAACATGTATGGCTATACTACGTTTATCCGACTAGGAAACCACCCTTGCGCCACTCCTTCCCTCCCCTGATGCAATCGTCTTCAGATAGTCAGTACATGCTCACAAAGAGTGCTGCACACATGCGTGCAAGACCACCTCTCCTTTCTCTGTGCACTCTGAGCGGCAGCACATTCTGTCCCCTGCCATATTTCCACCTCCCTCGTGAAAATTGTTTTAGTTCATATGAATCTACTTATCTCATTTACATGGTTATGTAACAGTAATAATTGTATTACTAGAAATAATACTACAATTTTACAGTAACAACAACAGCCCCATGGTGTTGCTATATGCCAGGCACAGTTCTAAACCAGGGTCAGCAAACTTTTCCTACCAAGGGCCAGACAGTAAATATTTGAGACTTTGCAGGCCAGATGGTCTCTGTCATGACTACTCTATTGTTTGAGAAATCAGATGTCACGGATGACTGCCACAAACAGGTATGGCTATGTTCCAACAGCTGTTGGCCAGTTTGATGACTTTAGATCTAAGCTACTAATAAATGTTCATCTATTCAATCCTCCCAAAACCTATTATTTTTACAAGGGAGGTCCAGAGAGGTTAAGTAATTTGCCCAAGGTCACTCAGCAAATTGTCAGACCTCTAGTGAATGGTCTTCAATTCTTAACTTACCCTACTTTCACTAATTTTAATTAACCATCACTGACAAACATGTAGGATGTTTCCAGACTTTTATGACTGAAGGTATTATCTTCTAGTCAGAGGGGGGAAAAACAGCCTTCAGAAAGAGCAGCTAATAAGGAAGGGTATGTACTTTGTGTCACTGCTCTAGTGTTTTGGGTACTTTCTACGAAGCCAGCAAATGAGACTTACACCAAAAAATAAAATTACACACCCTATTTGTATCAAAATGACAGTCAATTCTCAAAATCAAACTCCCCATTCAAAGATGACAAACTACTACCTCTCAGGATACTCAGAATCAGTTCTAACAGGAAATGCAAAAATATTCTAACGAATGGCAGGAGCGGATCCACTAGCAGAAAACAGGGCTTCTTTCCCTTGGGGCGACTCGATATACTCACTGCAAGAGATCTGAGAGCCACTAAGAAATCAAGGTACCTCCCAGGAACCAACATGTAAGGATTGCTACTGAGATGCCTAACAGCTGCTGATTTTCACTGCCTTTTCGGTCTACCTGACAAACACTCATCCTCACAGAAATAATCCAACAAATTATCTGCACCAAGTCAACACAATGTAGGAGTTAAAGCAGACTCTGGACTTAGCCTGGTCTTAATTCTTATTCTCTTCGGAGCTGTGGGCTGCCTGGAGAGACTTCTTTACCTCTTTACTCCCGGATTTCCTCAAGTGGAAAATCGGCAAAATATCATCTACATATGCCCTGTTCTTGTTAAAGTATTGAAGGACATCTACCTAATGTCTGGCAAACTGAATTCAATAAATAGTACCCATTATAATTGTAGTATAATTAAATTTGTTTCTAAAATGAAAAAAACTAAAGCTCTGAAGACCGTGTCAAAGCTTATTTTATGAAACGCTGACTAGGAGGAAGGCACGGATCAGCTATCAGGAAAAGGTCAACTTTCAACCTCTATTTTGCTATTTTCAAGGCATGCGAACCATACCACCACAGACCAAGCTCCTGTAATAGGAAGGTCTCTGAGAGTGTCCCTGAAATGTTTAATGATGCATTATGCAAACAGCACATACTCCTGGATCTCACCGAGACACTTCTCAACAAAGTGTTTTCAGATTGTCTGGATTTTACACGTGAACAGATTAAGCACAATCCCACTGAACTAGCAGTAAAAGAGCTCAATTCCAAATATAAACCTTATCATCTCTCAGGACATTTGAGGAACGGATACATTCACGGTGCATCCTAGAGACAGACACTGCCGAGTTACCTACAGCATGTTCTTGAAGCTGCTCAGGAAGCTCTTTCATTTCTCCCTCGACTAGCTCTCTACTATCGGACAGGGACTCTGGGAGGTTATCTGCATCATCGTCTTCTACACAGTCTGCAACACTTCCATTATCGATTTCTGCTTCATCCAATACACTGATATCCATCATGTCAATGTCTTGCAAGTTCTCCAAACTAGTTTCAACATCCTCCTGTGACAAAACAAAACACAACCATCACATGACTGCCGTAGGTCGATCCACCAAGTTGATTCACTGACAAGGCTGCACATACCTGTCCATCCCCAGAGTTTTCCTCCAGCCCATTGTCTTCCACACCCTCTTCTTCTGGTTTACGCCCTGAAGAGAGAATAGTTTACAGCACCAGATCAATGATCTGTATCTTCCAGAAGCAGTAACTTTTACAGGCCCTAAGCATCACAGAAGCAGACACCAACACCTGTAGCACTTCCCAATTTAGGAATGGTAATCCTGGAAGGGTAAGGCCTTTCGGGACAGAGCAGCCCGCGCCCCCGCCCCCCTCAAGCAGAAGAGGTTCTATTCTCATCAAGTGGCTGTGCAAGTATAAGGAGCTGGAAATGAGTACTTAGTAAGGTCAAGGCAGATCAGACCTGTTTTAATGCCTGGCCATTGCGTCAAGTAGCTTTGGCTGTGGGGAAGACAGTATTTCATACAGTGTGCTGTTTTTTAGTTAAGAAACATGGGGCATAGGGGCGCCTGGGTGGCTCAGTGATTAAGCGTCTGCCTTCGACTCAGGTCATGATCCCAGGGTCCTGGGATTGAGCCCCACATCGGGCTCCTGGCTCAGCGGGGAGCCTGCTTCTCCCTCTGCCCCTCCCCCTCCTTGTGTTCCCGCTTTGTCTCTGTCAAATAAATAAAATCTTATTAAAAAAAACAACAACAAACATGGGGCATATTTTCCCATAGAGACTGACACAACAAACTATAAATAAGCAGTAAGAAAAGCCATTCGTAATTTTACCACCTAGAGTTATAGCCCCCATGTTATACTGACATACACAGACATCCTCCTCTATTCTGCTATGTATATACATGCACCGTATTTACTGTATAAAATGACACTGTACCATCATTCTGTGATCTTGTCACTTACTATGTTATGAACTTATTTCCATATTCTTTAACAGCATTATACAGATACCACCATTGATCTAATTAATACGTATGCGTGGAAATTCAAGAAAATGCTTATAAAGATGAACATCCTGGCAGTTCTTTTCGTACATAGGCAATTACCATTTTAGAGCATATTTCTAGAAATGGCATTCCTAAAACAAAGGGTGTGTATATTTTTAAGACTTTTATTAAAAACAAAGAACCCACATATCATCAAGATGCCCCAGAGAAAGGTTGTTCCAATTCATACAGTTCCATCAACAATGAATATAAGTGCCAATCTTTCTGAATCTGTTAAAACCAGCTTTATTTCTTACCCTTGCCAATGTTCTAGGCAAAAAGGAATACCTTTTTAACCTGAATTTATCCTTAGGTTGAGTATTTTTGTTCAGGAGGTTGGACTCATTTTCTGGCTCACATTACAGTTTTTAGACAGATTTGACTCCGTTGCTTTGAAAAATGAGGAAATAATTTCCCCTTAACTTCTTTCACTCAACCTTTTAGTATTTCTTACGGAGAGATTAATTTTAGAACATTCACAATCTGTTCTGAAGACAACAGTTCACAGTGGGCAGGCACACTGGCACATTCATCTAAATAGCATTTTGTGTGGAGATCTGCCTTTATTTTTTTGTATTAATTATAAGGATGAATTAAAAAAAAATAGAAATATGTAAAGGATAATAGAAATGCCACGGCTGAAGAGAAAATGGAAATCACTAGCCACGATAATCATGAAAAATGTAGGGGAAAAGTGAAAATTTTGATCTAAGAACAGGCCTGCTAAAATTAAACTGATTGACTCTTTTCATTGTGAAGAATAAAATCCCACGTATGAAATACGAGACCATGTCTCAAAAGCAGAGTGTAATACCCAGTAAGGTTACGTGCTTTGGAGCTATAGCTCCTTATCACAAAGGCAGTGCTCAACTTCTTTTGTGACTTAGTCACAAAACAAAAAAAAACCTCACTTCCCTCAAGACCTTCTTCCCAACCTGAAGATGGATTTCTTAAGGCCATTAAGTGTTTTTTTCAAGAAATATAAGAGAAATAGACATTAACTTGCTCATATTTTAGGATTAAACTTGTAAGTATATGAAACGTGTAATATTCAGGGCAAAAAAAGGCGGGGGAAGGAAGACAAAAAACCGAAACCTAATCATTTATACCATAATTGAGTTTTTTTTTTTTTTTAAAGATTATATTTATTTATTTGAGAGAGAGAGAGATAGCGAGAGCAGGAACACAAGCAGGGGGAGTGGGAGAGGGAGAAGCCAGCTTCCCACGGAGCAGGGAGCCCGATGCGGGGCTTGATCCCAGGACCCTGGGATCATGACCTGAGCCAAAGGCAGACGCCTAACGACTGAGCCACCCAGGCGCCCCCATAATTGAGTTTTTTAAAAAAAACCTCTCGGGCGCCTGGGTGGCTCAGTTGGTTAAGCGACTGCCTTCGGCTCAGGTCATGATCCTGGAGTCCCTGGATCGAGTCCCGCATCGGGCTCCCTGCTCGGGGGGAGTCTGCTTCTCCCTCTGACCCTCCTCCCTCTCATGCTCTCTGTATCTCATTCTGTCTCAAATAAATAAATAAAATCTTAAAAAAAAAAAAAATAAATAAAAAAAAAATAAAAAAAACCTCTCTCCGGGATAAGAACTTCCTTATTACACGTGTTACCTGATTTTTCCATAGTCTTTTTTTTTTTTTTTAAGCTTTTATTTATTTATTTGCAAGAGAAAGAGAGAGCACAAGCAGGGGCAGGGCAGAGGGAGAAGCAGGCTCTGATGCGAGGCTCAATCCCAGGACCCTGGAATTGTGACCTGAGCTGAAGGCAGACGCCCAACCGACTAAGCCACCCAGGAACCCCTGATATTTCCATATTCTAATTTCATTCAGAAATATCTTTCAGGAAATCTGAAAGGTTTTTCAGGAATATATTATTTAAAAACACAGATCATGACACTAATAATAGAATTCAATACATTATGTGCAAATAGCCTTAGTGGCTGGCTGGGAACACCACTGCCATTTTGTAATATCTAAGACAAAATATGCCTTGAGCTTTAAAAAATGTCTGAACTCAACTCAATGGTCTCTATGTAAATATACCAGGAAGTTGCACCAGCAGCATTTCCACAGATTTATATTTGATAAAGCTGGTATCATTCTAGAATATATACATTGGTTTTTATCCAGTTCTATCCCAGTTACTAGGAAAAACCTAAGTAGGTCACCACAAACTTGCAACCCTTTCTTTCTCTCTCCCTTTCACAAGAGAGGCAGCAGGTTTCCAACAAGCAAAATCAGTTTTCCACTTTCACAACCACCTTTGCTCCAGAGCAGTAGCACAGATACACTGCAGCCTAAACCTCTTGGGGGAGGGGGAAATGCTCTCAAGTAAGAAAGGACCAGAAGGGGCGCCTGGGTGGCTCAGTCGTTAAGCGTCTGCCTTCGGCTCAGGTCATGATTCCAGGTCCTGGGATCGAGCCCCGCATCGGGCTCCCTGCTCCGCGGGAAGCCTGCTTCTCCCTCTCCCACTCCCCCTGCTTGTGTTCCCTCTCTCGCTGTCTCTCTCTCTCTGTCAAATAAATAAATAAAATCTTTAAAGAAAACCAAAAACAACCCCTATTAAAAAAAAAAAATTAATTTTCAGTATATATAGAAAACATAACCCTGGCTGGGAAGCTTATCAAGAAGCACTATTTGGGAAAAGGCACCCTACTTTCTTTTTCTTTTTTTTTTTTTTTAAAGATCTTATTTATTTGACAGAGAGAGACACAGCGAGAGAGGGAACACAAGCAGGGGGAGTGGGAGAGGGAGAAGCAGGCCTCCCACGGAACAGGGAACCCGATGTGGGGCTTGATCCCACGACTCTGGGATCATGACCTGAGCTGAAGGCAGACACCCAACGACTGAGCCACCCAGGCGCCCCAAGGCACCCTTTCTAAAAAGGAAAAAAATGCGCTTAAACCAATGCAGAATTGATTTGAATGAAAAATACAGCTATCTAGAATAAACCAGATTGCTGTCTTTAGTACCAAGGGAAAAGGTGCCCCTCAAATCCTTTCTCCAGAGGAAGGTCCTCTTCATTCCCAGCCTCCAAACTCTAAGGCTCTACTTGCCCTGCTCTGGCATCCCTACCCTGTTTCTAGCTTTCATGCCTGGGGTTCCAGCTCCTCTTCCCGGCTGTACTTCTGCCTCAGGGATCATCTCCAAACGCACCGGTTAGACTGCCTCCTCTGACTTCTGCTCGGATTCCAACACAGCACCCCGAGTGGCCTAATGCATGTGGGCAGGTCGTTACTTTTAAAACGTATTTGATTATACAAATACATTTATGTAATTATCCACTCAAAGAGTCACACTCATTTCACTGTCAATTTTACTTCACTAATAAAAGATTCATGCTCATAAATATTTTCTTGCACTACATATTAATCCATCCCCATCTTTTACTTCATACTGCGAACGTTGCTTAGTTTAGTGACCCCAGTGCAAAGAGGCTTTATTAATCTACCATATCCAACAACTGCCCATTTCCTCACATCCTTGCTAATATGGGATATTAGGAACAGTATAAATTTTTATAAACGTAAGAGACAAAAATGATAATTCTATTTTTATATGCTTTCCTTCAATTACTAGCAAGAGAACCTTTTTTTGTATACAGGTCATGTTTGTTTTTACTTTATCTGTGAACTGCTTATTCACAGTCTCTACTTGCCAACCGGACTGCATGTTTTCTTTACTAAGATGTAAAAATACTTAACGTTTTCTAAATATTCATATTCTATAATACTTTTTTCTAAGCCTGTTGCATCTGAATTATTTATGTTTTTTGCTGAGAGGATTAAACCTTTTATGCAGCTGAGTTTATTTGCCTTTTTGTCTTGCTTTTAGTGTCATTTCAGGTCTCCCTCACCACGGTGACTATGAAAGTGCTACCCTAGCCAGAATTTCTATTTGCCATGGAAGGAGGAAGAACAGACCTTTCCCCACCATCAGATACACAGCCAACTGTTCCAGCATCATCTACTGAAAAATCCTTAGAGCCACCTTAAAAAAAAAAATTTTAGGGGCGCCTGGGTGGCTCAGTCGTTAAGCGTCTGCCTTCGGCTCAGGTCATGATCCCAGGGTCTTGGCATCAAATAAATAAATAAAATTTTAAAAAATATATATTTTTTAGGTAGGTTCCACACCCAACGTGGAGCTTGCACTCACAACCCTTGAGATGAAGAGTTACTCACTCTAACAACTGAGCCAGCCAGGCAACCCCAATGCCACCTTTAAGAGGAACAAATCTTCAAAATTCCCACTGTTTGATGTCCTACTATTAAAATTTTTTTTTAAAGATTTTATTTATTTATTTGAGAGAGAGAATGAGAGAGAGAACATGAGAGGGGGGAGGGTCAGTGGGAGAAGCAGACTCCCTGCCGAGCAGGGAGCCCGATGCGGGACTCGATCCAGGGACTCCCGGATCATGACCTGAGCCGAAGGCAGTCGCTTACCCAACTGAGCCACCCAGGCGCCCCTAAAATTCTTTTTAATATTTAAAATATTTAAAATTCTTTTTACTATTTATTCTTTTTTTTATTTTTTAAGATTTTATTTATTTGACAGAGAGAGACACAGCGAGAGAGGGAACACAAGCCGGGGGAGCGGGGGAGGGAGAAGCAGGCTTCCCACCAAGCAGGGAGCCTGATGCAGGGAGCCCAATGCGGGGCTCGATCCCAGGACTCTGGGATCATGACCTGAGCCGAAGGCAGACGCTTAACAACTGAGCCACCCAGGGGCCCCAATTTTGGCTATTCTTATACACTTTCTTTTTAGATCAGCTTGGGGCTAATCGACAACTTTCTAATATGAGATCATCACATCTACGAAAACTTTCTCAAAATTAGTTATGCCACAGGTCTTAAATATTTCCTTTTACTTTGCCACTTAAGAACACTAAACATAGATTTTTTTATATCCATCTTGCTTAACTCTTTGACTCACAAGTATCACTGCCACCTGCAAAATCCAAGAGAATCAATTAATAAACAATTTTAACTAGCTAGCAAATTTAGTTGGTGCACTGCTCATATTAGCCAGAGCTTTACTTTTTTCACGTTTCTGAAGCTGTCACTGGCTAATTTGATTGCTTCATCAGCATTTAATTTCATGAGGCATATTCAGTCCAACAGACCTTACAAACCCAGCACTGGCCTACAAGGTACCACTCTCCACAAAAAAGAACAAGGGTGCCTAGAAGAAATGGCTGATTCCCAGGGTGCAGCAGGAAAGTACAAGAGACTGGACTACTCTATTCTGCCAGAAAGTAACAAAGTGCTCAAAGAGTGATATGGATATGTCAAAAAGACACACAAGTCAGCTTGAAGGGCTCTCACTGGAACAATCAGAACATCAAAATAATCATCACAAAGGTTTATAACTTACAAAGTAAGAATCTCTAAGTTTCTCACTGATAAATAAGGAAGAAGGGCAGGCCATCCCTTATGGCAGAAAACCAACTAATAAACGTAGATAGGATGATAAATTTAGAAAATCACCAGTGGAGGGGCGCCTGGGTGGCTCAGTTGGTTAAGTGACTGCCTTTGGCTCAGGTCATGATCCTGGAGTCCCAGGATCGAGTCCCGCATCGGGCTCCCTGCTTGGCAGGGAGCCGCTTCTCCCTCTGACCCTCCCCCCTCTCATGTGGTCTCTCTCTCTCTCTCAAATAAATAAATAAAATCTGAAAAGAAAATCACCAGTGGATAAGAATCAGTGGGTGCTAAAACTAGCTGAGGATGAACAAGATATTTACAGAAGTCTCAAGGTATCTTCCCCACAGATACAATTACAAAGGGTAAGATAGTAACTTTCCAGTGGAGAAACCTGACCAACAGCACTTTTAAGTTACTCAAATGGACAGCATGTGCCTCCAGAGGATATGCGGAGGAAGAGAATATGGAGGTATGAGTGAAGTTTCTGGTACTGCTGACAAAAGTATATAATTTGAATCTAATGAGAGAGAAAAAAAAATGAACAAGTAAATAAATCCCAATTCAAAAAACCTTCAAAGCCTTCAAAACAAATGGTCTGTATGCTTCAAAAATGGCAATACAGGAACACAACAAGTCTTAGAAACTGCCCCAGATAAAAGGAAACCAGAGAGACATGACAACTGAATGCAATGCATGACCCTGGATTATTTTAACTTTTGAGCTATAAAGAACCTAGTATCTAAAGATGTCAGCTTTGGCAACTGTATCCACGTTAATGTCTTGATTTTGACAACTAGGTCTCTGTAATACCCTTGCTGTCAGGCAATACCGCAGTATGGGGGGCAAAGGGGCCCATGCCAGCCATTCGTTCTGAAGTAGTTCAGAAATGAAAAACAAACATACATACATACATAAGGAGGTGGGGGGAGGATAAAGAAATTTAGTAAAATGATAACATCTGAGGAGGCTGGATGAAGGACACATGAAAATTTTTTCTGATTCTTGCATCTTTGCCCTAATATTAACCTGTGTCAAAACAGACCAACAGCCCAGCAGCACAGGATCAGAAAAGAGCTAAAAAGCAAACATAAACTTCGCTTTTCCAGTTACGTTTACTTTTCTGATAATTCAAAAGATTCTGCTTAAGAGATGACTGGTATGAAACTACTCTGGAGAAGTGCTGAGATTGCCTGACATACACTCTAGGATTGTGATTAAAATAATCAGTATGATTTCAAAGCATTTTCAGTTTCTTCAAACGGGCAGAAGAATGAACCTTATTTTCATTAAACTCTTGCTAATATGTAAAAGGTTGTCGAAAATAATTCAGTAGAATGTACATACTTGCCGTACCAAATATCAAAAGGTACTGTAAAGCTCAGGAATAGAACAAATTATGCCAAGCAAAGAACCAGACACAAAAGAGTTTGTATTGAAGGGTTTCATTTTACATGAAGTTCTATAACAGGCAAAACGAATCCATCATAAAGTAATAACAAACTTTTTTTGGGGGTGGGTGGGTATTAGGGGGCTTAGGGGAGTGTGACCGGGGAAAGGCACAAAGAATCAGTCAGAAATGGTCCATACTTTGATCCATACCTACCTCACACCATATGCAAAAGTAAATTCCAAATGAACTGAACATCCAAGTTAAAAAAACAAAACCATAAATATTACTCTACAACGTAGAACGTAGAATACTTTTTATAATTTTAAAGCAAGGAGGACATTTTATTTTTTTACCTTTTTAAAATAACTAAACTTGGGCGCCTGGGTGGCTCAGTTGGGTAAGCGACTGCCTTCGGCTCAGGTCATGATCCTGGAGTCCCGGGATCGAGTCCCGCATCGGGCTCCCTGCTCGGCAGGGAGTCTGTTTCTCCCTCTGACCCTCCTCCCTCTCATGCTCTCTGTCTCAAATAAATAAATAAAATCTTTAAAAATAAAATAAAATAAAATAACTAAACTTTAAAAAAAGATTTTTTATCTATTTAGAGAAAGAGTGTGCAAATGTGCAGGAGCGGAGGGGAGGGAGAGAATCTCAAGCCGACTCTGCGCTGAGCCTGACGCGGAGCTCCATCCCACGACCACCCACAAGATCATAACATGGGCTGAAATCAAGAGTTGGATGCTTAACCAACTGAGCCACCCAGGCACCCCAAGGAGGGCCTTTTAAAACACAACATAAAGTCTAGAAACCAGGGGCGCCTGGGTGGCTCAGTTGGTTGGGCGACTGCCTCCGGCTCAGGTCATGATCCTGGAGTCCTGGGATCGAGTCCCGCATCGGGCTCCCTGCTCGGCGGGGAGTCTGCTTCTCCCTCTGACCCTCCTCCCTCTCATGCTCTCTCTCTCAAGTAAATAAATAAAATCTTTAAAAAATAAATAAATAAATAAAGTCTAGAAACCATATAGGACAGGTTGACAATGCAGCCTGTATTAAAGATTAAAACTTGAATGACCAAAACATCACGAAGAAGTTAAGTCGAATGACAAACTAGGAAAAAACAATTCCAACATTTTAGAGAGCAAGCCCTCAGAAGTCATCAGTAAGACAAACTCAGTAGAAAAGTGGGCAAAGGGCATTAAAGGCAGTTCAGAAAATACAGATGGCCCATTACCAGAAGCGGTTTAACCTGTAAAGAGATGTAAATTAAAATTTTACCTGTGGAAAAACGCAGATAAATATAATACTTTTCTCCTACGTAAAAGGCAACACGTAACAAGATAAATAATCCTCAACATTCAGTGAGAATGTAAACAGGCACCCCCTCTCTGTTGTTGGTGGAGATATTAGCAGTACAGCTGGTTGGAAAAACTACTTTTCAGTAGCTATTTCAAAATCAAATGCACATATCCTTGACCCCATAATTCTACTTCTAATTAAGTTATCACAAAATAGGGCACCTGGGTGGCTCAGTCAGTTGAGCGTCTGCTTTGGACTCAGGTCATGATCCAAGGGTCCTGGGGATCGAGTCCTGCGTAAGGCTCCCTGCTCAGCTAGGAGTCTGCTTCTCCCTTTGCCTCTGCCCCTCCCCACTGCTCGTGCTCTCTTGCTCACTCTCTCAAATAAAATATTTAAAAAATTATCAAAAAATGTATTTCTTTTTTTTTAAGATTTTATTTATTTATTTGACAGAGAGCACAAGTAGGCAGAACAGCAGGGAGAGGGAGAGGAAAAAGCATGCTCTCCGCTGAGCAGGGAGCCTGATGTGGGGCTCGATCCCAGGACCCTGGGATCATGACCTGAGCTGAAGGCAGCCGCTTAACCGACTGAGCCACCCAGGTGCCCCCAAAAATGTATTTCTTTACACAGAGACATTTCTGGTTCATGGCAGCACTGAAAACTGGAAATGCCAAGTCAAAACTGGAAAAAATCTCAACAGTTTAGTAACAAAGGAGACTGATGAACCAAACTGGTACACTGATAAGAAACGTTAAAATAAGCTGTTTAAAAAAAGGTCTTTTTATACTTGCAGGCACTATGGAAATACGTCCTTAATGTGGTAAGGGAAAGAAACAATCTAAAAAATATTTTGTAAACTAAGACCTTTTCCTTAAGGAAAATATATATGCATAGTTTTTTTTTTGACAGTGAGAGAGACAGCAAGAGAGGGAACACAAGCAGGTGGAGTGGGAGAGAGAGAAGCAGGCTTCCCGAGGAGCAGGGAGCTGGATGCAGGGCTTGATCTCCAGACCCTGGGATCATGACCTGAGCCGAAGGCAGACGCTTAACCGACTGAGTCACCCAGGCGCCCCTTTATATATTTATTTCTAAAAGACCACATACACACATAAAAGTCTGGGAAAGTATGCCCAACCTTCTAATAATGGGTTACCTCCTTACTAGGAAAAAAGGAGCTTCTACATTTTACTTAACGCTTGTATTTAAAAAACAAAACAATTTTTTTTATCAGAAAGAAAAGAAAACACAAAAAGAGGTCCAACAGGCTCTATTTTCCATCAGTCTGACTGTCTTTCTGTGATTTTCCAGTACTCTTTACCCTGGCAAAGACATTTACTTGGGCAAAGCCAAAAATGCACAATGTACTATGGACCACAGAAGTGACTTCATTCCAAAGTGAGGTCACCTGACTGCTGTTGTCCAAGAGCTTACACCACACAGTGTGGCTGACAATTGGTCCCTGCTTCTTAAGACATTTCAAACCCAATTCTTCACCACTGGCTAGGTAATATGAATATTTCATTTTGTTTGGGGGCCTGAGCAACAAAGCCACCAATTACCAAGAGAACTTTTAGAACAGTTCAAATGCCCAGTTTTAGCTGATTCTTTCTTTTTTTAAAGACTTTTATTTATTTGAGAGAGAGAGAATGAGAGAGAGAGAGAGAGAGCATGAGGGGGGGAGGGTCAGAGGGAGAAGCAGACTCCCCGCTGAGCAGGGAGCCCGATGTGGGACTCGATCATCATGATCTGAGCCGAAGGCAGACACTTAACCGACTGAGCCACCCAGGTGCCCCTAGCTGATTCTTTCTTAGAACAGTAGTTGAGGGGCGCCTGGGTGGCTCAGTCGTTGGGCGTCTGCCTTCGGCTCGGGTCATGGTCCCAGGGTCCTGGGATCGAGCTCTGCATCGGGCTCCCTGTTCGGCAGGAGGCCTGCTTCTCCCTCTCCCACTCCCCCTGCTTGTGTTCCCTCTCTCGCTGTGTCTCTCTCTGTCAAATGAATAAATAAAATCTTAAAAAAAAAAAAAAAAAAGAACAGTAGTTGAATGTTACTGAATTAAATTACTAAGTAAATATTAAAGAACAAGAAATACAAGGAAGATAGAGCCCCTCCCCTCAATAATCTCATTAACATGGGGCAGAGTGACATTAGCATTAAAGCAAGGTCTAAGGGGTACCACCTGGGTGGCTCAGTCGGTTAAGCGGTTAAGCATCTGCCTTTGGCTCAGGTCATAATCCCAGGACCCTGGGACTGAGTCTCACACTGGGCTCCTTGCTCAGCTCCTTGCACAGCTCGCGTGTGCATATGCGGCTGCTCTGACAAATAAAATCTTAAAAAAAATAAATAAATAAATAAAACAAAGTCTAAGGAACCAGGTCATCACTCTGCGGAGGGCTGAAGGTAGGAGGAGTTGCTACTGGTGGGATCATAAGGCATCTGTTGATGAACAAGGACCTGAATGCAGACACATGGGGAGAGGGGTAGGCAAGGAACATAAGCACTGGGCAAAAGAGGACCAAGAGAGGGAAGCACATGTTCGGGGCCTCACTAAAGCCCAGGATGTAGTAGAGGAAGGCTGAAGGGGAGAAGAGGGAAACGGAGATTTGGGTCAGATGATAAAGATCACTAATGCCATGTGGAATAAATGCATCATTTATGCACTAGGCAATTTTGAAAGCAATGTCTGTGAAAGTGACAACTGTTTTGGCCAGGTGGTATTTAAAAGAGAAGTCAGAGAAACAGGAGACCCAAGCAGTCCTAAATACTCTCTATGTAAAGAAGGTTAAAAGTCTGGATAAACAAGGGCTGCTGAGAGGCCTAATGAAGCAATATGTTAATATCCCTTCCATCCTGTCTGAATTCCTAAGTACCAGAAAAACAAAATACACTAGAGAAATCTTAAAAGAAATGCAAAGTTTCATTCCAGGCCCTCTGGATTCACAGGGTAGCTCACAGACCCCAAACAGCCAACTAAACAGGCTCACTGGCAAAGGAAAGAATTGTGAAGAAAGTTCTTAACATTAGCAGTGCTTATAAAATCCTTCCTACCTTTGCTGGATCTCTTTGATGTCTTCTTGTTTCCTTCGGAGGTAATTTCAATCTCATCAGGATTACCCCCCTCATCTTCAATTGCCTAAAGGGAAGGTTAAAAAATAGTTTAGCAAAAAAGGCAGCACGCAGACTCGACTTCCACCGAAACTTCAGGTTGCTGACCTGGAAAGGGCTTCCCCCCACCCATCTGTTTTCTTGCTCTACCTTGGAACAAAGGCTCTGGAGTCAACTTATTTCTTAGTACACCACAATCTAGTCCATCCTGGACTAGGGACCCAAGGGAACTCAAAAAGGAAAAAGCACACTCTTCCCTTTCCTATGACTTCACCCAGCGACGTGTTGTTCGACCCTCTGTGACTCCCTCTCCATGCCATGCCTACACTTGGCACTGTCTGGACAGAATACTCAGCTAACACTCACTCGGCTGAGATCGTACTGTGTGTGCCATGAGACTGGACATGACCCATACGACCTCATCAGATCAATCACATCTGTGACTGACTTCAAAGGTCTTGCTCTTAACCAGCAGGGGACCTACCTGAAAGGGTACAGAATTATAATGATCGCTTGGCAAGCCCCACCTCCCACCGAAGAGCTCATCATTCCTTTGAACAGCCCGCACCCACACTCAGCACAGCGCATAGCCCCGAGGAGGCCCGCAGCAAATGGTTACTGAGCGTGTCATCAGTGTTATCCTTGGATACTGGGCTTCACTTTTAGGTTTTACTGATAACCCTTTCTCTCTTTACTGTACTATCCTGTGAGCACAAGTTCTGTTTAAACCCACTTCAAATAGCATGTCTTTTTTCTAGACTATTTCAGAAATTCAGATCTTCAGGAGTTTCTCAGCATCGAAGTCTGAATTTGCAATGGGGCTTAGGGACTCCACATCTGAACTGTACCAGGAACAAAGAAAATCTCTCTTCTCTCCGAAGCCAGGGTGAGGAGAAGGAATTGGGAGTTCTGCTCTGGGATTAAGGAAAACACAACCAGAAAGTCCCTCCCATTCTTCCTGGCAAAAGAGGATTCTGGAATACTGCTAGAACTGCCCCAGACAGGAGGTGTACCATTTTGCCCCTCAATATGTCTCCTCTGGGTGCAGTGTTTACAGGATCATCCCCAGGGACACTGTAGGCTATGAGTCATCCTTACAGAGCTCGGGGAACTACTCTTTGTGCTCCTTCCGCCTTTTCCTCATTTGCCCTTTCTGGAAAAATCACACACACAAAAAAGGGGACACTAACTAAACTAGATGGTAGAAGTAAAAAACAAAATCAGTTAATTCTAGACTCACTTGAATAAGGTAGCATATTAACATAGTCGCTGATGATATTTATGTCCTATGACCACACCCCTAAGAAAATGAAAACAGGGAGAAGAAATGAAGAATGGCTCCGAGATAATAGTGATGGAGGATCCTTGAAGTCACATACCAATTTCAGCGACCAATCTGACAGGAAGGTTCAATGCCATCCTATCAGCTTTGCAGTCTTGCAGACTGAGTAAAAAGGATAAAGGTCCCAATTTAGCTTTGCTGACTGGAGGCCCTGCTGGCAACCCTCAACCTTCCACCATTTTTTCTAGAACATCTTGGTTGACGAACTACCTGCCCCTACTTGAGTAAAGGAAGTTAGTATCCATAGTGAAACAAACACAAGATCAAGTTAGAAAAGCCCAACTGACTTTGGACTAATCAACCCACCATTTTCAAGCCCTAGCTTCCTCATTCAGAAAATGGGAAACAATCCCTACTTCCCCTTAATATAAGCAATCCGTAATAATTAATGCCCTGGTCTTCAGTTGTTTGGGAGCCAGGAGGGTGCAAAGAGTCACAAATCACACCGTCTGCAGGGGTTGGGGGTAGCGATGCTGAGATTACACGAGAGAGGTCCCAAAACGAGAATAGGTCAATGGGAGAAAAACAAAAAAGCCAACGAGAATATGAAAAAAGGGAAGAAGGACCCAAACATTTAATTAACTGCTCATGCTTTTCACACCCATCCCTCAGAACCCCTCAAGGTAGGGATAAGAGTCCTGGTTTTGCAAATAACAAATGATGGCACAGAGAAAAAAATGAATTGTGTCAACGATCGTTATCTTCATGTACCACGCAGCATGCCAAACCCGTTTCGTGCAATCTCGTTTAATCCTAACACGAAAGCACGATCTTTCCTTCTCTTTACAGGATAAACAAGCTGAGAGAGCGTTAAACGTCTTCCGTGCCCAAGATCAAGCCTCTGAGACCCGGAAGAGACCCAAGACCAGACACAGGGACGAGAGCCCCCACTCTGCCTGCCTCCTAGCAAAGTCCTGAAGCTGTCTTCACGTTCTCCCTACCAACGTCTCTTACGTTTCAGCTCGCTATCGCAACAGTACTTCCTTTTCCGTGCTATTTCCCCGACCTAGAGCTTGCAAATTCACAAACCGCTTTTTTTTTAAAACCTTTGAACAGGCTCTTGGCACATTTGCCCAGTAAACTAGACTCTTCAAAGTGCGTCGACCCTAACGGGCCATGGAGCATCGGAATCTCCAGAGGAAGCCCCGCGGCCAGCGCGGGCTCAGAAAATCGCCCGGCCTGGGTCCCAGTCCCTACGCCTCGTCTCCACGGCCGTGTGACCTTGGCCGAGTCCCCCCACCTCGCCCAAGAAATGAGGGCTTCCGGGTTTCCCGTCATTTTTGGAGACTAGGGTGGGCCGCTGAGAGGAAGGCCCTCCGCGCAGTGGCCGGTGAAGAAAACAGGAACCCTCGGCCTGGGTGCCCTGTCGTCCGCCGCCGCAAGGCCGCGGCGCCTTCGCCGGTTCGCGCCCAGATGTTCCTTCCTTCCCAGGGCGGCGCTGAGGTTCGCACCCGGGCCCAGCAGGGCTAGGAGCTCCCGCTAGGGCCTGGGAAGAGTCGGGAGAAGCCCGGAGCTCCCGGCCAGAGGCAGGCCCCACAAGGGACCGGGGGCGGACCCCGAGACCAGGGGACCGCAGTCGCGGCCGCCAGGACCCCCTTCTCATCTCCTGCCCGCCCCCGCAGGGCCCCAGTTCCACCTTTTTGAGCCGCTCCATCAAAACGCTCTTATTGCCGCTCGAGTCCAGATTCCGTTTCCTCAGCTCCGCCCGCAGATCGATCACCCGCAGATCGCTGAGCCGCCGCGTCCCGGTTTCCGACGAGGCAGAGCTCAAAGCCGCTGCGCCCGCCGCACCCGAATCGCCTAGTCCTGAGAGAGTCTCCGCCATTCCAGGGACCGTGGCTCCACCGCCCACTTCACACAGAACTGGGCCGGTTTTATCTGGGCACCTAGCACAAAATGGCGCCGCCTGCGAGGGAACCGCTCCAGCCGCCCTGGCGCGCCTCCCTTCTGCGCAGGCGCACCCGGCGCGGAGCCGACGCTGCCGGTCGCGTGTGCACATGCGTGGTGAGCGCTCACAGGGATGTGCGCAGGCGCATTGCATCTCGCCAGCCTCCCGCCGCGAACGGCCGTGACACATGCGTGCTGCAGTTACGGCGCCTGCGCGTTGTGGTGGGGAACGTGCGGTTGGTCGACGCGCGAGCGCGCGTGCTGTTAAGAAAGTTGGCATGTGCGGCACGCATGCGCTGCCGGAAAGCGGGGCGGGAGGAAGCGAGTGCGTTTTCCTCTTAGGCGGCGCCATTTTGTGCTCAGAGCCGCTACAGCCGCCAGCGGTGTGGGAAGTGGGTGGCGGGGACGCGAGACCTGGGATGGCGGAGACTCTGGCAGGGTCCGGCGAGTCGGGTTCTGGCACAGCCGCTGTCGGGTCGGGTACCTCGGAGGCTGGGACGCGACGGCTGAGCGACTTGCGGGTGATAGACCTGCGGGCGGAGCTAAAGAAGCGGAACCTGGACACGGGCGGCAACAAGAGCGTCTTGATGGAGCGGCTCAAGAAGGTGAGGCGGCTCGACGTCCCGGGGTGGAGCAGGGGGCCGCGGCACGCCCCCGCGCCGACCTGTCACCGCGATTCTCGGACGCGGGCCCCCCTCCACCATTCCCCCTTGTGACCGACCCCGGCCCGAGCTCGCGGGGACCAAGGGGCCCGGCTGTGTGACCTTGGCCCGTCACCGCCCCTCTCTGCCTCGCTTTTGATCCTCCTTCCAGCTGGTCGCCTCAAGAGTGCTGAAAGCGCGTCCTTTTAGCCGCCGGGTGGCCGCCTGGACTTCTTCCGGGCTCCAGCTGGAGACTCGGTTCTGTGACCTTGGATAGGTGCCTTCTCCTTGCCCCTCAGTTTCCTCCCATGGAGAACGGATGAGTAAAGAGCCTTTGCGATCTTACGGGAGAGGGAGTTGTGCTTGTTAATACTCCAGGACTTCTGCTCTTGTCATGCCCTCCCCTCCACCGCTATTCTTCCATGGCTTCTCGTTAGTGCCTCGTAGTCTTTCTCGCTCTACCTGAGATAGATGTCTCCCCAACGTGCTTCTTAGAGTGTTGCTCCATCTCCCTGCTTCTTTCTTGCACCGTTTTGTGTTTATGCCCCACCTGGCCGCACTCAACCCCACGTTGAGTATGGAGGAATAGCTGTCTCCCCAACCAGAGCAAGCTTGTTGCAGAGCTTGAGTTTACCATTGAGTGTCCAGTCCTGTGCCAGTCCGGAGGAAGGTGCTGAGCAACCCTACACACAGACACACACACACACCCCACTCCCAGTCTGTCTGGTGGGTTTTCTCCCCAGAAGTCAAGCGTGGCTTGTGGAACACCACTCAGCCCTTTACAGATGGTGGACTTAGTGGACCTAGTGCAGCATCTCTGTTACTGTTACCGTTATTAAAGTGGAGGGTTGGGCAATTTCTAGTTTAAGGGCCATTTTGGAACTGGTCATTGACCTGGACCCTGGAGCCCCAGTTCACACATCCCTTTGTCTTTTGTGCTTAGGGCCCAGAGAGAACCAAGTTGTGCTAGGTTCATCCTGTGCCTTTGGGCTGGCAGCCCAGATAGCAGAACCAGAGTTGTTGCTCTTTGCAAGGAAGTGTTTGACTTTGTTTGCTGGGAAGTTGTTACTTAACAGAGAACAATGTGTGCCCTGCAGGTCTCCACAGTGTTGTAAAGTTTCATCTCTTCTTAATAGGCGGTTAAGGAAGAAGGGCAGGATCCTGATGAAATTGGTGTCGCGTTGGAAGCCACAAGCAAGAGGACAACAAAGAGATGTGTTAAAGGTATCTGCTTGTACTTATTGCTGCTGGAGGCCTGAGCGTGTAGAGAACTTACTTACAGATTAGTTTTTTAACACCGCTTCTGTCCTCTGGGCCCAGAGAATGTCTTTGGCCTTCATTGTTCCCATCTAACAAGTAGGCTTGGTTCTCACCACCTTACAAGTAGCTCTGTCAGGAGTGCTGGGAGGAGTAGAGAGAGATGCAAGTGTTACGTAAATTAAAATTGAAACGTGCGTTAAAGACGTTTTAGCTCTTGTCATCGGGATTCAAAAACAACCAGAGTAAGGCACGCTCTTAAAGCTGCTCTGAGCAACCAAATACACTACGTGACTTTATTCCTGGGAAGTTGAAAAACGGGGTTTTAAACCAAAGAAAAGGACACCAATCTGAGACGGAGTAGAACCCACTATCTTTAAGGATACAAAACAGATTGTTGGAGTATTTTCATGCAGCCTTTTTTTTTTAACCAGTGAGGTTTTGTTTTGTTCTGTTTTGTTTTTTTAAGATCTTATTTTGAAGTAATCTCTGCATCCGACGTGGGGCTCGAACTTACAGCCCTAAGATCAAGAGTCACATGCTCTACCAACTGAGCCAGCCAGGTGCCCCACAGTGAGATTTTTTTTTTTAATTGAGATGTATTTCACATCTATAGAATTCACCCATTTACAGCGTACACTTCATTACATTTTAGTATATTCACAAAGCTATGTGACTGTCAACACTATTTAATTCTGGAACATTTTCATCGTCACAAAAAGAAGCCCCCGTGCCTATTAGCACTTGCTCCCCATTTCCCCCTCCTGCGGACTCACAGTGTGTAATTGACCGTTCAATTTCATGTAAATAGGATCATGCAATATGTGGTCTTCTGTGCCTGCTTATTCTGTTGAGCATGTTTTCAAGGTTCATTCACTTTGTGACATAGATTAGTGCCTCATTTCTTTTTGTGGATGGTACTAGCTAATTTTGGAAGCATTTAATTCCCTGAAACTTTGAAACCTTGTTACCCTCCCTGGCTTTCATCCTCATTTTTATATGGGTGAGGACAATATAATTGGGACCTTCCATGTGATGGGGATTATTTTCTTGAAAGGTGCCAACATAAAAATTGTCATGGCTGGATGTACCCTGTTCATCTGAAGAAGAGTTAAACTTAGGCAGTGGAGGACAGATGCTTAGAAAGGGAAAAGAAACCAGCTTGTAGCCTTTTCAGTAACTTTAATATACTTTATATAAGTGCTTTTCTAGGAAGACTTTTCCATGACTCATCTGTTTAAAACTTTGTGTGTTTTATTTATTTTTTAGGATTTTATTTATTTGACAGAGAGATAGCGAGAGGAGGAACACAAGCAGGGGGAGCGGGAGAGGGAGAAGCAGTCTTCCCGCCGAGCAGGGAGGCCGACATGGGACTCGATCCCAGGACCCTGGGACCATGACCCAAGCCGAAGGCAGATGCCTAACGACTGAGCCACCCAGGCACCCTTTTATGTGTGTTTTAAAAGCTTAAACTTTTTAGTTAGGTTATATAGAGGAGTTACATTTAAGCTGGATTTTAACACCTCGATGTGATTTTGCTGCTCTTGTAATGGTCAAGTATAAATGCTGACTAGTCAAGTGAGTGCAGACTGAGAGGTGTGTGTCGATTTAAAAGTTCTTAGTGGAAGTTTTTAAGATAGGTGCTCCTTTAAAACTTGAGAGGTTCAATGCTTACTAATCAAAGTGTTCTTGGCTCTTAACAGGGATCTTTGCATCATTAGACTAACCAAACCTTAGCCGAGTGCTTCCAATGTGTGTCTGAATGTCTGGATTACGGTTTAGGTGATGGTAAAATTGCTTGAAGTTATCGTTTTGTCAAAAAAGCTTTAATAGTACTTACTTTTGTTTGTATAAAGGGATGTTGGTCCCAGTATAGATGTAGCTGGGATTAGAAGGGCACTGGTCCTTTCCCTTTCCATTTTTACTGAGAAGTCACCAAAGGCCCAGACAGGAAACCGGTGGCCAGGGCCCTGGGGCAAAGAACAGCTCCTATAGGTAGTTGAGCTAGCATGTTCTTTGTAGGTGTCCGTACACATAGTTACATGAAGCACTGGACCCTCGTGGTGTCCTGTTCGAAATTAGGTCTTCAAGATTACATAAAAGTTAAAAGGGCTCAGTCAGTTAAGCATCTGCCTTCAGCTCGGGTCATGATCCCAGGGTCCTAGGATCGAGTTCCTCATTGGGCTCCCTGCTCAGCAGCGGGGAGCCTGCTTCTCCCTCTCCTGCTCTCCCAGCTTGTGCTCTCTCTCTCTCTGTCAAATAAATAAATAAGATCTTTAAAAAAAAGAAGTAAAAAGCTAAACTTTCCAAGAAAAAACTTCATTATGAGTTAGGACAAGAGACCTTCTCTTGTCTTAACTCATTTAAACAGGCAAAATTTTTGAAGCTTGTGGGTATGTTTTGAAAGATTACAATTTTGAGTTAGGTTTTCTAGCATCTTTGTCTCCCGCCCCTTCAGCTTTTAGTTAGCTGAAACCAGGCCCTTGGAATTGGGGCCCGGCCTCTCTGCCCAGCGTTTGTCATCCCCCCTCCTTTAGGGCACTTTTGAAAGGTCTGCATCTCTCCTGTTGACATCCGTTGTGGGAACTGCTGGCTACTATTTAAAGGCACTGAAAGTGGGTGCTGCTACCAAACATTTTTAGGACCTCTTTTAAGAGCTGAACCAAATTCTCATGTGTCAAATGCAGCTAATAAACCTGGTGGTGTTGTGGGGAGTATTAACTGAGAGAGCACAGTGCCTGA
Source organism: Neomonachus schauinslandi (assembly GCF_002201575.2). Taxonomy (NCBI): domain Eukaryota; kingdom Metazoa; phylum Chordata; class Mammalia; order Carnivora; family Phocidae; genus Neomonachus; species Neomonachus schauinslandi. The sequence continues at coordinate 210,543,323 of NC_058403.1, forward strand.
CACTTAGGAAAGCCACACATCTTGAATGAGTATTCGTAATGATGGTGCAGAAGGCGCTTCAGGGGTACACACTGCAGTTTGGGTCTTTACTCAGAGATTGATGTCTCCTGTTTAGTTTTCTCATTTCAAAAAATTATAAAAAGGGTACTTCTAGACACTTTAGAAAACGTAAGAAGTATGCATATGAAAATAAAATTATCTCTGATGTTATCACCCGGTATTTTAATCCCTGTTGGTGACTGCCTGAGTCGTTCTCGTGTATATTTTATAAATGCATTTTCACACTCCATTGTATACATGCTGTTTAATAAAAGTAGAACTACTGTATATGGTTTTTTGATTTTGTGGGCATTTTCCTGTGGCATTCAATATTCTTTATATTTGGAAGCATAATTTTTTTTGAAGTTGTAAGACACTGTATGGTGGGCCACAGTGTTTTGCAAACTTGGCACTGTTGACAGTTTGGGGTAAGTAATCCTTTGCGGTGGGGCACTGTCCTGTGCAGTATCTTATGTTGAATAGCATCCCTGGTCACTACCCTAGCTGCCGGTAGCATCCCCGAGTTGTGACACCAGAAATGTTTCTAGTCATTGCCAAATTCCTCCCCACTTCCCCCTTTGAGGACAACTGGTATCCCACATACAAACAGACTGTCATGATTTGTTTCCCTTTTGAATGTTTGGGCTGGCTACAGTTTTCTAGATAGATGACTTAAGTTTTTAATTCCTCATCAGACATTTTCGTGCACGCCCATATTGGGGGGGGGATTTCTAGAATAAAAAGTATACACGTTTTTGAGGCCAGAACCTGAGCATTATCTGACTGAAAAATTACTTTGTAATTAGGACAAAAGATGGAGGAAGAAGGTACAGAAGACAATGGCCTGGAAGAAGATTCCAGAGATGGGCAGGTATGTGGCGTCCACGGCAGAGACATTAGCAGGAGCTCTGTGACCAGCCACCCGACCGTTGACGCCTTTCGTTCTCTTGACAGGAGGATATGGATGCAGGTTTAGAGAGCTTGCAGAACCTTGACATGATGGATGTGGGTGTGTTGGAAGAAAGCGAAGTTGAGAATAGCAGTGCTCCCGACTTTGGGGAGGACGGCGCTGACAGCATTCTCGGTTCCCTTTGTGATAGCAAAGAATACGTGGCGGCCCAACTGCAAGAGCTCCCGGCACAGCTCACAGAGCATGCTGTAGGTAACTTGAAGACATGGTGGAATGTGCCAGTAGCCCCGGGACTCCTCGGGGCTCCTCAGCGCTCGCGGGCTGCCGCTGGGAGTGAGAGCTCACTGGCGGTTGATTAAGTAGTGCACCACCGCGTCCACAGTCACCAAAAACACGGAGTTCCGTGTCTAAAGCCTCATGGTAAATTATATCCATTTAAACTGCACGTAAGTCAGAGGTTAACGAACGGCTCACTTCTCTACGATCCTGGGGAGTATTTTGATAAAAGGGTGGGAGGCCCTTCCGCAGCATGAATCGTAAAAGGCTGACACTGTTGGTGGAAGTATTTTCCTTTGGAAAACAGGAAACAGAAAACAGTTGATAATCTCAGCATTCGGTCATCCTGTTGGTTTTTTTTTAAGATGTGCTTTAGGCACAAGGTTAGATGGTTCTATTAAAAGACGGGAAAGAGTGAAGGAAAGTATTCGTGCCCTCAGAAGCACCCCTCCCGTGAAAAGAAAACCACGCTTAATGGCCTAGTATATAAAGGAGAGCTTGAATTCTGTTACCAATATTGCTTTTTCAAGCTTTCGTTTGTAGTATTTGGCGGAGAACTCTGGTGGCCATCCTAAAACTGATTGCCATTTTAATCTTACTACCTTGGCATACTCAGCCTCTTAGTTTTTGTGTTTTGGTTTGGTTTTCTGTTCTCTCTCTCTTTTTTTTTTTTAAAGGCACTAAGCTGGGCAGGGGGAAGGGGGGCCCTTGTAGGACTGGACTTTAAACATTAAAGGTCAAAAGTCAACAAACTCCAAACGTCACTGCCCCTCAGCCTAGGGTGCCATTGAGCAACTGACTTGCTGGTCTTGGCCTCTCTCAGTGTGATCCTGTTGTGTGTTAATTATTTCCAGAGCATGGACTTGGCTTCTTACCTTTTGGTTAATCCAAGCATCCCGGTCATAAGCTTCAAACCTGGGAAAGGAAAAAAAAATACATTTGAGAAGGCATGTTTTTGTATTTCACTCAAGAAGGTAAAAACCTGTCAAATCGAGTGACATTTAAGATAGTAGTTCAGTTAAATGTTTTAAATAAAGCACCTTAGGTAAAAGTGCCCAGTTACTGTTATTTTTCAAAGTATCGTTGCCAAGTAAAATCGGAGAAGTGTGAAGTTTTTCCTTTTGCTTTTGAGCTCTGCTCTGGAAATCGTGTCCGGGTCACATATGTGGACCACCAGGAAATAGACACTGCATGGGAACTGAAAGTGTACCTTCCTGGGCCAGTGCTGACCGAGCACCTGCTGTCTGTGAGACCTTCTCAGGGGTGCAGTACCGCCCAGTCATGGAGCAGGCAGGAAGGCCGGCGAGAAACCGAATAATCCAACAGTGGACTTGTAGATGGGTGGGCAGCTTGAGGGAAGTAGACACGTGGGTCCCTTAGAAACTGGTGAGGTGCAGGCCTTGGAATTCACAGCTCTGTCTCCACTACGTGGTTCTCTGTTTTGTCTTTCAGGTGGATGGGGAGGGCTTCGAGAACACTTTGGATGCTTCATCATTGGACTTCAAAGTACCTCCGGTAAGATACCATTCTGGTGCTCCCTGGCTGGAAACATTATGTGAGCGGTTGATTTTCCATGGTGAAAAAAGATGTGTGTCTGTGTAGAAATGATTCTGTGTAAAAATGATTCGTAAAATGAGCTGAGTGCCTGGGGTAAGAGGTTGAGCCAAACAAGTACAGTCCTACTGTTTGCATTCGGTGGGGACAGTGTTCATAACCAGCAAGAAAATGACTAGAAAAGTTCGAGGGAGAAGTTGAGGTGATTGGGCCGTAAGGCTCTCAGAGGAAACCCCACTCAAATTGAGGTCTGACCCATGGGTCTGGAGTTAGCCGAGTGAAGGGGAAAAGAGGACCTTGGGCAAGGAGGGAGAGTGGCTGAATGTAGGGATGGAGGACACAGGGTGGGGGCAGAGACGCAGGGGTGAGGTTGCAGACGTGGATGGGCCTGACTACCCGCGTCTGTGGGTCAGGGAAAGGGTTTGGCCCATTGTCTTAAGTACAGTGGGAAGTCAGTGGAAGGTTTTGGGAGGAGTGAACAGATGGTTTTGTTGACAGGTTCCAGTTATAAATAACAGCTTATTTGGGGAGAAATCGATCTCAAATCTGGTATGACATACAAAACATTCGCCGTCTGTGCGACCTCTTACTGTGGCTGTCTTTGCTCTCTCCGGAGGCCACTAGGTCAGCTCAGACTTGGGGTGGGGTGGCCAGACCCTCCAGGGAGAATTGAACAGGCCGAGCGTCACTGCTGCCTGCCTGGCTTTGCTGGGGAGAGGCCAACAAAATGGGCTTGTCCTCACCGAATCATCCCAGAATGGAATACGGTCGTTTTGAGTGGAGAGAGTTGTTTGAAACAGGTGTTTATTCACATGTGATTGAAGCTGTGTCTGCCAGGGAAGTGTATTTGCCCAGTTTTTAAGTACTTTGTGGAATTTTTTTCTCTTTTCTTTTTTAAAACAGGATATTGAAGAACCTCTATTGGAGCCAGGTACTGATAAGAGAAACACGACAGTTAATGGTTTGAAAGTTTTCCCACTCTTTTTTCAATCTATCTATATATTCTAAGCTGTGTATGGTCGCGTAAATGATTTTAATGGTGGACAATCCAGATCGTACAAGGATCAGAGATTGGAAACCCACTCGTATCACCAGATCTGTGGAAGTGCCGTTCTGGTTTCTGGAGGTCAAATATATTTGGTGAGATGTAGTGATTATTTTCATCTCTCTAACCACGTAGAGGGGCATTTAAGTAATTCCCCCGGTGATTCTTCCATGTGTTTCTACACATGAAACAGATCTTGTGATATTTTGCTGCAGTCTTTTTGATTACTACAGTTAAGGCAGGATAAAGTGGTTGTCAGGGCACTTATAACCCGAGAAGTGACTGGATTCCAGAAGAGGAAACAGAGTCTCTTCAGGAAAATTTTCAACGCATTACTCCCCTTGTGGACTGCGTTTATCTCCCACCTTGGAAGAGTTTCTGGTTTGCGTATTGGACTGTTCTGTTAAAAGAAATTCAAAGAAATTTGGAAAGTGAGTTGTCATCAAATGGCGATCGCATTCGGTTCGGCACCTTGGACATTGGAAAACTAAGTCTGAAGACCCACACTTGAACAAAAACAGGAAGAAGACTGTCGAGAAGCAGCCATGTGGTTGTAGGTGTTTGAATCTGTGGGGGCCTTTTCTCTTCCATGTAGCGTAGCGGCTTCCTGTAGCAGTCGGTTGGAGCGCAGGTAGTGTAACCGGTGTAACTTTGTGTACCCGCGGGTTTTCCAATCTCTGTGTAGCTAGCAGTTCTCTTCGTGTTAGTGTGGCAGCCGTGCCAGTTCCGCATTTGTGATTGCTTTATTTCCCTGGTAATTAAACCTTGTGCCATTCTATTCCTGTTAAATCCGTAGAAAATGAGAAAATACTCGACATTTTGGGGGAAACTTGTAAATCTGAGCCAGTAAAAGAAGAAGGTTCCGAGCTGGAGCAGCCCTTTGCACAGGATACAAGTAGCGTGGGGCCAGACAGAAAGCTTGCGGAGGAAGAGGACCTTTTTGGCAGCGCCCATCCGGAGGAGGGTGATTTAGATTTGGCCAGCGAGTCAACAGCACAAGCTCAGTCGAGCAGGGCAGACACCCTGTTAGCGGTAGTGAAAAGGGAGCCCGTGGAGCAGCCAGGCGATGGCGCGCGGACGGACTGTGAGCCTGTAGGGCTAGAGAAGCCAGTTGAGCAGAGTAGTAAAGCCTCAGAGCACACGGAAGCCTCTAGCGAGGAGGCCGCGGAAGCGCCCCCGGAAGCCTCAAGCCCAGGCCCCAGAGATAGCAAAGAAGACGTGAAGAAGTTTGCTTTTGAAGCTTGTAATGAAGTCCCTCCGGCTCCTAAAGAGTCCTCAGCCAGTGAGGGCGCTGATCAGAAAATGAGGTTTGTTTTTTCTCAGTTTTAGACCAGACGCTATCTCCTTTTCATTGGTCATTTAATGACACACATAAGCTGTTTTTTCTGCAATTGGCCAGCCAGACTGATGCAATTGTAGTTTACTTCTAAACCATGTTTTATTTCTCGTTGTGTATTTCTAATGGGTGAATCTATTTCTTTTCTTTTTCTCAACCTACTATGGTTGTGTTCTTAAATTGTTAACGGCTATCTTCAGCTAAATCCAATTGACTTTTAAGAATCTGACATGGTATTTTGGGGGTCACATTTCCTAGGGAAGCTTGCAAAGGTGTCTTAAAATTTTATTTCAGACTAATTTTCTGGTAGGTATTCAGTTTTTAGCACATACCATACTTTTAATTTAGTTCTCTTTCATTTTGTTCCCATCTGAGTAACATTCGCTTTTGTCTCTAGCTCTTTTAAGGAAGAAAAAGATATAAAGCCAATCATTAAAGATGAAAAAGGTATGATTTAATTTATGTGGCAGGGAGCCGCCTACGGATCCCTTATTTGGGGAGGGAGGGGCTTACAGGTACCCACACTGGGGATCCGGTGGTTGGTTTCATGGAGGATTACTGGAAGTAACCATCTAACAGTATCTTGAGAGACTAGATTGAAATGTTGGTGAGCTTCTGTGGTTTATGTCTCTGTTGTGGTTTTCATTTATGGGATAGTGAAAATCCCAGTGCACCGCGTCCTATTACAGTCCCATTCTGCCTGTTAGAATAACAGAACAAGATTGCAGAAACTGCCATCCCGGTTGAGAATTGGTCATCAAAATTCATTTCCATTTGTAAGTGACGAGGACCTGATGATTCCTTGAGTAAGGGAACGGTTTCTGCAACCTCTATTCCATCCTGAAATGCTTAGACCAGGAGAGTTGAAGTGGGAGGTAGCTGGGGTCTAAGAGCGGGCTGTGTCCTGAGGCAGGTCGTGCTTCTATCTGGCCTGGAGGCCAAGCCTGACCCTCTCCCTCCTGCAGCAGGTCGCACCAGCAGCAGCTCTGGCCGGAACCTATGGGTCAGTGGACTGTCCTCCACAACTCGAGCGACGGATCTGAAGAACCTTTTCAACAAGTATGGGAAGGTGTGTGCCCCCCCCCCCCCCCCCCCCCCGCCAACTTCTCGCCACCCAGCCTCTGTTTGGCGTTAAATAATGAACTCAAGACTGTGGAGAGTTCTTTCTTCTATTGTTAGTTTTGTTGGTGGTCTTTTCTGTGTGTGTGTGTATGTGTGTGTGTGTGTGTCTATGTTTTTCCCTTTAAAAAAACAAAACCACGAGGGAGAAAAGGCTCACCTGGTTTTGGGTAGTGTGTCTTGTTTCTTCGCTGAGAGTGGGTAATAGGCAGCAGATAGTTCATCGTGTCACAGAAAATGTATATAAATAGCTACGTCTGAACGTTCTTATTCTAATTTCTCTTAAACTGCTCATTTTTTGGCTCATACGAAACTTAAAGCCGGCATGCTGAATTTTTTTTCCCAAACAATAAGTGAAGAGTTGGCTTTTAATATTCCTGCATTTTTTTTTTTAAAGATTTTATTTATTTATTTGAGAGAGAGAGTGAGAGAGAGAGCACAAGAGGGAGGAGTGGGAGAGGGAGAAGCAGACTCCCCGCTGAGCAGGTAGCCCGATGGCGGGACTCGATCCCTGGACTCCAGGATCATGACCTGAGCCGAAGGCAATTGCTTAACCAACTGAGCCACCCAGGCGCCCAATATTCCTGCATTTTTAAATACATAGCTCAAGAACAGGAACATATTGGGTTAAAAATAAATCAACAAAGACTTGGTCCACAGGGGCAGAAAGAAAACATTACCATTCAGAAGCCTTGCAGGGACTCGAGGACATTTAAAACCCAATTTTCGTTGTCCTGGAATTAGATGGTGAAACAGTCTCACCTTCAGCCAAGAGGACCACCCTGGTCCTGTGGGTGCCTGTGGGGGCATGGCGCCCCTTGTCAGGGAGGAGCTGCAGGGAGTCCAGGCGGAGCTTTGCTGGATGTCCTGGCTGCCGTGGGCATTTCTCTGCCCAGGTCTGTGTCCCCGAGTAGGAGTTGGCGAATGTGTTCGTGACTTAAGTGGACAGGACCCAGAAGAAGCATTCATGAGGTGAATTTTTCTTCACGGCGAATGTCTTTCGGAAGGGCTTAAAACTGGGAAGCTGCAACCCGTCCTCAGTTAGTTTGTTGACTTCCTTCTTGATTGAGGCACCAGTTGTGAAGCGTAGCTGCTGTGAGGGCGCTGGCCTAGATCTTACAGGCTGCTGGAGAGAGCATTTAAGTAAATACAGCATGTGACGAGGGATTCAGTCAGGGACGTTACAGCCTGCCATCAGTGTGTGGGAGGGAGACCGAGTTTAGATGGGGGTCTGGGGTTCAGCGCACCTTGCTGAGTAAGTGCTCTTTAAGCTGAGGCCTGAGTAATGATAGAGTTGGCCCTGACCACAGAGCTCGGCATTGAACTAAAGCCGTGGGACTTAGGCCCAGTGGTGGGACGAGTCTGTAATTTGGATGAACTGATAAGGGATGCCTGAGTGGCTCAGTTGGTTGGGCGTCTCCCTTTGGCTTGGGTCATAATGCCAGGGTCCTGGGATCAAGTCCCATATCGGGCTCCTTGCTCAGTGAGGAGCCTGCTTCTCCCTCTGCCTGCCGCTCTCCCCACTTGTGCTCTCTCTCTCTCTTACAAATAAATAAACTCTTTAAAAAAAAAAAAAAAAAAAAGGGTGCCTGGGTGGCTCAGTTGGTTGAGCGACTGCCTTCAGCTCAGGTCATGATCCTGGAGTCCCCGGATCGAGTCCCGCATCAGGCTCCCTGCTCAGCAGGGAGTCTGCTTCTCCCTCTGACCCTCCCCCCTCTCATGTGCTCTCTCTCTCTCATTCTCTCTCTCTCTCTCAAATAAATAAATAAAATCTTTAAAAAAAAAAAAAAAGATGAACCCATCAAAGGCTGCTGTGAAGGTGGAGGGCAAGGCCAGGGGCCCAGGGACAGGTGAGGTGGTCTTGGATTTTGCTCTCAGGGCCGTGGGAGGTGATGTCTTTGCAAGGATAATTAGGTTGATGGGAAGGTCATGTGATCCTGTCTGGCTCAGCCCCCTGACCTTGAAGAGAAGGAAGAAGGGGAAGCTTCCTCTCTGAAAGAAGTGACTCTCTCAGGAGAGTCTGTCCCCTTTGGCCCTGTATGGGGTGCTGTGGACAGAGGGGGGCTTTCCTCTGCAGGGAGAGCAGGCTCCTCCATATCTGCAAGTGGAAACATGGACACCAGGGTCTGCTGGGAACATGAAGATGATGGACTGCCCACCCCCCACTCCCACCCCCCCCCGTCGTCTCACAGCTGGGGACCCTGAGGTCCAGAGAGAGGAGAGGCCTTGCTCACGTTGACGTACTGAATCACGGCTGGTCAGAGCCAGACCCTCTAGGGCTCTTGTGTCCTGATCAGGGGCTCTGCACTTGCACTGGTGCTGGCTCTACGTTCAGTTCTCTAGAATGTCCTACGGGAACATTTACGTTTAACGCGAGCATCATATAGTGGGGTTTAAATCTGCCATCTGGCTCCCTGTCTGCTCTCTGTTCTGTTTCTTGGATCCCTTGCTTCTCTGTATTTCCTGCCTTTTGAATTGAGGGGGTTTTTTTGTTTTTTTTTTAAGATTTTATTTATTTGACAGCAACAGCCAGAGAGGAAACACAAGCAGGGGGAGCGGGAGAGGGAGAAGCAGGCTTCCCGCGGAGCAGGGAGCCCGATGTGGGGCTCGATCCCAGGACCCTGGGATCATGACCTGAGCCGAAGGCAGACGCTAAGCGACTGAGCCACCCAGGCGCCCCAGTGCAGACTTTTTTTTAAGATTTTATTTATTTGGTAGATAGCAAGAGCAGGAACACAAGCACAAGTGGGAGAGGGAGAAGCAGGCTTCCCGCTGCACAGGGAGCCCCATGTGGGCCTCCATCCGAGGACCCTGGGATCATGACCTGAGCTGAAGGCAGATGCCTAACTACTGAGCCACCCAGGCGCCCCTGTGTTGAGTATTTTTTATGATCTGTCACTTATCGGCTGGAACTAGTATATGTCGCTAGTGTTGCTTGTATTCTGGTTTCTTGAGGGATAAAGTCCGCTTGCTTATTTCAGTTTTTTGTGTTTCTTGATGTGGGCATGTATCCCTGTGAACTTTGTTCTTAACTGCTGTTACTGCGCCCCATAGGTTTTGCTGTGTTACAGTTCCTTTTCATCTGTCTCAAGGTATTTGTCTTTTGGTTTCTTCTTTGAGCCGTTGGTTGAACTATAACGTTTTCTTTGCTATCTGCGTATAGGAATTCTATTACAAGGCTTAATGCGGTCTGTCCTTCAGTGATGAAAATTCCAGTTCCCCAGGGGGGCGTTTGAACCTGATAACGTGCACCGCCATCCTTCCCTCCCAGCCTTTGTGGTGGTGTCGTCACGGCTTTAATAAACAGCATAGTACATTCTTGGTTCGTTGATGTGTTGGTTAGTTGTTTGGTTTTAGGTGTGTTTGTGTTTTTTTGTTTTGTTTTTTCGTTTTTTGTTGTTTTTTGTTTTTGTTTTTGCTTTAAACATTTATCTTTTAAAGAGATACATAAATAAGAAAAAGCATGGGCTCTTTGTTAACTCCATGTTTATGTTTTGGGGTGCTCTTTACTCCCTCTCGTTGATATCCAAGTTCCCATTGGGTATTGTTTTCCTCCCTCTTTAAACTTTTCTTATAGTACAGTGTTGCCAAGGATGAATTTCTGCTGCTTTTGTAGATCTGAAAATTATTCTTTTGCCTTCACTTTGCAAGCTGTTTTTGCTGCATGCAGAATTCTGGGGTTGGTTATTTATTTATTTTTGGTCCAGACAGCAGTGGTACTCCCTCCTTCTGGCTCATGTTGGCTAACCAGTTGGCTGTGGGTTTCACCTTTGCTCCTAGGGCACAGGTGTCTTTCTTGTCTGGCTTATCTGGAAGGTTCTCTTTATCACTGGTTTGGAGCAGTTCATGCCACAGATGTGCTAAGGTTTTCTGTGCTTCTTGCTTTTGACGACGCCACAGGTGGTCCTACAGCCCACTGATGTTCTGGTTCTCTTTTGGTTTGTTTCCATCTTTTTTCCTCTGTTTCATTTCGAGTAGCTTCTGTTGCTATGTCTTCAAGTTCCCTCATCTTTTTTTTTTTTGCAGTGTCTGCTGTCCGTCCCATCTCATGTATTTTTCATCTCCAGAATTTGGGGTTGGGTGTTTTTAAATATTTTCTCTGTGTTTACCTAACATGCTCAGTGGTTTCTCCTAACTTGTTGAACATTTGGGATATAGCTAAAATAACTTTTAATATCATCATCCACTAATTCTGTTACTGGAGTGCATTCTGGATCTCTTTATTGGTTGGTTGGTTTTCTTCATTAGAGTCATTTTCTCATTTCTTGGTTTACCTAGTCATTTTTGATTGGACACCAGGCATTCTAGTTATTCGTGTGTCCCTGTCAGTGTTCTTGAGCTTTTGCTGGGACATAGTTCAGTTACTTGTTCCTCCCCAGGTTGCTGTTAGGCTTCTTTAGGTGAGCAGAGCAGCCTTAGTTTAGGGCTAGCTTTGTGCACTCCCAGGGCAGCACCCTTCTGAGGTCTCAGCCTGATGCCCTGTGAATTGCAAGCTTTTCCATTCTGGCTGTCGGGTTCACTCTGGAAAAAGTGAATTATTTGAGACTCTGAGCCTGGGGATTATTTGCTCTTAACAGGTGGTTTTCTCCCTTGCCTCTCACATGTGTGCTGCTTAGAGGGCCCTTTGCAGTGCTCTGGGGCTGTCTTTATGCAGCACTTCCTCTCCGGTACTATGATTTCTTGCTGCCTTGATTTCTTCAGACATTGAGCTGTGCTCAGCTCTCGGATACCACCTCCCACCCTTACCTCAGGTCCTCTTCCCTGCCCTTGGCCGGAAGCCTCTAGGAAGTAAGCCAGGGCAACCATACGTGTGTGTGTCCCTTGCAGGGGTCACCGTCTTGTGTGGCCTGGTGTACAGTGTCTGAAAACCCCGGTTGCCTACATTTCCTCTAATTTGCGAGGTTTTTTTAGGCAGCAGGGGGGTAATGCTTGGTGTGTCAACCTGTCTGGAAGTCGAGATCCAATTGGAGAAAATGATCCAAGTGGGCAGTACTTTTGATTAATGAGTTGTGGTTTGTGGAGTTTTAAATGTCTTTAGCTGGGACGCCTGGGTGGCTCAGTTGGTTAAGTGTCTGCCTTTGGCTCAGATCATGATCTCAGGGTCCTGGGATCGAGTCCTGCATTGGGCTCCCTGCTCCTCGGGGAGCCTGCTTCTCCCTCTGCCTCTGCCTCTGCCTCTCTCTCTGTCTTTCATGAATAAATAAATAAAATCTTTAGGGGGGAAAAAAAAGTCTTTACTTTCCCTGTTCGTCTTTTGTCACTCTGAGGGCTGATCTTGTATCGGAAGCAATTGTATTTTGATAGGATGAGGTAGAACCACTTTAATAACTAATTATGGCAAACCAACAATTTGTGGAGAAGTAAAAACTAGTGGAAAGAATTCTGATGATCAGGTAACTGCTAGTCATTTTTGACAAATCGTGTGGTGATTTATATGGGAAGGTAAGCGTGTCCTTTCTCATGAAGGTTGTCGGGGCCAAAGTGGTGACCAATGCCCGCAGTCCCGGAGCTCGGTGCTATGGATTTGTTACCATGTCGACATCTGATGAAGCTACAAAGTGCATCAGCCATCTCCACAGAACTGAGCTGCATGGAAGAATGATCTCCGTAGAGAAGGTGAGGTGACTCTTGCCTGTTATAACCTATCGAGTTCACGAGCGAGGAGAACAGGACCATGGGGCATTTCTAATCTGTGTTGTATTTTAGGCCAAAAACGAACCTGCTGGGAGAAAGCTGTCTGACAGGAAAGAATGTGAAGTGAAGAAAGAAAAATTATCTAGTGTTGACAGACATCATCCTGTGGAGATCAAAATTGAAAAGTAAACTGATTATTTAAAACCTTTCTCTTAAGCTTTCTCTCAGGGTGTGGGGGTGGGCTGGTCGGGAAGAGGGTAGGTGGCAGCCACAGGGTCACTCAGGCAAACTCGTGTCCTCCTTGCCGCAGGCAGCCTCACTGGCTTCTCACTTACATATCATATTTGTGCATCTTGCTACCACTTACGTGTTCAGGTTTCAGTAAGGGTCCCTGCGATGTAACCCGTAACTCTCAAAAGTGTATTCACAGGAGCCTTAATAAGTATTTATGTCCAAAGGACTTAGTGGGCTGTTGAAAGAAAATAACACATCTGAAAGGAAAGAATAATAATTTTACTTCACTCAGAGTTCTGGGTCCTTGCACAGCCACTCATACCATGGAATTGTTTCCTGACCCAGACTGGTGTTCATGCAGTCCTTGTTTTTTATCACAGGAACGCAACCCAATCTAATGTTGAAAAGAATCACCTCAAGCTAGTAGTTTGTGCAGTGTCAGGCAGTTGTCAACTATTGCTGTGTTTCCCTCAAAAATGTAAGATATCCCGGGATACCTGTGAGTTTCCTGTGGCACCCGTGGGGTACCTTGGCACAGAACTTTGGGATCTCTGGGTCTGAGATCCTATCTATAAAGGATGGAAATTGGGACAGGTTTTTCAGAGCAGGATTGCTTGCTAATTTTCTCAGAGTCGTCGGTGTATCCTCTGGAGAAGGTAGATTTCGGTGATGTTCCTGATGGTGGTACAATTCTCAGGGCTGAGTACATTAAGTTTATATTGTCAGTACCATTTACTTGCCCTTCTAGGGCCACTTTCACTCTAAAGATTGAACCCTTTGCTGAGAATCTGTCAGTCTCAGTGATTCCATTTTGCCATTGTTTCTTATATTAAGAAAACGTACAGTCGAGCGAATGTGTGGACTTCCTTAATACTCCTAAGTTTACAACTCCTATTCTGAAGGTATAATTGCCAGTCTTCATTCCAAATTGGAATCTGTTGGCCCATGAGCAATGGATGTCAGATTAGCCTTCGTGTATTTACAAGCGAGACCTGTAATTTTATCAGCAGCTTCTCCAAAGAGATGTGTTCTATCAGCAGTGCTAAAAAAAAAAAAACCAAACAAACAAAAAAACCCTGTATTTGTAGAATATTGGTAGCTCTTCAGAGTTGTTCAGAGTTCTTGGTGTTTTGGAATGCATCTTTATTGATTTTCTGACCACACAGTGAGACGTGTTTGCGGGAGAAAGGAAGGGGGTAATAACTAGCTCACCTGCATCAGGTGGTTCGATTGATCCCTGGAAGAGTCCTAGGTCACAGAGGGAACAGGCTTCAGAAAGAGACGTGCCTGGCTAAAGAGCACCCGGCCCAGCTAGAAGTGGCAAGGCCAGGATTCGGTCTGGGCTGGCCGCCCCCAACACTGGGGCACATAACCAGGTGATGAACTTGGTATGTTTAAAACCAAACTGTCTTCAGGTGGTCTGACTGGGAGGTTGAGCATTTCAAAATATGTTTTAACCATATTTTTTTCTTCCAGTAAACCTTTGTTTGTTAACCTTTTCTTTGACTTTAAGAATTTCTAGGTTTAGGGCGCCTGGGTGGCTCAGTCGTTAAGCGTCTGCCCTCGGCTCAGGTCATGATCCCGGGGTCCTGGGATCGAGCCCTGCATCGGGCTCCCTGCTCCGCGGGAAGCCTGCTTCTCCCTCTCCCACTCGCCCTGCTTGTGTTCCCTCTCTCGCTGTGTCTCTCTCTGTCAAATAAATAAATAAAATCTTTAAAAAAAAAAAATTTTCTAGGTTCAGGGACGCCTGGGTAGCTCAGTCAGCTCGGGTCGTGATCCTGGGGTCTTGGGATAAAGTCCTGCATCGAGCTCCTTGCACAGCGGGGAGCTTGCTTCTCCCTCTGCCTGTTGCTCCCCCTGCTCTCATGCACGCTTTCTGACAAATAAAATCTTAAAAAAAAAAAAAAAAATTTCCAGGTTCAGTAGTCAACCTAAGTGAAAAATTAGAAACACTTTTCCAAAGAAGTGGCTCGTCTTCCCCGAGTTGGGTGAGTGGTGGTTTTTATATAGTTCACATTTGGAAAGTCCACACAAATGTCAAGCATAATCCCACTACCCAAGGGTGACCCTCTTTTGTGTATTTTTCTCCAGCCTTTGTTCATACTCTCATGTTTGTATTTTAGAAATTAGTTTTTAACTTGGTGTTATAGGAGGTTGCTTTGTGTCTAGGCGGTGCCATGTGAGTACAGAACAACCAGGGGGTCTCCTTGGAGAGAGAAGGCACCACCCCAGAATAGTGGGAGACGCACATCAGATGTAATTCATTGTGGCTTTACTTGCAGCCATGTAGTCACCCCAAGCCATCAGTGTTCCTCTTAGAAGGGACACGGACGGCTGTAGCCGTTGAGGGGGAACCAGATCCGCGTGTATTACCCACGACAAAGCTGAGGGGAGAAGTGCTATAGTGCAGCATGCTGAGTGCCGTCCCAGCCTCGCGGGGCCTCACAAAGCATAGGCACGGGCGGTGGAGCCCAGTCATTGACAGTAAAGGCCATTCAGTAAAGGTGGTTGTCCCAGGGAAATTGTTTGAATAAGTTGACGCGCCTACAGTGTTAGGGGTTTTGTGTTTTTTTCTTTTTTCTTAAGCAAAACCAATACGCTAAAAAAAACCAGTTCTTGATCCTGGTACACACCATCAATTATTATGGTATGTGTTTACAATTTAAAATATTGGGGGCGCCTGGGTGGCTCGGTTGAGTGTCCAACTTTTGCTTTTGGCTCAGGCCATGATCTCAGGGTCGTGAAATCCAGCCCCTTCAGACTCCGCGCTCAGCAGAGTCTGCTTGGGATTCTTTCCCTCCGCCCCTCCCCCTGTTCATTTTCTCTCTCAAGTATTTATTTTAAAAAAAATTTATTTTTACTTTTATTTTTTTTAAGATTTTATTTATTTGACAGAGAGAGACACAGAGAGAGAGGGAACACAAGCAGGGGGAGTGGGAGAGGGAGAAGCAGGCTTCCCGCCGAGCAGGGAGCCCGATGCGGGGCTCGATCCCAGGATCCTGGGATCATAACCCAAGCCGAAGACAGATGCTTAACAACTGAACTACCCAGGTGCCCCAATTTTTTTTTTTAATAAAGTTTTTCTTGGGGCACCTGGCTGGCTCCGTCGGCGCATTCCGACTCTTGATCTCACTTAGAGTTGTGGGTTCAGGCCCCACGTTGGGTATAGAGATGACTTAAAAATAAAAAAAAAAATTTTAAGGTTTTTTTAAAGCGAATATTATTTTAAATTTTTTTTTTTTTTTTTTTTTTTTAAGATTTTACTTACTCATTTGAGAGGGAGAGGGCATGAACACAAATCGGCAGGGAGGGGAAGAGGGAAAGGGGGAAGCAGACTCCAAGCTAAGCACAGAGCGAGATGCAGGGCCCGATCCCAGGACCCTGAGATCACGACCTGAGCGAAGGCAAATGCTTAACCTACTGAGCCACCCAGGTGCCCCAAAGTGAATATTATTTTAAAGATGACAGCTCCGGGGTGCCTGAGTGGCTCATTCGGTTAAAGCATCTGACTCTTTGTTTTTGGCTAAGGTCATGATCTCCAGGTTTTTGAGATTGAGCTCCAGGTCAGGCTCCACGCTGGGCATGGAATGTGCTTAGGATTCTCCCTCTCTTTCTTCCTCTGCCCCTCCCCATTCACCCCCGCCCCCGACAGACAGACAGACACACACCCCTCCAAAAAAAAAAAGCTTTGTACTGTGGAATTTGAGAGAGGAAGAATGAGCTGAGAGGTTTCTTTGGACAGCCTGAGCTCTGCCTGGGTTGTAGGGAAGAAAGGGCAGGGAGCACTGGTTAGGGAACCCCGAGGGGCCTGGCTTTCCCATCCTGGACCCTGCAACATGGTGGGCATTTAATAAGTGTGGGATTTAATTACCCGGGACAAACAGCATTAGGGAATATGGGAGACAAGTGTGAGTGGCAATGATGATTTAGTTGACCGTGTAGAATAAAGCTGCCTTCAGCTGAAGTGTTACTAACAGTTTCCACATGAGCTGGAACGTAGCCATCTTAACTCCCCCAGAGTATGCAGAAGTGACCAGGTGCAGTGTTCAGGGTGGATGGCCCACTGCTTCATGTAGCAGCCACCTCGCATCCTCATGCTGTACCTCTGTTCTATTTTATACTGAATTTATTTGGGAAAAAACTTAAAAACTCCACCTGGAGTGAAACACTTAAAATCAGTTTTTTGCAAGCATTCTTTAGTTGGGAGCGTCTCTCGTGTGCCCGTGTGCTGTCTTGCAAACCACTGCATCGAGCAGTTCGGAAAACTGTCCACGAGCCTGCAGTTCCGTGCTGCATATTTCTAGGTGTAGCAGAGAACTCCGGGGGGAATAAGGGCTGTGTCTCGAGCGGGTATTAGATCATCACGGCAGCTTCCCAGTAACTGTTCCCGTCCACTTGCTGCCCGGCTGGCTGGTTGTGTATGGAAGTCAGTAAGTGTGAGCTGCTGCCAGAGTCCCAGGAACTCAAGTGTGATGACCGTGTTTTTAAATAGAACTGCGATTAAGAAGGAGGAGAAGATGGAGAAAAAGGAGGAAAAAAAGCCTGAAGACATTAAGAAGGAAGAAAAAGACGAGGATGAGCCGAAACCAGGACCTACAAATCGGTCCCGAGTCACCAAATCAGGTGAGCAGCACCTGCCCAGGGCTCCCCAGGAGAGTAGAGCCTGGTGGGAGGGGCAGGGGGGGTGTCATGGAGTGAGCCAGTGAGGGCGGTGTGCGCTGGGCTGACTGTGGGCTCTGTTGATCGGCAGCTGATAAAGCAGCAGGGCCTCAGGGGATGAGTGCCTTGAAGGAGTCTCTGGTGACATCACACACCTGGAGGTGTTCCGCTCTGTGATTTATGGTCACTGGTGGCTCAGGGACCGGGCTGCTTGCTCTTCCTGCGTACCTTTGGCAGATGTGCGAGGGAGAGGTGTCCCGGTTCTTGTCACAGATTTGATGCTGTTCTGCAGCTTGTTCCGCACCTTCAGATTGCCATGAGGCACCACAGAATGTTTTGTGGAGAAAACAAAACCCAGTTCTCCCCGCCCCTCCCCCCCAGTAAAACAAACAAAACTCAGCCATCTGGAGCCTTGGAATTTGGTACAGCGCATTACAAATTAGATCTTAAGTGTTTGGGGTAATTTACTGGCAGTCTCATGAGGAACGTGTTTTTAAAATGTTTCTCAAGTATTGCAAATCTCCCCAAATCAGTAATAGTCATGGTGGTTAGAGTCTGGTTATTGTGTCATCGAGGGGAAGAACCCATTTGGAAGCCTTTATTTCTGTATATGAATGAAGGGAAGCCCAGCCATCTGATTCAGAACACAAGGGCCTGAATTCTGCAGAGCTTTCCAGAATGTGGAGGAGGACTAAAAAATGGAAATTGGTTATCCTGGAGCCACTAGGATTGAGCATGCGGGTAAAGGAAGCTGGTGGGTTGGATGTGTTTGTGTTGCAGAATGCACCTTGACTTAGATTTACATTGTAAGATTCGGGGAAATCACAGCCACTTCATCCCAGGTGAGCAAAGACCTGTGACGGTACACCAGCTGCTTCGTGTCCGTAGTGTGCGCTGCAGATCAGAACGAGGAGAGAGAGGAGGTGCGGAGGCTCCAGGGGTTCGCATGAGTCCCTAGAGGGAGCAGCGAGAACCCCCCAGTCAGCCCGTGCGCTACCTGCTGTCGGGAAGTGGGGGCATCAGCGGGTTTTCAAAGATCGCTGTTTTTTTCCTGAAGGAAGCAGAGGAATGGAACGGACGGTCGTGATGGATAAATCGAAAGGAGAGCCTGTCATTAGCGTGAAAACCACAAGCAGGTCAAAAGAGAGAGTAAGTATTGCTTCCTCCCCAAGTCCGGCGGATTTGTGGGTGGTTTAACAACCACTTTGATTTGCATTATGAAAACAACGTTGTCTCACCTTTAAAAGTTGAAGAGTTTTTTGAAGTGCTCAGAAGGCATGTTATTAACTGTTTCGATTGTATGTACACACACACAGTTAGGTTCTGCAGCTTATTTCAAAACAATACTTAATGTTTTTACTTTCCCTGATGTGGTGACCCTTTGCGGGTTCTTCGTCGGATTATACCATCTTTTTGAAAGGAAACCGGTTCACAGAAAGCCCACCATTGGGTAGGATGGGCAGGACCCAGGCTGTTCAAGTCAGAAGGCAGGCTCTGCTCCTTGGTTGACGTAGTGCTAGTTGATTCACTTCTTCTCTTGATTGGTTCGTCTTCTGTGACATTAACGGGAAAGAAAAGAGTCCACTGCAAAACCGACTTTGATGTTGTCAGAGAATGGACCTCCATTTTTTAAGCGGTACACAGCTGGACAAACTAGTGGCTTCTCATTTTGTATTTTTCCACCCTGGAAAACAAAACCTTCTGCTTACCAGCTGAAGGTTCTAGCTGAAACATTCCCGAGGAGAGCTGTCCTCTTGGAGCGAACGCAGAGCTATCGGTATTCATCCAAGAACATTTTGTTGTGAAGGACTGACTTTTGAAATGAAAACTTGTGTTCTCGAATACGGTCATTCATAATGTCTTACGGGCTACGTGAAAACCATAAAAAGAACTATAAAAATAGAGAAATCTAAAGAAAGCCCCTCCAAAACCCCATAAACTTACCACCGGAATAACTCTGGAGTTAGAAAAAATAAATAGTAATAAAGTGTGCTTGATTAGAACCTTGAGGTCATGTAGGAGGATGACAGCATAAGAACAGAAGCCTCTTTGCTTTCACGTGGACTCCTCACACTTCCTTTCCAAGGGCATCGTACACAGGACACGGCGTGTACGCTCTTATTTCCAAATAATTACGGAGTCACAGGAAGTTGCCAAAATAGCATGGTCTGTGTACCCGTCGCCCTGCTTCCCCCAGTAGTTTCTGCTCACATAACTATAGCGCAGTTTCCAAGCCAGGACTGTGACATTGGTCTGTGGGGTGTGGGTGGGTGAAGTGCTAGACCTTCAAAAGTTACCGGTGGAGTCCACGTGAGCACCACCGCGGTCAGGATCCAGGGCCAGACCGCAGAGATCTCCCGCTCGTGACCCACCCCACCGGCCCAGCCCCAGCCCTGGGAAGCTGGTCCTCTGCTTCCCATCTCTAGAATGTTGTCCCAGTGAATGTAGCACGTGACCTCAGCATGATGCCCTTGAGAGCCGTGCAGCTTGCGTGTGTGTGTATGTGCCCTCTCTTTAAAGCTGTGTTTAGCTCCCCCTCTCTTCCTCAGTGCTGCCTACGGAGGTGGCAGCCATCTGTTGCTGGGCATCATGGCTGCCCTCAGACCTCTGGTGAAGCCCAGGATCGTTAAAAAGAGGACCAAGAAGTCCATCTGGCACAGTCAGACCGATATGTCAAAATTAAGCGCAACTGGTGAAAACCCAGAGGCACTGACAGTAGGGTGTGCAGAAGATTCAAGGGCCAGATCTTGATGCCCAGCATCAAGGGAGCAACAAGAAAACAAAGCACACATTGCCCGGTGGCTTCCAGAAGTTCCTGGTGCACAACATTGAGGAGCTTGAAGTGCTGCTGATGTGCAGCAAATCTTACTGTGCAGAGATTGCTCACAGTGTCTCCTCCAAGAACCGCAAAGCTATTGTGGGAAAAGCAGCCCAGCTGACAAGAGTCACCAGTCCCAGTGCCAGGCTGCACAGTGAAGAAAATGAATAGTTTGTTGTGCACGTCATATTCGGGGTAATAAAACCATAAAACTACCAAAAAAAGAAAAAAAAAAGCTATGTTTACGGCTGCCCTGTGATCTCTTACCCGGTCCCTCGATTAGGGACACTTGCTGGTGTCACGGCCCCTGTTGAGGACTGCTGTGTGGCAGCGTTGGTGTGCACCGGCCGTGGCGGGCTCCGGGTTTCTAGGTGCCGAGGAGCATGGATGTTGTTCTTTGTGACGGATGTGCTCCGAGTGCCCTTCAGAAAGGGAACAGGATCCTGTAGTCCCTGGGTGTGTAGAGCGCGCCAGGCTGCTGGTATGTGGGAGGCCCGGCTGTGGACACTAGCTGCACCCTCACCTGGGCACTTCAGGCGTCCGGCCCTCCGCCCTCCAGCCTGCAGTGTGTGGGAACAGACTCAAAACCCCTTGCCCATCTCATGGGTGAAGAGTATCATCCTGGTGTTTTGGGTTCCGGTCTTTTTTTGTGATGGGATTGTCCTCTCTGGGGCCCTCTCTTTTTGGCAGAATATCTGTTCATAACTGTTCCTTGCCTTTCTATTGGGTTGGTCCTCCAGCCCCACCACCCACGAGGTAATTAAGAAAATAACCTGGGGAGGGGCGCCTGGGTGGCTCAGTCGTTAAGCATCTGCCTTTGGCTCAGGTCATGGTCCCAGGGTCCTGGGATCGAGCCCTGCATCAGGCTCCCTGCTCGGTGGGAAGCCTGCTTCTCCCTCTCCCACTCCCCCTGCTTGTGTTCCCTCTCTCGCTGTGTCTCTCTCTGTCAAATAAATAAATTAAAAAAGAAAATAACCTGGGGAAATTTTTTGAAATGTCTCCCAGGCCCCTTCCCTAGAGACCCTGAGGTGGTGGGTCAGCAGGAGGCCCTGTATTCCAAGCTGTGAAAGCTTCCTGGGAGAGTGATCGTGGCTAGCTTGGGTGTCCTAGCCTCCGAGAGCCTCAGAAATGAGAGTCGGCGGGTGACATTTTGTGCCTTATCCTGGAAACGGAGTGGCAGGGCAGTTGCCCGTGACTACTTTGTAGCTGAGTAGGAGCTCTCTTTCCCAGGAGAGCTGCTTCAGCCTGTTGTATTTGAAGGCCTGAGGCAGCAGGTGAGAAGTGAGAAGTGCAGTCCATCATCCAGCTGGGCATCCAGTGTGCACCTGCCCCATGGCTCTGTGAGGCCTTGTTCTAGATTACGCAGAGTCCTTGGCCCTGCTGCGCTAGATCTGCCTGTAGGTTTTGTGGGGTGTCATCCCTCCTTGCTCCTCCATGACGCCCTTTGTTTGCAGTGTGTGAAGGTAGCTCTCTAGAGTGAGCAGCGTCTCTGGGCTGTGGGTGAGCTGAAGTGCCTCCTGGGCCTTCGTGGAAACCATGGGGGACAGAAGAATTTTAATCTACCCCAGATACGCATATAACTTTCTTTGTGTGCTGGTTGCATTTTTTTGACGTTAATAAACCAATTTTGGTAAACAGAGCTCCAAGAGTCAGGATCGCAAATCGGAAAGCAAAGAGAAGAGAGACATCTTGTCGTTTGATAAAATCAAAGAGCAAAGGGAGCGTGAGCGCCAGAGGCAGCGGGAACGGGAGATCCGAGAGACGGAGAGGCGGCGGTGAGTGGGGCCCCGCAGCCTGGCAGGTGGGTGGTCTCCTCTGGGGGCGTTCCGCCTTTCTCCCCAAGCGAGTGACCTGCCTGGCCTGGGCTTGCTGGCTGCCTTGTTTCCCGAGGCAAAAGGCGAGGGTCAGGAGGGGTCGTTGTCAGCCTCGGCATGATGTTCCTCAGAGCTGGTTTTGTTCGAGACCTGAGCTGATATCAAGAGTCTGACGCTTAACCAACTGAGCCGCCCTCATCAAAGTTGCTCTCCGCTGTGTAGCGTTTCCCCTGGCCCAGGTAGCAAGCTCACCTGTGTGGGGCTTTGATGGAAGGACCCCCAGTGTCGAGGTCTCAGTCTTCCCTGCTGAAACCCCACATAAATAAGATCAAGAATGCAGCCAAGGGATGTGGCATTGTTATTATTAGAGATGTTATTCACGGGAGTGGCGTCTTCACTCCTGAAATGTCTACATCTCCGCAATTTCAGGTGGCCTCGGTCACACGCGACATTCTTTGCCACACTCACTTTTTGTTAAGGAGGCAGTTTATGGACGGAGGCCTGTTCCCAGTCTTGCTTTCTGCCTTTTCCCATCCAGGGCTCCCTTGTCATTTTCCCTCGTATACCGCTCGGCGAAACGAAAGCTTTACGTCATGGTGTTTGGAGAACTTGCTTGAGCGAAAGCGGGTCGTGTAGAAACTTCTCCAGTTACGCTACATTTGCTTTCCTACGTAGTGGGGTTCCGGTGTCTCTGCTTATGTAGCTTTAGAAAGTAAAAGCACCATTGGCTGTCATGTTTCCCACTGGCTCGCACTGACTCTGGAGCCTTTCCAGTCCCTGGGGGGCAGGTGCGAGGAGTGGCAGCGACTCTTGTGGCAGATGCAGAGGGGGCGTCCCCAGTCCCCCTCAGCTCCGGGCGTGCGGTGGCTGATGGTGCGAGCCCTGGCGCCAGGCCGCATACCGCCGGCCCCCTCAGCTCATGCCTGGCCTTCTGTGCCCACAGCTTCCCAGGTCGGCGCGAAAAGGCGCGGTCATTAGAAAATGCAGCCTTGTAGGAGCGAAGGTGTGAAGGAGGAGGGCCCATTACACAGCATCGTGCAGTCCTTCCTCCGGGCTTCTCCCTGTGCAAGGCAGCCTTCGTTGTAGCAGTCAGCCTTGGTTTCTCTTACATCTCTCCCCCTTAATGTGTGGCTTCACGTTGGTGCCTTTGAGCCAAGTCCTCAAGGCCCAGACCCCAGGCTGGTCTCCTGGCCCGTGCCCCACCCCGCTCTCCCCTGGCTTTGCTTTTGTGACAAAGGAGAGTTGCGAGGAGGGGGTTTGCGGCCGAGGCGCGCAGCTCAGCGGAGTGGGGTGGCGCCTGTCCCCCATCTCCCCCTTGGGAGGATGGTGCCCCGGGGCCGCCAGGCCCCGGTGCAGGCAAGTCAAGGCGGCCTTCCCGTGTTCCCACAGAGAGCGCGAGCAGCGCGAGCGGGAGCAGCGCCTGGAGGCCTTCCACGAGCGCAAGGAGAAGGCGCGCCTGCAGCGGGAGCGCCTGCAGCTCGAGTGCCAGCGGCAGCGGCTGGAGCGCGAGCGCATGGAGCGCGAGCGGCTGGAGCGCGAGCGCATGCGTGTGGAGCGCGAGCGCCGCAAGGAGCAGGAGCGCATCCACCGCGAGCGCGAGGAGCTGCGGCGCCAGCAGGAGCAGCTGCGCTACGAGCAGGAGCGGCGGCCGGTGCTGCGGAGGCCCTACGACGATGGGCGGTAAGGACCCGGCCCCCTTCCCTGGCGGGTTGGGGACCTTGACGACCGAATCTGGGGCCTCTGGACGTCTGCGCAGGACTCACAGCTGCCTCCACCTCGAGTTTATGGAGTTTCTCGATCTGGGGGCTCTCCTGCGTTTTCCCGGAGTTACTCTGCAGAGAAGCTTGATGGTTGCCACTTGGGGAACAGTTTGTGATGCTCTCGCTTAGGCTGCCCCGTTCTTCACACTGCGGTTCCTGGTGGAGCATAACCACCTGCCAAGTGCCTGTCTGGGGCCGGCCAAGCCTGCGATTAGGCCCGTGGGCACCATGGCCTCATAGAGGGAGAGGCATGGAATTGCGCTGTAGAAAAGGAAATTGCCTTCCCGTTCACAAAGTGGGTTTATTGGTCTCCAGCCCCTCTGAGCTGCTTAATTGATGGTCACCCATCACCCCACCACCCATGCATGAGCCCAGTGTTAAAAATCAGGAAGAAGATAATTGAATGCCATCCTGAGCTGTATGTAGTTCACTATCACCCAATCTAATTCCCTTTGCTTTTGCAAAAAACTCAGAGGGAGGTGCAGGTTACCATAGAAGACAGGAAAGGGGAAATGTGGCAGCTCGGAATGGCGTTCCAGAAGAATCAAATATTTCATTTCCCTTGCATCTGGGCTCACACGGGGATCAAGGTATTAACAGCCTTGTGATACAATTAGCTCCCAGCAGCCCTCCTTTCAGGACTGTCAGATGAAAATACCGGCATGCCTCTTGGCAGTTTGGGGGATTTTAATTTATCAAATCAAAGCAATAATGATTGAATGTTTAGAGATTAGCCCTGCAGGACATTTTAAACGATACTGGGTCTGGAGAGAGCTCCCCTCCCCACCTCCACCTCTTTCCCTTTTCCCCTCATTCTCTGTCATAAATGAAATTCACGTCCTTTTAAAAATAAAAAACAGGCGAGATGATGCTTATTGGCCAGAAGGCAAGCGTGTGGCCATGGAGGACAGGTACCGCCCAGACTTCCCTCGGCCTGATCACCGCTTCCATGACTTTGACCATCGAGACCGGGGCCAATACCAGGACCATGTGGCTGACAGGTCAGCACCCACCCTCTCCTGCAGCTGTGGATGGAGCCAGCTCAGCCTGACGCAGGCATGGGTCTCCCTCTGTTCTCCGACGTCTCATTTACTTGTGAGGCTCCCCGTGCCTGGCTGACCCACTGCACGTGGGATTTAGAAGCTCACGCCTTGAGCAGGATGTTGGATTCGGGGGTCCCTTAGGGCATCCTTAGCTTGTGTGGCGAGAGGACCCTCAGCTCCTTTCACGCACTGCCCTCCACAGACCGGTGGGGACTGGGGGCAATTCCTGAGTCTCCGCAGCCCCATGCCCAGCTCTCCAGGGCCCATACTCTGGGCCTCACAGCTCCCCTGGGCTCTCTCCCAGCCACCCCTCCACCAAAGCGTCCCTTGGGAAGCAGAGGGTTTCGAGGAGGGCATTGGGCGCCCAGCCTCCTGTTTCTACGGAGAGGAAACCATCTAGAGAAGGGGTATGACCCACCTGAGCCTTTGCAGGCAGAGCAGGCCGGAGTCCACGTCCACGGGGTTCACTGAGCAACAGAGGTTCCTGTGCCAGCACACCAGGCAAGAACTGACTGTAGCACGCGGAAAAGTTCTTGCTGCCTAGCGTGGTGGTTTAAAGGTTTGAAAAGGTTTTTTTTAGCCAGGCCCTTTTTAAAAAAATAATTTTTTTTTTTTGTCAAGTGTCTTTTTAAACGGGGAATATATATATGTAGTTCGTTAGAAAGGCAACCCTCAAATTTCTAGTTTAAGAATTCTCTGTCTGGGTTTCTCATCATGTTCCCCTGGGCTGCATATCCCTGAGCCGTTTCACCGTTCATAAGCTCTTCTGTAAGGAAGGGAGAGCAGGGGAAAGACGGGCTGAGAAGCCACTCATTTAATGAATGGTGGTTTGAGATTTGGTGTGAATCACATGTATTGGATCAAACCAGAGGTTGGGGACCCTCTAAGGCTTCTGTGGTAGACCTTGGATTTTGTCACTTGGCCACAGATAATAGGCATTGGCTTCGTGGTGTGGGTCACTACCTCTGAGATCCCTCCAAGGGATTTTAGTTCAGTAAAATCTTTATTCCCACCTTCTTAGGATCCGGTTTCACTCCCACCCTCAGGGAGAAGGCTTTAGATGCAAGCCAGCTTTTTTGCACAGGCCAGTAAATTACAGTTCTTACTGGGTGGAATGGAATAAGTACCCCAGTTGTGGAACTCGTGTGTGTGGCCTGCCGAAATGTTGTCTAGTGCCACCAGCTGCCGTTGGAATGAGATATTTCGCTTTTGCAGGAGGGAAGGTTCAAGGTCAGTGATGGGAGAGCGAGATGGGCAAGTAAGTAAATCCCAGACGCCAAGCCTGGGGCGCACCTGCTTCTGCGTTGGGGCGGGGGGTGGGGGGGCGGATTGCGGACGCGTCCGTTCTGGCCGGTGAGTGGAAGTGTGCGTCGTTGATTGTTTTCTGATTAGTCAGTCTGTGTTTTTCGACTACGTAGGGCCTGTGCCGCCTCCTGAGAAGGATGTATCTGGGGGTCTGCGGGCACTGACCACCCTGGGGGTGTGGGAGGGGCCCTCCTGTCATCAGCAATGAGGAGGTATCCTGATTCTTCCAGGGAAGACTGACTCTTCTCAGAGGACCCTTGGGCGGAGCCATCAAGCACCATAAAGTGCGGGGCTCTCCACGTGCACAGGGCCAGAGAGGCCTCAGCTGGCCCTTCGTGTGGCGCCAGAGATGGAGCTGTAGGGACGCTCAAGGGTTCTGAAGCACTGTCAGGGTTGGAAGGGAGCATCCGGCGAGCTGAGGGTCAGGAGCCACAGCCTGGCCGGCTGCAACAGGCTCGCAGGAGTGATGTGGCTAGAGTCGCCCTGTCCCTCTTGTGCCTTCCAGCACTACTCAGACGACCGCCATGGCCATGGAGGACCCCCGGAGCGCCACAGCCGGGACTCCCGGGACGGCTGGGGGGGCTACAGCTCTGACAAGAGGATGAGTGAGGGTCGGGGGCCACCGCCTCCACCCAGGTTAGCAGTGAGCGGCTCTGGAAATGGGCCGGCCCTGGGTGCCTTGCTGGTTTGCCCCCAACAGCCCTTTCCCACTTTGCCTCAGCCCCTAGGAATGGGATCCCCTGCCTGCTGATGGAGACAGCCCTAGAGCCTTTCTTACACTTGCCCCAGGGACCAGAGAAGCTTTATGCACCCCCACCCCTGTCCCCCAGTCATCTTTAGGCATTTTTAAGGCAGGTGTGGTGCCTGTCAGAAGGTTCTGCCTCCCCCAGGTGGGTTTTCAGGTGTGGAGCGAAGAAGGCAGCACCACTTTGATAGATATAAACGTAAAGTGTTCTTTCCCAAGTGACCTATTTAGCACTTGGTCCTTGAATACCATTTAGTCCATTTTGCCTTAAATACCTGTGGGAAATGGAACCGGGAGAACTCCTCTGCAGACAAAAGATAGCCCCGAGCGCCGTGACCGTGGGGCTAGGCGGCTGTCACCCATACATGCAGGGCAGCCGAGCATTCGCCCTCGGGGACAGGTGTCGGGGGCTCCAATGGGCTCCTCGTCCCAGGTCTGAGAGCACAGGTCAGCCTGGGCCTGGACCCCCCCCTGGTGGCTGCTGGTGCTCACACACTGGAACCCTGTTTGGATTTGTACTACCTGGAGTTTCTCCCTGTAACTTTTTTTAAACCACTTTTATGAGTCACATTCACATGCTGTAGAGTTGACCCACTTGAAGCGTACCATTTGAGGGCTTGTAGTGTGTTCAGAGCTGGCTATTCATCACCACCATCCATCACAGAATGTTGTCAGCACCCCCAAAGGAAGCACCCGTTAGCAGTCACTCCCCATTCTGCCTCCCCCCTCCCCTGGCTCCCACTGATCCAGTCTGTCTGTGGATTTGCCTCTTCGGGGCATTTCACACAAATGAAATCACATTATGTGGCCTCTTGTCTGGTTTCTCTCAGTATCGTGTTTGCAAGGTTCATCCACGAGGTCTCACGTGTCAGCTGCATCCCTTTTTTTTTTTTTTAAAGATTTTATTTATTTATTTGACAGAGAGAGACACAGCGAGAGAGGGAACACAGCAGGGGTGGGTGGGAGAGGGAGAAGCAGGCTTCCCGCCGAGCAGGGAGCCCGATGCGGGGCTCGATCCCAGGATCCTGGGATCATGACCTGAGCCGAAGGCAGACGCTTAACGACTGAGCCACCCAGGCGCCCCAGCTGCATCCCTTTTTATGGCTCAGTAACGTGCCACGTGTGCGGAGACCACACTTTGTTTCTCCGCTCACCAGCCAGTGGACACTGGGGTAGTTTCCACCTTGGGGCTGTCACAAAGTCGTGCTGCAAGGAATGTTTGTGCGAGAGTTTTTCCGTGAACATGTTTCCCATTCCCTTGGGTGGGTAAGCAGGGATGGACTAGGCGGCTCCCACGGTCACCGCGTGCTGTCCTGTTTGACCGCCTCACTGGCCACGCGTTAGGATCCCTGTTTCTCCACATGCTCGACAGCACTTACCGTCTGTCAGTTGGCCACAGGCCAACCTCGCAGGTGGCACGCGTGGTCTTGGGGGTAGCTGGGCTGAGCTCCTGCTCGTGTGCTCGCTGACCACGCGTGTGTCTCTGGGGGCGTGACTGTTCTCATCCTCTGCCTCTTCCCTCAGGAACCCTTGACCTGGGACAGGACCAGTGGGGCCACGGCCTCACTGTAGAGGCGCCAGGGACACTTACCTATCTGCTTTCTGTTCTGACCGAAGGGCTGGACGTGACTGGGCGGAGCACAGTCAGAGGCTAGAAGAGCATCCGGAGCGTGCGTGGCCAGGCTCGGTGGACACAGGCACGGCGGGCCGGGAGCATGCGCGGTGGCAAGGTATGGGCTGACTCTTGCCAGGAGCTGAAGGAGGGCCGCACGTTTTCAGGACAGTCCAGGGGCCGGTCCCCTCTGGCAGTTGCAGAGGCTTCCAGGAGCTTTCAAGAGGGGAGTGTGTGCAGACTCTTTCCTTTCTTCCAGGTGGTGAGAGGGGCCTATCTGGGCCCTCGGGGCCAGGACACATGGCAAATCGGGGCGGGATGTCGGGGTAAGGAGTTTCGTCCCTGGATAAAATTAATTTGTTCCTGCCCCTCCTTTCCTCTCCCTTTTTTGCATGTCTGACCAACTTGCTGGGGTGACTGTTTTGAAAACAAGCCCCCAAAGTGGCTCTTGGCAGCTTCTGCAAGTCGCATCCTCAGTTACCCGGAATGCAGTCTGGGATTACGATTTTTCTCACCTGGAAAAAGCCAAACAGGTCTAAAGGCTGCAGAGCCGTATGCTGCCCCACATAAGGAAGAAAATGTGAAGCCCTTCAAGGGGACAAAACGTGTGCCTTTGTTCCTAGGCGAGGCGGCTTTGCACAAGGCGGGCATTCCCAGGGTCACATGGTGCCCAGTGGCGGACTGGAAGGTGGAGGACTGGCCAGCCAGGACCGGGGCAGCAGAGTCCCGCACCCCCACCCCCACCCGTACCCCCACTTCACCCGTCGCTACTAAACCCCACTCACCCCGAGTGTCCAGGTAGGCAGATGCACTGTTGAATAAGCTCAGCCGGAGTTACCTTGAACTTGTGGAACCTTTTAAGAAACAAAAGCAAATCCTGCCACCATGTTGTAGCTCAAAACAATGTGAATTCACTTTTTTTTTTTTTTAATAAACGTGTTCTTCTCTGCCATTTTTAAGACAACATTTCTGTTAACGAGGCATTCCATTTTCCATTAATAAAAGTTTATGGTTCTCACTCGTGTGTGTCGCAGTGATTGCAGAGCAGAGGGCGGTGCCCACCTCAGCAGCACCCTTGTGCTTGTGGGTCGAGGCTGTCAGCCCGTCTGAGCGAGTCCTCCCAACAGCCCGGCGCACTCCCCTTCTCACAGATGAGGAAATGGGTCACAGGGCTTTCAGTAGGTGGCAGGGCTGGGATCCGAATTAGAAATTCTTAATTGGAGGAGGGGGGCGTGCATGGTGGGGGCCTCAGACCAATCACTTCACCCCTTATGCTAGCATGCCTGGGGTGGGGGGCATCTGGTGATGGTGTGCAGGGTTTGGGGGTCTGGCTGAGGGCAGGCCCTGTTTGGTGTGGGACTGGTGGTGACGGATTCCCCCCATTTTTCTGGAAATGCAAATTAATATGTAATTTCCTCATGTGTGATTATAAAGGATCCTAATTTTCCTCGTTAAAGTCTGGCACACAAGGCACCTGGCTGGCCCTGAGTGCTGAGCGGGAGCCCTCCAGTCCAGGCCCCTCCAGTGTGACCCCACAGTGAAGTGCCTTCTCCCACAGAACAGCTGAGCAGCTGCCAACAGGGAGCTTGGGTGACCGCAGGCCCATTGGGGCATCCAAGGGCCAAGTTTGTGTCCCACAAATCCTGGCCCTGATCCGGAGCGGGGAGAGTTAATCCCCCAGTGTCCCTGCTGGGAACCTGGATTCCCTCCCTCCAGAACTAGGACAGCCGCCCCACAGGCTACCAAACAATTGCCAATTCTCCTGGAGTAGCCTGTGTTCCCGCTGGGGTGTTTAGTTTTAAAAGAGCAATCTGAAAATCTTCCCCAGCTTGCCGTGGAAGCCTGAGCATTAAAGGCAGGTCGGCTCTGGCTCTTGGTGTCCTCTTTGAATTGCGGCAAGTAAATACCTCGTGAGCTCCCCCCACCACGGGGGCTTTTGGAGTCATTTTCCGGTGACAGGTTGACAGGATGCTGTCTCCATGGTGCCTCCTACACGGGGCCCGTCTCCTCCGCAAGCCAGAGTCTGGAAATTGGGGTCTGGGCTCACCCACATTGGGTGATAAAAGCCATAATCAGCCTGGGGTTGTGGGTGAGACCCGTTTTGAGATCTTGTCCCCTCGTTGCTGTGGAGCGACCGCCCTCCAGGGGTGACTGACATCTGGGAGTGAGACTGAGGGCCCTCGGCCTGGGCGCTGCCGCCGAGCTGCCCCGTCAGAGCTTTGGACAGCCTGTGGGGACGAGAACAGCCCCTTCCAAACAGCTGGGCCTGACACCGGACTCGGTTTTACATAGATGCATAAAATCTGTGTTTGCCAGGGCTGCCGTAAGACAGTGCTGGAAGCAAATTTATTCTCTTGCGGTCCTGGAGACCAGAAGTCTGGGGCAAGTTTCCCTCCGAGGCTGTGATACAATCTGTCCCGTGCTCTCCCAGCTTTGGGGTCACTGACAAACTTTGGTGGCGTCCCTTGGCTTGTTGACACATCCCCTTGACCTCTCTGCCTCCGTCATCCAGCCTCTCTGCGTGTCTGTGGCCAAATTTCCACTTTCTGTAAGTACACCAGTCATACGGGTCGGGGCTCACCCAAATGACCTCATTTGAACTTGAACGCCTGTGGAAAGGCCTTCTCTCCAAATACAGCCACTTTCTGAGGTCCTGGGGCCCATACCTCCACACAGGAATCTTGCCCGGATGCAACTTCAGGTAAATCGAGGGAAAATTACTTCTCATCGACTCCAGGACCTTACCTAGAGTTCCCCCTTTCTATGAACAGGCTGCTGGGGCTCCCGGGTGTTCCTGCCTCCTCACCGCCTCCGTGCACCTGAGCCCCCCATCATCCTGGGCCCGAGCGTTTACAGGCCGAAGCACGCGGGATCTGCTAGACACTTTTATTTCTTCTGTTTGTGTCTGATAACACATCTTACTGTTTTGTTTTTAAATAGTGTGTAGTTAGATTGTATTAGGTCTGATTTTTATTCCAGGAGAGAAAAGGGAGGTAGAACCAAGTCTGTGTTCTTTGTATTTATTTAAAAAAAACTTTTTCACTATTTTTTTCACACGTATAGTGTATTATTTGTTTCATGGGTACAGGTCTGAGATTCATCAGTCTTACATAATACCCAGTGCTCATTACAACATGTACCCTCCCCAATGTCCATCACCCAGGTTACCCCGTCCCCCCAACCCCCTCCCCTCCAGCAACCCTCAGTTTGTTTCTTATGATTAAGAGTCTCTTACGGTTTGTCTCCCAAGTCTGCGTTCTAAAAGGGGGCTGCTAGTGGGCACGGGGTTGTTGGCACTCTTTGGCTCCTGTGAACATTTATTGCCGTGTATTTGCCTGCATACCTGGTTCCCATTCTGGGTAGGTACCTGGGCCTGGAATTGCTGGCTCACACAGTAATTCTGTGTTTGACTTTGGAGGAAGCACCTGTTTTCCACAGCGGCTGCCCCATCTCAGTCCCACCAGTGACGCGCGGAGTGCCGCTCCACTGATTTTCCGGTTTCTGTCTGTGTGTTTATAACAGCCATCCTAACGGTGTATGGTGGGATGGATAAACAGCGTTGTCCATCCATACACTGAACACCTGCCACGACGCGGAGGGACCCTGAGGACACTGCTCAGTAAGAGGAGCTGGACACAGAAGGACGACCCCACTCCCAGGAGGTCCCCAGAGGAGTCCTGTCCACAAAGACAGGAGAGGGTGGGAGCCAGAGCCGGGGCAGGGGGTAGGGAGTCTGTCCATCATGGGGACAGAGTCTCCGTGTGGGGAGATGGAAAGTTCTGGAGACGGAGGGTGGGGGTGGCTGCAGGACGGTGTGAGTGTGCTTCATGCCCGAGCTGTGCACCTAGAGATGGTTACATTTTATATGTATTTTATCACAATTTATAAAATTTTTTGAAGATGGGGATTCTGTTGGGTACCATCGGAGTGAGAGGCACTGGGTAGAGGTTAGGAGGGCAGGCTCGAGATCCACCCTGTCTGCCTGTCTGCCCACGGGGAGTTCATAGTCTCTCTGCTTTGGCTTCCTTAACTGGAAGAAGGGAACAATAATAGTATTTACCGTAAAGCATCTTTGTGAAGATGAAATTAGTCAAATACATGAAAAACTTCAGAATTGTTCCTAGCGTACAGTAAGTGCTTAATGTTGACCGGCACTGGGGGGGCCTGCAGGGAAAGGTCCTGGGGTGCTCGTGCCGTACAGGGAAACTGTAAGATGTTTTGAGGCCTGGAGAATAGGAAGGAAGAAATTCTCAGCTCCAGAAATAAAGAAAACTGCAAAATCAGAATTAATACCTTATCAAATGTCTCCACATCTACAAAAATGTGTCAACTTCATCAATTGCTAAATTTTGTACTCATACAGATTTCATTACATTTCAAAACAGTTGCTAGGTTAAATTTTCTCAGTTTGCAGGAATTCCCAAGTCTGCATGATGATTGCCAGTCTTAAATTGCCTGTGTGACTCCTAGTCAAAAAACCTCAAACACGAAGTTATAAAAAGCCCTTTTGATTTTTAAAAAATAACAGCCGCAAAAGTTGTTGGCTAGTAGGGATGGAGGGCCTTCTAACTGGCTGGCTGGGCTGAGGGGTGGGGTCTCTGCTGGTGTTGACACCCCACCCCCCCACCCCACCACATAAGACCACCCTTCCCTGGGGCACAGCCATCACAGGATGGTGAGCCAGGGTTTGGACCTGAGCTCACACCTCCCAAGTGGGTTCACATCTCAGCTCGCCCTCTTTCATCAGCTGTGGGTCCTTGGGAAAGTGACTCACCCCCTCACCCCGGGAACTGCTTTCCCGTTTCTCAGAGGGGTGTGATAACTTCTTCATCCTGGGAGGATTTGATGGGCGACCACGGCAGGTCCAACGTGTCTGCTGGAGGCCTCTTTGGCTCAGTGGGGCGCTGGGTCCTCAGGATTTCCTCCTCTCCCCAGAGTGCTGTGCTCATTTTAGGATTGGAGCATTGCACACGCACAACGCTTGCAGGATAATTGGGTGTGTGCATTTCCTGTGGCTGCCCTCACAGATTAACACGAACTCAGTGGCTCGAAACAATACAAACTTACCCTCTCAAGTTTCGGAAGTCCTACAACCCAGTGTCTGCACGGCTGGTTTCTTGTAGAGGCTGTGGGGGAGGAATCCGGATTCCCTGCCTTTCCAGGTTCCCAGGCCTCCCGCACCGTGACCTTGGCCCCTCCTCCGTCTGCAGAGCCTGCAGCCCACCCCGCCCTCCCATCTTTCCTGAGTTCCATCTCCGACCACAGGCTGGAAAAAGAGCCTCCAGTTTTAAGGATTCGTGTGATCAGATTGGACCCACCTGGGAATCCAGGCTCTTCTCCTCATCAGGGTCCTTGACCTCAATCACATCTGCCACAGTCCCTTTTGCCACGTCGGGGAACATTGTCACGGCGCCAGGGATTGGGATATGGACATCCTTGGGTGGTGGGCGGGGGCTCTACTTCGCCTATCACCCTGGGGCATGAAACACTCTGCTTTGGGGGTTGCAGATGTGAACGCTGGCCGAAGAAGTGAGACCTACTCCTGTCCTGTGGCTGGGAAGACATCCCCAAGCCCGGACGTGCTCAGTCCCAGCTTCTCTGGGAACCAGAGAAGTGACCATGCCTTTGGGCGCCGATGAGCAGGCCGGACTCGAAGGTTACTGTCTACACTATTTCTTTTGTGTGTGCCTGACCTTTAGAGTTGACCTCCAGGGTAATTGCTGCGTCCCTGATACCCTCAGAGGCCAACATGGCCCCAGCGAAAGTGAAAGCAGTGTGGGGCGGGGGCGGGGCCAGATCACTCCCCGAAAGGCGGGCACGCCCAGGAGCAGCAGGGCGGCCCCGGGGCTGTTGGCTTGCACCTGCACGACCTGGAACCCACAGCAGACAGAGCCGCCCGGGATCACCTCGGGCAGCAAATACCGACACAGCAGAGACCGCGTCCCACACTCAGGACGACGATGCGGGACCCGGTGAATTAAGGGCGGTGGTGGGGGCTCAGATCCACCCCCTCCCGGGGCGCCCGCATACCGTCCACACCCTGAAGCAGGCCGAGTGTAAGACGTCAGCGGGCGTGTGCTCAGCCGCCTCTCCAGTGCCCTGTGTTTCAAAACCCAGATCTCATGATGACGCAGGTACGGTCAGGGCTGCAGAGCTGGAGAGGACCACCACCCATGACACAGTTTGAGGGCACCTGGCTGGTTTAGTCCACGGAGCATGCGACTCTTGATCTGGGGGTTGTGAGTTCGAGGCCCATACTGGGTGTAAGATTACATTAAAAAAAAAAACTTAAAAAAAAGAAAAAGTTTGTTATTCACTGTTCCCAAGGTGGGGGCAGGCTGGGCACAGAATGGACAAGAACTTTATTGTGGTTTCTGCTAGCAGGAACGGCGAAGCAGGGTCAGCAGGCTTGGGAGCGGCTCGTCGGAATGATCTCAGCGGGCTCTGGGGTGTGGGGAGCTGGCCTTGTCGTCTGGCCCCGGGGCCTTGGGGCGATCCTGGCCCAGAGTGTGAGAGCCCCCCAGAGGAGAGAGTTGTAGACTCTGTGTTGGTGAGTTTGCGTGTAAAAGGCACACTAGGGTGAGACATTTGCTGTCTCTGGGAATTAGCTAGCTCTGGAAGGGCTGCCCCCTGATATTAAAGCATCAAATATCAAACTAGAACGGTGGAAAATCCCCCTAGTTTAGTGTCTGATGGGGTCGCCAAATCCTTGGTCTTGTGGTGTCTCCAGGAAACAGCCGGTAGGTGGCCGACCGTCCCTCCTGGGATTGAGAGGGAGCATCGCAAACCCGTTGGGACAGAAGCAGTAGTAAGACTGCTGTCATGGGAAAGGATGGAGGAGCCCCTCTAGTGAGAGTCACCCGGGGCGGAGGCAGGTGCTAGCCTAAAATGCAGGCCACCAACTCAGAACTGCTGATCTGATTCAGGCCTTACCTCCAGTCACCCCTGGGGTCCTGACCGGTGGGTGAGAAGTGCCGTGCAGTTTCCAGGGCATCACCACGGTGGCGCCGCCAGGGAGGCCTCCATGAGGGTTGGGTGACTTACTATAGCCCATGCCAGGCGGGAAGGTCAGAATCACAGCCCTGCCCTTCACCCTAAACCAGTTACCCCGAACCCCTCTGATTGTTCTCGTAAAATGGGCTGGGTGCTTTCCGAGGACGCAAGAGATGATGCGTTGAAGGTGCTTTGCACACTACTCAGCATACAGCAGGTGCTTAGCCGGTTGTCAGAGCTGCTGTTGATTCTTCCAGAGGGGCCTTCCCCCTCCTTGCCAGAAACCCCTCCCCCTAAGGATTCAGCATGTCCTTCGGACTTGGGAAGGGAGTCTGCTCAGTCTGCCTTCTCAACCACGGCTGTAATCTATAATATTGCATTAGCAATTTTTAAACCAGGAGGCCTGGCCCTGGCCTCGTGAGGCTGCACACTGCGGGGTTAAGTGCCGGAAGCTGCCGGTGGCGTCTTGCAGCTCCTTGCAGCCCCATAGCCTTCCCCACCCCGTGCCAACCAGCTGTGAAACTTCCCGGACGCTCCACATACCCAGCCACAGAAACCTCGCGTTAGGCTCCCCGCGGGGAGGCTCATAAAAGGCGCTGAAGCTTCTCCCGCGTGGATGCTGCTGGCCACGGCGGCCCAAATATTTACGGACTCGGCTGAAGTGAGACCCAGCAGGGTAGATCTCAGCAGCGGCCCAGAAAACGACCCCTCACCCCCTGTCCCAGGGACACAGGGCACAGAGCCGGGAGCAGTCCACTGGGCCAGGGTGCCCCCAGCAAGGCAAGATGGAAGATCTGGGCCTGAAGGCGCCCCTGAGCCCCTACGCCCTTTCCCACGTGCTCGTTTGTTTAGCAAACGCTTCCCCGGACACTTCCTATGTGCCAGGCTCTGTGCCAGGAGACCCAGCTGCTTTTGGCGCTCCACGGATGCTTCAAGCAGGGGGTGGGGGGAGGCTGGCTTCCCGGAGGAGGTGACGGGAAGGGCATCTGGAGAGGGAGCATAATGCTCAAAAACCCCCAGAAAGGAAAGGGCGTGGCACCTTGAAGGAACGGAGCCAGTGGGAGGCTTGGGGTCAGAGTGGGCTCTGCGGCTTGGGCTGCTCAGGGATCAGGCCAGCAGCCTGTAGGCGATGAGGGGCCCATGGTGGGTTTTCAGCAGTTGAGAAGAGGAGATCCCTGCCCTCCCAGCAGGCTTCAAGGGTGACCATCCCTGTCTCTCCCTCCCCTCCCCAATGCAACCAGTACTTCCCGCCTTCAGGGAGCCCGCACTAGCCAGCCCTGGTGAAAGGGTGAGCCAAGGTGAGCTCATGCATCAGGCTCTGTCTGGACAAAGGTGCAGCAGGGGTCCCCTCCCCAAAGATCAGAATGTAGGCTGGCAAAGCTGACAAGGCTGGCCATCATGCCCCACCTGGACTGAGTCATGCTGGCCGCCCACGGGTGGCAGGAAATGCCATAGATGCCATCGGGGGACAGGGCACAGGCGACGCTGCTGATAAGTGGGGTGGGCAGGGAGGGGTCACCGGACGCACTCGGGCTCCTCTGTGGAAGAGGTCCCGGGCTCCAGAAGTAGGGGGATGTCTGGGGGAGAAAGACAGAGACAGAGAGACGCAGAAGAGACAGAGCAGCAGAGAGAGACGGAGACTTCCAGAGAAGGGAGACAGAGGCTGAGACACAGAGAGAGTCAGAAGGAGAGACAGATGCAGAGACAAAGGCATACACGGACCCAGAGAGATCCACAGACCCGCAAAGATGTGGAGCTGAGGGGGCTGCCGTGCCCCCTGCCCCCCGTGCCCGCCGGGTGGCGCCCAAGAGCCGTGCTCCATGTCCTCCGCCATCCCGCCTGCCCCGCCTGCCCCGCCTGCAGCCCGGCGAGGCTCTTTCTCGCAGCCTCCGCCACGACTCCCCCACTGGGCGGCCCCCCCTTTACTGGGAGGCCCTGGGCCCCAGGATAAGGGACAGAGGTGGGGGCTGGAGCTGGGGCTGGGATCCAGGCTGTGTGTGTGTCTCAGGGGCTGTGCTGTCTCTGTTTGTCTTGGGTGGGGGGGCGGGTGTTCATGTGTGTCCCTGTGTCTGTCTGGGGAGAAGGGGCGACTATAATGTTATGCGTCTCCACATCCCCAGAAACATGCCACGACCATCTCTGTTCACCTTCCCTGGCAGCTCTGCTTTGAGTCACTCAAGGAATTTAAGAACTGAAACAGGAAGCATTTACTGGTGCTCCGTAGGAGGGTCCACCGTCTCCCGAGGACCCTGGAGGAAATGCTTCCTGCGGAGACCAGAACTGATGCTCACACACTCACTGAATGAGATTTAGGTTCTACTAAACCTAAGCACTTACCATGCGCCGGGCCCTAGCTAGGGTACTGCTTTCATGCTGGGACTGAGTTTCCTCATCTGTGAAATGGGCCTAATGTTAGCACCTAACTCTTCGTTTTGCTATTAAGTGAGCTGAGTTTTGTGAAGCTCTTTGAACACTGCCTGGCACAGCCTGGCACAGAATCATCTCACTTAATCCTTAGAATTACAAGCACATCCATTAAAGCATGGGTCAGTGGGAGGCCCTGAGAATCCTCCCTGCACCGCTACGGATTCGATGGTTGTCTTAAAAACCTAAATAAGTTGGATGTTCAGGTATCTGTCTGCACCAAAACCTCCTTTTTTGTCTAGTCTAGCTCAGTGGTTCTCAAACTTCAGGAAAATGAGTAGACTAGATCATGCTGGGTATATAAATCAGAGCCAGCTGCTATTCCTGGCACCAGGGACTCAGCAGTGAACAAAACACACTAGAATCCCTGCCCTAGGGGAGCTTCTGTTCAAGTGGAGAAAACATCATAAGTGAAGTTGATTTGTTACTCAATAAAGGTGAGTTATTATAATTGCTTATTATCCATCAAAGGCTTTTGATACACTTAGCCATTTTGCCTTCCAGAAAGATGGTATTAACTCATACTAGCAATGGAATGAGTACCCATTGTTTTGCATCCTCAAAAAATCTAATATTATCAGATATCAGATATCTTTCTCAAATACAAGAATGGGGGAGCTCTAGGGTGGTTAAACACTTTTGCATGTGAGCCTTTCTTTTATAATTTCCCACTGACGTCTTCTGTGTATCCAAAATAGCATCCATGTTCTATGCATGTATCTCTCAATTCTTATTTATTTCTAACAACTCTTTTCATATGAAGGATGCCACTTTTGAACATGTTGGTGGCAAATAACTTTTGTTTTCAATAAAGATAGACTAGAATAACCCAATTTACCAACAGGGACCACCATGAGTTCTCATTTGCCAGACATCCTAGCAATGAATTCCTTATGAAATTTCACTGGAGGAGGACAGAGGTCCAAGAAGTAGTAGCTATGAAGAGAGCACTCTGACCTGAGGCAAAGCCTTTCTTAGCTAAGGATCAATGTATCCATCTTCTGAGATAGACTCAGCACTCAGGGACTTTTCTAATGCATAAAATAGATCACACCACTCCCTTCCTTCAAACCCTCCCATGGCTCCCCACTGCCCTTAGAAGAAAATCCGAAATCATTTTTCCATGCCCTTCTCAAAGCCATTCCCACCTCTGCACACATTTTCCTTTTTGTTTACCCCCAGGTAGAGAGAGACACCTGAGCCCTCCCATTAGTTCACTCCTGCCATGTTCCAGGGGCTCTGCCCCTGCCTTCTGGTGTGGCTTTGGGGAAGTGATTTCCCTCTCCGAGCCCCAGTGTTCTCATCTGAGAAATGGGATAACAACAGTACCCATCTCATAGAATCGGTGACAGGGAAAGCAGGGAGGTACTGTCCGTTTTCCCCAGCCTCTCACTTGGGGGGACCCTGGCAAACAGCAAACAGCTGCCCCAGGCACTCACTTTCTTTGTCATAAAACAAGGATACAAAAGTTAGTACTATGATGGGTCCAGTGAGAGCAGACTCACCCTTCAGAGGTCAAGGAGTGAATCGGAGCTGGTAGGGACTGTAGAGAACTCATGTCCCATCCACGGAGTGCCCACGGCTGTGGCTTGGAGACCTCCAATCCAAGGGGATATAACTAGATAAGAAATCTCTTCTGCATCACAAGAGCATCTGTGATTCCAGAATTTTGTGATGCCAAGTTCAGCGGACATGCCATGCATGGTAGGGGCAAGCTGGCCCAGCACCCACCCTGTCCTCCCATCTGCCTGCGGTGTTGGTGGGACGCAGGCCCCTCCCACTTGTGCCCCCTCTGCCTCTGACCACCCACCCTTCCCACTTCCTGTTCCTTCTCTGAATTCCCTCAGGAGCTTCCCAACGTGTCTTTTCTCCTAAGACAGCCAGAAGTGATGTGTGCTAATTTCCATTCTAAACCCTGGCTCTCCGATTCTAGAATGTTCAGGGGATTGATCCTGAGGGTCTAGAACACCAGGCATTCCAAGATTCTGGGAGTCCACAGTTTTGGCGATCCCACGACTCTCAGCCTCCCAGATCCCAGAGCTCAGGGACTTTCTGAGCTTGTCACTGTCCGCCTGGGTCTTCCATAATTGCCCGTGACAGATAATATAGTGTCTTGAGGCAGAAACCATGATCCCTCTAATCCAGCGGCCCAGGCAGAGGGCTACCGCCCACAGCCACCTGGCTTTCCTAACGGCTTAATGAGAAAGTCAGAATTAATTGGAACTGGCACCCAGCACTCACAGGGCTCGGCGTGGCTGGCTTGGCCTCCGTATGCTAAAGCCCGGCATCCCCGGGCCTTGCTCTGACCTGTTCATGGATGCATGAGGCCTGACTTAGCCTGACGGGGCGGGGTGGGGGGGGGTTGGGGGTGGCTGGGGCCACGGTGACCTGGTTCTGCAGGTAGAGCCAGCCCGTCCACCTGCCCTTAGTTTCCCTTAGTCAGCCTTAGTTTCCCTCCTTTGTGCAGTGAGCTCAGCCTCCTACTTTGCTGTGGATTACATGTAAATAGCACTTGTGCTATATTCTATCCTTGGGCACATGGACAGATTCCCAGAAGAGATACAGTTAGCTGATCATTCATTTCAATAGCTCTTATCAGAGAGATTATGCCATTTCACACTCTGACCCCCGATGTGTGAGATTGCCCTTTTCCCAAAACAGGGCCCAAGAACATGGTGAATTATCCAAGCTTTTCATCTCAAGCAACCTGATTTAATAAAAAAAAAAGGGGGGGGTGTTCCTTGGTAGTTTTCTTTTACAGTTCGCTTACTATGAGTGAGAATAATAAGTTCCTTTCATGTGTTTAGAAGACATTTGTATTTCCTTTTCAAAAACCGTATGTCTTTGGTATGTTTTCTATTGGGTTGTTGGTCCTTATTGATTTCTGGAAGCTTTTTACATATTAAGGAAATCAGCTTTTTATCTAGCATGTCTTGGAAAAGTTTCCCTAACTTTGTCTATTGACCTTCTAGTGTGTGTGTGTGTGTGTGTGCATGCAGGAATTTTATATTTGTATGTAGTTAATTACTTTTAATTAAAGGCTTTAGGGCTTAATGTCATGCTTCAACACTCTGGGATTGCTATTTTGAACTCCCACGATCTCTTCTAGTAGTTTTATAGTTTCTGTCTTTTTTTTTGGAAAAAATGTTCAGGGGGTAGAGGCCCATCTGAAATTTATTTTGCTTTTAGTCACTTTCTGTTTTTTTTGAGAGAGAGAACACGCCAGCAGGGGTGCGGGGGATAGGGGCAGAGGGAGAGGGAGAGAGAGAATCTCCATGCCCAGCACGGAGCCTGACTCGGGGCTCAATCTCACAACCCTGAGATCATGCCCTGAGCTGAAATCATGAGTCCGATGTTTAACAAAC
The DNA here is from genome assembly GCF_002201575.2 of Neomonachus schauinslandi. Lineage (NCBI taxonomy): Eukaryota > Metazoa > Chordata > Mammalia > Carnivora > Phocidae > Neomonachus > Neomonachus schauinslandi. The sequence goes on from NC_058403.1 coordinate 210,584,008, forward strand.
TCAGTGCCCTGCTTTTAGTCACTTTTAAAATCTGCATCTGGGGGCGCCTGGGTGGCTCAGTTGGTTGAGCGGTCGTGATCCTGGAGTCCCTGGATCGAGTCCCGCATCGGCCTCCCTGCTCGGCGGGGAGTCTGCTTCTCCCTCTGACCCTCCCCCCTCTCATGTGCTCTCTCTCATTCTCTCTCTCTCAAATAAATAAATAAATTCTTTAAAAAAAAAAAAATCTGCATCTGAACTCTGACGATTGTATGAGAAGCTGTGTAGTTGACAAGAACATGATGTCTGGAAGCTGGTGGCTAGTGTTGGGCTAGGGTTCTGGCTCTGCCATTTTCCACGGCGTATCCTTAGGGAAGTCACTTATCCTCTCTATGCCTCGGTTTACTCATCTGTAAAATGGGAGATAATAGTGTCATGTGAGAATTAAGGGAAGCTTTTTTTTTTTTAATCGAATACCCAGAACACCATCTGTCACTTAGCAGGTGCCTTTTCTGTTTGCTATTTTTATTTTTATCTGCTTTTCTCTGAGGAGTCAGATTGCACTTCTCTGTGACTATTCTCTCAGCATAGCCAATTAGTGAGTGACTACGCTTCAGGAACATTCTAAGTGCTTCACCCGCAGTACTTTGTCCTCATAACAATCCCACCTGATAGATGGGGACCTCGAGGACCAGGGAGGGTAGGTTCCTTCCTCAGAAACTTTCAAGGGTCAGGGTCAGGACTGGAGCCCACTCTCTGTCTTGTTCTGGCCTCAGCCTCCCTCCCTCCCATCCTCCTACCCTCCTGGCCACTGCTAGAGGAGGACTTCCCAGTGGGCCCAGTGAAACTGGCTTCTAAGTCCAGACTTAGAGTTGTTGAGGTGAAGCCAGAATCCTGGATACCCAGAACCGGTCAGTCCTGTCCTGGCAGGTATGGCAATGGGTAGGGAAAGGCAGCAATCAGGGAAGGCTTTGGGGAAGAGGGTGCTTGGATAAGTGTGACTGGAGAGACTAGCTGGGCCTGAGAAAGGGATTGCATGGGTGGAAGAAGACAAGCAAGGAACTGGGCGTGGGCAATCCCCTGTTCAGAACCACCCGTGGCTGCCACTGGCTGTAAGTCTTGACTCCTGCTTTTCCCCACTAGGCACACACTGAACTAATAGTTGGGAATCATGGGCAGGTGCCTCTTTCCTGGGAGTGTTGAACTCCCACTCAACTGCCAGAGCCCCAGCTCCAATGCCCACCCATCTGGGAAGCCACCCCCACCTACTGGCCTTTCTCAGCCTGGGATCTCCTACTTCTCCAGCCTTGACCACATAAGGCTGTGAGTGTCTGTGTCCTGCTCTCTGTCCCCACCTCCCCAACTAGAGACCTTTGAGGGCGAGGCCCCCAGGTTGAGATTTCTCTGGTGCACAGCACTACCCAGCCCAGCTCAGACACAGAGTAGGTGCTTGCTGAATGTGTCTTGAAGGAAATAAAGGAATAAATGAGTAACAAATATAAACTTCAGTCACTTCCCTCCTCTGCCCATAGCATTCAGGGCTCCCACCTCCCTTGGGGTAAAAGCCCAAGTCCTGCTCCCCGCCCTCCAATCTGCCCTTTTAACCTCCCCGCCCTCCCCTCCTCGCCTTGCTCCAAACCCAGGGCCTCCTCCGAGGTTCCTCCAACAGGCCCGGCAGGGTCCTGCCCCAGGGCCTTTGCACTGGCGGCTCCCTGCTCGGCCTGCAGTACTCCCAACCACGACCTTTTCCATGGCTGGCGCACTCCTCCTCCTTCCCGACTCGATCCAAATGCCACCTCCTCAGAGAGACCTCCCTTGACCCTGATCTCTGTCTAAAATAGCCCGCTCATCTCTTCTCTTCCTCCTTTCCCTCCCTGGCCCTTCCCACGAGCCCAAGCACGCATTTATCTTCGTTACGCGTCTCCTTTTTGTGCATTTTGGCCGCAGGTTTCGGCCGCGGCCGGGGGCCGGGGGCCGGGGGCCCGGCGCTG
>NC_058403.1:210586374-210586712 GCF_002201575.2 Neomonachus schauinslandi
GGGGCCCGGGGCCGGGGCCGCAGCTCCGGGCGGGCGCCATGGAGGGGCTGCGGCGGGGCCTGTCGCGCTGGAAGCGCTACCACATCAAGGTGCACCTGGCGGACGAGGCGCTGCTGCTGCCGCTCACCGTGCGGCCGCGGGACACGCTCAGCGACCTGCGCGCGCAGCTCGTGGGCCAGGGCGTGTGCTCCTGGAAGCGCACCTTCTACTACAACGCGCGGCGGCTGGACGACCACCAGACGGTGCGCGACGTGCGCCTGCAGGACGGCTCGGTGCTGCTGCTCGTCAGCGACCCCAGGTGGCAGGGCACGGGGACGGGGGGGGGGGGGGGGGGGGGC
>NC_058403.1:210586812-210607768 GCF_002201575.2 Neomonachus schauinslandi
GAGGGGCGGGCGGGGGCCCGGCTGGGTGCGGAGTGGGGCAGGGCTGAGGGGAGGCGGGGATTCCGGCCGGGCTGGGGTCCGGGGTGGGGTCGGGGTGGGGAGTGGGGCCCGGCTGGGAGGAGGCGGGAGAGCCCGGCTGGGGTCCGGGGTGGGGTCCGGAGTGGGGAGTGGGGCAGGGCTGGGGGGAAGGCAGGAAGGCCGGGTGGAATGGGGTGGGATGGGGGAAGGAGGGTGGACTAGGGGCCTCCCCAGGGCCTGAGCTCTGGCTGTTCTGGGAACCAGCTGGGAGGAGACTGGAGACAGGCAGTGAGAGGCCTGGGGCGGCTGCCCCCCCCCCCCCCCCCCCCCCCCCCGCCTGATTCCTTTTCTTTTGCTGTGCCCCCTCTCTCTGACCTGCCCTGTCTTTCTTACTGTGCCTCTCAGTCCCTTCCCCTCTCAGTGGTGCTGGCCCTGTTTATTTCATTTCCGGTCATTCTTCCTGTCTCTGTATCTCTGTCCGTTGCTGTCTCTGCTGTTTCTTTCTGTGCCGCTCTCTGTCTCTCTGAGTCTCTCTGCCTTCTCCTCCCTTCTGTCTCCCTCACCAATCCTGTCCTGATGCTTGTTGCCCACACTCTGACCTGGCCATGTGAGGTTTCCAAAGGGGTCCCCTGGCCAAGGTGATGCATGAGGGGCATCTCTCTGCCCAAGGAGGGGTCTGCAGAGAGCATGTGGAGAGGTCCCTGGGCAGCTCTGGGAAATGCTGGAGGCCAGTCCATAGCCAGCCAGGCAGTGAGGCGGTGACGGTTGGCAGGGGATGGACCGGAGCCAGGATGTGTAACCCTAGAGTTTATGGGGGTCACACTCACTGGGTTTGGCCCTTAAGGTTTGGTCTGCCAAACCTGGGGTGATGTTTGGCAAGCAGGAGCCTCTGATGCTGGTCCTGGAGGCTCGAGGTGGGGTAGGAGAGCGGCCTCCCCAGGCCCTCTGGAAGGAGGGACTCAGAGGGTGGGATGATTTGGGAGTGGAGGGGTAAGAGTTGTCATTTTTTTTTTTTTAAGATTTTATTTATTTATTTGACAGAGAGAGACACAGAGAGAGAAGGAACACAAGCAGGGGGAATAGGAGAGGAAGAAGCAGGCTTCCCTCTGAGCAGGGAGCCCGATGCAGGGCTTGATCCCAGGACACTGGGATCATGACCTGAGCCGAAGGCAGCCGCTTAACGACTGAGCCACCCAGGCGCCCCTGTCATTTTTTTTTTAAAGATTTTATTTATTTATTTATTTGACAGAGAGAGAGAGCGAGAGCAGGAACACAAGCAGGGGGAGTGGGAGAGGGAGAAGCAGGCTTCCTGCCGAGCAGGGTGCCCGATGTGGGACTCGATCCCAGAACCCTGGGATCATGACCTGAGCCGAAGGCAGACGCTCAACGACTGAGCCACCCAGGCACCCGAGTTGTCATTTTTAAAAAAGATTTATTTATTTATTCATTAGAGAGAGAGAGAGAGCGCAAGCGAGAGCAGAGCAGGGGGCAGGGTCAGAGGGAGAGCGAGAAGCAAACTCCCCGCTGGGCAGAGAGCCTGACATGGGCTCAAGCCCAAGACCCTGGGATCATGACCTGAGCCGAAGGCAGATGCTTAAACGACTGAGCCACCCAGGTGCCCCGAGAGTTGTCATTTTTTTTTTTTTTAAGATTTATTCATTTATTTGAGAGAGAGAGAGAATGGGGCCTGGGGATGGGCAGAGGGAGAGGGAGAGAGAGTCCCAAGCATACTCCATGCTGATCGCAGAGCCCGACATGGGGCTTGATCCCACAACGGCCGGAGCCAAAACCAAGAGTCTGACTCTCAACGGACTACGCCACCCAGGCAGCCCAAGAGTTGTTATTTTAAACAGGGTTGTAGGGACAGCTTACTGATGAGGTGACAGTTTGAGTAAATTCCTAATGTAGGTGAGGGAGGGAACCAAGTGGAAGTGTGGGCGGAGAATGGTCTGGGCAGAGGGCACAGTCCGTGCAAAGGCCCTGGGGCAGGACCAGGCCTGGTGTGTTAGAGCAGTGAGGAGGCATGTGTGACTGGAGCAGAGTGAGGGGGAGAGAGGGAGGAGAGGAGGGCGGGGAGGGGACAGGGCAGGTCGTGCAGGACCTTGGGGCCCATGAGGAGGACTTCAGCTTTTACCGTTGAGAGACGTGAGAGCCCTGGAGGGCTGTGGGCAGAGGAAGGCTGGACTTGACTCAGGAGCTCACAGGTGCCCTCTGGTGGTCACTGTGGGTGGGGAGGACAGACTGTGGGGAGTTGAGGGCAGAAGACTGGGGACCAGGGCAGAGTTCCAAGAAAGTGATGGCAGAGACTGAACTAGGATAGAGCCAACTCACTGTTCTTGCAACCCTCCGGGCAGGGTCCTGCCTCAGGGTCTTTGCACTGGCTGTTCCATCTGCCTCGAATGCTTTCCACCACCCTTCCTCCCTCCCTCCGCTCTTTCAGGGCCTTGGTTCAGGTAACACCACAGTGAGATCTTCCCTGACCACCCTGTTTAACACTGCATCCTGCTGACATGCCCCACCCCCCACCCCTGCTTTATCTTGCTCCCTAGCACTAATCAGGAGCTGACTTCTTTATGTTTCATGAATTTTTTCACCCCATCTCCTCCCCTAGACTGTAAACTCTATGGGGGCATTTTTGTCCCTCCTACTCACTGCTATCTTCCCGGATCAGTGCCTGGCACATCGGAGGTCCTCAGTACATATTTGTTCAATGTCTTGTTCCTGGAGGTGAGGACGGGGCTGCTTAGGACACCTTCCTGGAAGCTCTAGCAGGGCCTGGAAGTGGGGGTAGGGGCTCAAGGCCAGAAGGGAGCCCTGGGCAGGTGCCAGAAGATACTTTGGCCTGGCACTGAGCAGATCACGCCTTGAGTGCCAAGGGGAGGGCTGCATTTGGCCTGCAACCTGTGTCTTTCTGTCCCCATCCTTCAGGTAGTTGGAGGACGTAGAGCAATGACCCAGGGGACCGGAGGTGCTGGCTGAAGGAGCAGGCTGGGGTTGGGGGCACCTTCCGGAGGCACCGCCTGGGAGCCCTGACTTCACTCTGGGTAAGTCTCTAGAACTTTTTTTTTTTTTTAAGATTTTTTTTTTACTTTCAAGTAATCTCTACACCCCACATGGGGCTCGAACTCACAACCCTGAGATCAAGAGTCACATGCTCTACTGACTGAGCCAGCCAGGCACCCCTTAAGTCTCTAGTACTCCTAATGCAGAAGGGACCTTAGAGATTGTAGAGAGCACAGATGTGGAAACTGAGGCCCAGAGAGGAGAAGGGACTGATGGTGGTTGACTATTGCCCCACTCCACACCCTTGTGATTTTTTTGCCCCTTGGATAAGGACATGGGCCTTACTTTCTTGCTTACCTTTAGACTAACATTTGTTGCCCCTAACTAACAGGAATGATGTTGCCCCGACTTGCAGTGTGACCTTGGGCAAATCGCTCCTCTCTGGGCTCCGTTACCCGCTTCTGACCCGGGAAAGACTGGGCTTTGGTTGGCAGGTTTGGTTGAGTTGCACTCTTTGCCTGCAATTCCTGAGACGGTCACCAGGTGGCTCCAAGACAGCGCAGCTCCCGCCCCCGGGGGGGTGGGGCAGGGCCAGCGGAAAGGAGGACATGGCTGCTGTGTCACTGTCCAAGTCAGGGATGGGAGGGAAAGGGAAAAAGGAAAGCTGGTGTTTCCCCCTTACCCGGGCCTGGCTTGAAACTGTTTTGTTCCCTCCTTGCTGCCGTTGCAAGTTCTGGGCTCCTGGGGTGTTCAGTGAAGTACTGGCCTGACCTTCTGACCAGCGGCTGCCAGCTGCCTCGGACGCGCCCGACGGAGCCCCCCAGGCCCCGGGCACTGACCCAGCATGTTGCTGCTCCAGCCCAGTCAGCAGCGGGGAGCTCGTGTGACCCTGAGGCCCCGGCTCCCCCCTCAGGGCCTCCAGTGCCCAGTCTGCAGTGGGAACCAGCGTGCCACCTTGGAAGGCTCCCAGGTGCAGCCAGGGCATATGACCTGAAGAGAGGCGCAGAGGGGAGCGGAGAGGAGCTCGGGGACCTCATCCCTCCTACCTTGTACATTCTCTCGGCCACGCCTGTGCCCGAGCTGTGCCCCCTGCCTGATGCACCTTCCACAGTCCTCCCTGCCACTCCAACTCACCTGGGATTCCAACCTCCTCCAGGAAGTCTTCTTGGGATTCCCTCCTCACCAGCCAGTGAGCACTTTGTCCTCTGTGGGGCCCCCGCGAGCCCCTTCTGTTGTGAACAGCCTTGGCTGGGGGGGGGGGTGCAGCCAATTATTAATGAAATCTCCAATGACTACAGGTGGAGACTGGGGGGCCCCAGCCCTCCCCCAGCTCTCCAGCGTCCCATGGTGCATGGTCCCAGCCCCAGACAACTCCCCACTGTGCGCCTGCGCCCACTCCCTTGGCCGTGTCCTCATCCCCTAAATCCGGCTGCCTTGTTCCCTATGCGGGGTCTCCTGGTTGGGTCTGAAGGGCCCTGGGTAAGTGGGCGGGGCTGGGGGAGCCTTGTCCGTGTCCCTGTCCACAGAGCCATGGGGCACAGGCGGTGACCCTGGGGGCATTGCAGGCAGCGTGTCATGGGAATTCTCGGGACGAGACCCGCCGGGTAGAACGCCAGGTCCGGGTTGGACCTCTGTCCTGTGCCGCGTGCTGTCAGGACCTCTGCACAGACCCTGGGAGGGTTGCGGGGGAGGCGCGGGGCTGGCCCACTCCCTCGAGGGCCGTGTTCACGGTCCAGGTGCTGGCGTGGTGCAGGGCAGAGGCGCGGGAGCCTGGGAAGAAATAATGTTTTCATTAAGAGGCGTGTTGGCTGCAGCGTGGACAGGTGGGTAATCAGTGGCAGCCACGGGGAGAGCCACCCTCAGCCTTTGCTGGCACAGGGATGGCACCAGGCCCGCCCAGCTCTGCTCACCTGCCCTCTGAGCCTTGGGCTCCGACCCCCCTGATGCTCAGTCCAAGACCAGGTACCTCGAGACCCCAATGCCTGTTCCTTGGGGCTCTTCCTAGGGCGGGGCCTCCAATGCCCTCTTTTGTCATGGGTAAACTGAGGCCTCAGCTGCTTGCAGGGAACCCTTGGGGCCTGCAGAGGGGGAAGGAGCCCAGACCCCTGCTCCTGGCTGGTTTGGATCTGTCCATCACTTGGCCACGCACACGTGCCTGACTCATGCCCAGGGACACCCCTGTGCACACGTGGGGGCCTGCCCCATGGGGCCTGGCAGGAAAGTGGGCTCTTGATGATTACCCAGCTCCATTCCTCAGCCCCCAGTTTGTGCCAGAGTCTGGGCCGCTTCCTTAGCCAGCTTTGACTTAACTCTAGACCAATAACTGCCCCATGGTGGTAGCCGGGATTGTGGCCCATTTTACAGATGGGGTGTCCAAGGTCATCTTTCTCTGGGCTGCTGCCCCAGTAGCCCCTGAACTGAGGGGTCTCAGCCCCTGCGGGGTCCCTGATGGAAGAAGGGGAGGGTTTCCTGCTTCTTGACTGAGGGTGGGGGCAGGGGGTTGGGGGAAGCATTTCAGACCATTTTGACATTTAACAAACACTATGCAAATCATATACAAATCACCACCCGGTTCTTAAGCCTCGACAGCCCAGGCGTGTACTGAAATAATATGTTGGACCTGTCCGTTGTCGTTTGCGTGGTGGAGGAGTACAGAGCTTCTCCTTCCCCTCCCCCCTTCCATCCCCCTTCCTGCTTCCTCCCCTCCCTCCCTCCCTCCCTCCCTCCCTCCCTCCTTCCTTCCTTCCTTCCCTCCTTCCTTCCCTTCTCCTCCTCCTTCCCTTTATTCCTTTTACTGCTTTTCTTCCTTCACTTGGTTCCTCGGAGGCCTCCCAGTCCTCGAGGTGAATGTGAAAAGCAATAAAAGTAGCTCCCAGTGTTCCCATTTTCCAGATGAGATACAGGGAGGCACAAGTCTGGCCTGAGGTCCCAGGGCCACATGTAGAAAGTGGTGTCCCCCACCGAGTGTCATCATGGACCAAAGTGGACAGAGCCTATGACCCAAGAAGGAAGATGACAGTGGCTAGAGCAGTCAGGCCTTTGAGGAGGCTCCAGGCCTGGCAGGGCTTGGCAGAGCCCAGGGGAATCATCCTGGAGGTTTTTGGCCTCGAATGGCAAGCTGCCCCGAGCTAGGATCTGGAGAACTCGGACCTTGATGGACTGTGCTTTTCCAATCCTGTTTTCTCTTGCTACTCCATCAGCATGTTCTTTGAATTCTGGCCACCGCCAGTTTGCATGCCCTACCCTCTCTCTTTGGCAAACTCCTATTCATCCTTCAAAGCCCAGCTGCAATGCCTCCTTCTTCGCACAGTCATTTCTGGTCCTCCAAGAAGAGCCTCCGCTTCCCTCTGGGCTTCAGTTATGTTAGATCTCTCTATGGCCCAGCTCTGGCTACTTAGGGGCTGCAGCATCACTGCCCACTCGGCTCCGTTCTGGCACCTGCCTGGTTATGACACCCCTCCGTGTGAGCTCTGCAGGGCTCCCCGTGGGCCTCTGGGTCCTGCAGCCTCCATTCCTGCTGACTGAGACCTGACGCAGGGAACTGGGCGGTGTGTTGGTCCTCCCAGCCTGACGAGTTGAGCCTGGGGCCCCAGGGTCACATCACCTGGTTGGGATCAGGTACAGAAGGGCCATCTTCGAGTGCGTATGAATAAAAGGTTAAGTGTGCAGGCGCCTGGGTGGCTCAGTTGGTTAAGCGACTGCCTTCGGCTCAGGTCATGATCCTGGAGTCCCGGGATCGAGTCCCGCCATCGGGTTCCCTGCTCGGCGGGGAGTCTGCTTCTCCCTCTGACCCTCCCCCCTCTCATGTGCTCTCTCTCATTCTCTCTCTCTCTCAAATAAATAAATAAAATCTTTTAAAAAAAATAAATAAAAGGTTAAGTGTGTTTCAAAACAACAATCAAGTTCAAGCTCCTTAACTTGGTCTTTGGTCTTCGCTCTGCCCGGGTGAGCGCCTCTTTCCACGTGCAGGCTCTGCCCTCCGCAGGAACGCCTTTTCCCTCGACTCCTACTCTGGCTGGCCCCAACCGGCCCCTCCCCTCTCTGGCCTGTGAAAATAGGGGAAGCCTGCCCCCGCCAGCCCCTGGGGCCTCTCGGGCTCCTGGCTCCACCCCCAGAGCAAGTCTGGGCTGCAAGGAGTTTCGAGTGAGACTTGGCAGCCACCATCTCTTCCTGGGGCCCAAGGCGTCCTGGGGAGGGGCCGCCTCCCGCCTCTCAGCTGCCCACTTGATTTGGGCTCCCAGAATCCCGGGGGTGGGGGGTGTTCCTGGGTGGCAGGTAGATCCAGGTGGTTCCCAGAGGAGGCGTCGGTGGCTCAGCCAGAGGCTGCCAGCGCCCAGACTCCCCGAGTCCGTTCTTCTCTGCCTCACTCTCTCCCTCGGTGTCTCCAAGCCGGGTCTTGGCATTCTCTGTCTCTGCTCATTTGTTCCCTGGGCATTTGTAAGTGCCCTCTGTGTGCCTGGCCCTGTGCTGGCTGCTGGAGATACCAGGACAGACCCTGCTCCAGCTGCCACAGACAGTGGGACAGGTTGTTCACTGCACCAAAGCACCCAGCTGAGGGGTGAGGGGGCCCCAGGAAGGGGACACTTTCTGTAATTCACACAAAGGGCAAGACACCCACATGATGACCCTCAGGAGGCTGGAGGAACGTTCAGCAGAAGACCCATGATGCTGCAGGGTGGGAGGCTGCTCCTGGGATCCCGGAGACCCCTCCTCTGGGCTAGACCCACAGTCCTCCACTGCATGACCTTGGTGGATCCTTGTCCTTTTGTGGGCCTCATTTTTCCCAGCTGTCCAAGGGAGCAGGGGTGACTGGGCCAGGAGTTGCTCTCATGGTATAGAGAAATCCTGACTAATCCCTGCACTGAAATGGGTTTAAAAGAATCCTCCAAGGGGAAAGGAGTTGTAAGAAGAAACGAAACAAAAAAAAAATCGCAGAGTCAACTGCCCAGCCTGCCATCTGACTCATCTGGGGTGGAAGCAGCCTCACTACCATCCCCCAGAACATTAGGGAAACTTGCCTGTTTCTTCCCCTGATGGCCCCTGGTACCCACTGAAGGCTGCTGGCCTCCCCATGAGGGCTCCAGGCCTGGCTCTGAGGGCTCCTGACTCGGCACTGACCTCCCACTAGTGCTCTGAGCTCCAGACCCACTCAACCTCTTGCTGGGTCTCACATGGGAGAAACTCTTCCTGGCCACAGGGCCCTTGCGTGTGCTCTTTGTATGCAGCATCCTCTCCCATCCTCTCCTTTCATCTGATTTGCATGTTCAATGTCCCTTCCTTGAGGAGGCTCTAAACAAGTCATGTCCCCCCAGTTTTGCATTCTCGCACCATCCTGTTCTTTTCCTTTGTAGCATTAATTATTTATATTATTACTTATTCAGTGTGTATTTTTTCCACCAGCCTGTGGGCACTGTGAAGGCTGGGATGGGTCTCATCTGGGCACTGCTGGATCGCACAATGTTTAATAACCAGTGTCAGGGACTGGGGAGCCAGGAACACCCTCCCTCCCTAGGCTCAGTGAGGGACCCTGCCCCAGTTGCTGTCACCACTGTGTCCAGCTCCAGGTGGCCAAGGAACACAGAAGCTTGGGATTAGGATTCCATTCACTCCGGCTCCTGCCACTGTGATAAATGGGGAAAATTCAGAATTAATTATTGACTGCCTCGCTGAGCTGGCCTGATCTAGACAGATAGAGTGTCCTCACCACCATGTCTGCTCGACATTTCTCAAAGAGTTTCCAAGAGGTTGAGAGGCAGCTGGCTGGGGGGGGAGAGGCCCAGAAGGCACTGGAGCCAGATGGACCTGGGTGCAAAGCCTGCCTCTGCTGGGCTCTTTTGGGCAGCTCACTTTCCTTCTCTGAGCCTCCATTTTTCTCATTTGGAAAAAGGGGGAAAAAATCCTTGTCTGTTGGATGAATGTGTTGCAGGAATCACCTTGAATTAACAGAGGGTGGCCCACCGTAATTATATAACAAACGCTGCAGAATCTGTGAGTTGCCTCTGGAGGCCTAATTCTTCCCCCCTGACCCTGGCAGAATAAAATGGGGTCAGTGTGGAAGGCAGACTCCTTACCCACAGGGGGCTCTGTCTCCCTTAGCCAGTGAGCCATGGCAGATTTCAAACATAGGTCCAAATTGTAAGACCTGATCCAAGACAACAACCACAAAGGAGCAACTCTCTGAACTACTACTTCCTTCTTTAGATTCTGGAGTGCCAGACCCCACCGCAAGGGCACAGCGTCCCCTGGTGGGCAGTGAGTGAGAAGTTAAATACCCAGCGCTGTCTGGTAGAAAGATGATGGAAGCCGCATATGTAATTTAAAACTTTCTGGTAGCCACAAGTAAAAAAGTAAAAAGAAACAGGTGAAATTAATTTTAATATGTTTTATTTAACTCAATACAGCCAAAATATAATTTTAACATGCAATCAATATAAAAAAAACTGTTAAGGAGCTATCTTAACATTCTTTTTTTCATACCAAGTTGTTTTTTTTTTTTTTTTTAAGATTTATTTATTGGGCGGTGGGGGGGGGCGCCTGGGTGGCTCAGTCCTTAAGTGTCTGCCTTCGGCTCAGGTCATGATCCCAGGGTCCTGGGATCCAGCCCTGCTTTGGGCTCCCTGCTCAGCAGAGAGTCTGCTTCTCCCTCTCCCTCTGCCGCTCCCCCTGCTTGTGTTCCCTCTCTCTCTCTCTCTGTCGGATAAATAAAATCTTAAAAAAGAATAAAGATTTATTTATTTGGGAGAGAGAGAGGGAGGGGGAGGGGGAGGGGTCAGGGGGAGAAGGTGAGAATCTCAAGCAGACTCCGACTGAGCGCAGAGCCCTACGTGGGGCTTGATCTCAAGACCCCGAGATCATGACCTGAGCCAAAATCAAGAGTCAGACCCTTAACTGACTCAGCCACCCAGCCTCCCCATTATACCAAGGCTTTCGGAACCTGATGTGGGTTATGTACTTGCAGAACATCTCAGTGAACTAGTCACGTTTTAAATGTCAGAGGCTCGGGGCGCCTGGGTGGCTCAGTCGTTAAGCGTCTGCCTTCGGCTCAGGTCATGATCCCAAGGTTCTGGGGTCGAGCCCCACATCGGGCTCCCTGCTCGGCAGAAAGCCTGCTTCTCCCTCTCCCACTCCCCCCACTTGTGCTCCCTCTCTCGCTGTGTCTCTCTCTGTTAAATAAATAAAATCTTTTTAAAAAAATAAATAAAAAAATAAATGTCAGAGGCTCGCATGTTGGACGGTATAGAATCAGGTACATGGTTATATCACCCGCGTGGGCTAGTGCAGTCTCTCTTACCCGCAGCAGCCACTAGAGGGCGGCCGTGAGCACCGGCCTCAGGTCCCCTTGTTCCTCTGCCCACAGCCCTCCTTTGATCTGGTTGCCCTTGGGGGCGGGTCCTGCGGGAGCCCTGGGGGCCACAGGGAGGATTTAGGCTTTTACCCCAAGGGAAGTGGGGCCCTGGAAGGCTGTCAAGGGTTCAAATCCTGCCTCTGCTTTCTCTTAGCCGGGTGACCTGAGGCTAATGACTTGCCCTTCTGGGCGTCAGTTTCCCATCTATAAAATCAGTCCAGTAGTAGACCATCCTCTGACAGTGGTGACGTTCCAATTAGCTCCTGGCCTCAGGATGCTTACTTAGGAGCTCCAGCCTCCCTGCAGCTGTCATGACCGGGATTAAGGGGAGGCAAGAGAGACACCAGCCTCTGCACAAAACTTAGGAGGTGCCAACAAACTCAGTCATGCGGATGAGTACTACTTTTTTTAAAGATTTACTTATTTGTCTTGGAGAGAGAGAGCATAAGTGGGAGGGGCAGAGAGAGAGAGAATCTCAAGCAGACTGAGCGTGCATAGAGCCCACCGCAGGGCTCTATCCCAGGGCTCTGGGATTATGATCTGAGCCACAACCAAGAGTCAGAAGCCTAACTGACTGCGCCACCCAAGCGCCCTGGATAAATACTATTTTAATACCACATTTAAAAAATACAATGAAAAGGGGCGCCTGGGTGACTCAGTCGGGTAAGCGTCTGCCTTTGGCTCAGGTCATGATCTCAGGATCCTTGGATTGAGCCTGCTCAGCGGGGAGTCTGCTTGTTGCTCTGCCCCTTAGCCCTACTCATGCACTCGTGCATGCTCAATCTCTCTCACAAATAAATAAATAAATAAAACCACAATAAGTGCAAAAACATCTACAATGAACAACGTATCAAAGTGTGAAATATCACCAGGCTCTGACCCTGCTCTGGCTTCAACCTGCCCCGCTGGCCTCACCCTATTCCGGCTACTGCTGCACCTGGGAGGCCGTTCCCCCGCACAGCCTCCCCTCCCAGCAGTAAAAGCTTCTGATTAAACCTTAATTCTCCATGATTAAGCCCAGGGATCTGGGGGCCAGGCAGCACTGCAGGAGGGAGGCCCCGGCAGGGGCAGGCCAGGCTGGGCCTCCCTGGGGCAGAGGGAAGACTGGGAGGGAGGCTGATGAGTGGCTGGAGCGGAAGCCGGAACTTAATGAGCCCCTCAGGATTAATTACAAGCCCAGGAGCAGGCTGAGAAATCTATTAGCAGAGCAGTTCCCGACTCGAGGCTTCCCTCATTTGCTTCATCACTTTTTCTCTAAAACTCCTCCCCATTCTTTCCCAACAAAACATACTTATTTTAAAATGAAACAATGAAAACGCAGGTATATATTTTTTTGAGTGAAGTAGACGGTATGTATGAATTTGGGAGGATATACATTAAAATGAATATATAACTTAAAAAATGATCTGCGTGGTCCTGTTTGGAACCATAGTAACAACAGCCACCTTGTGAGTACTTGAGTATGTGCTGAGTGTTTACACACTCCTCTTCACTCATCTGTTCCTCACAACAGCTCTGGGGGTGCAGGCTATTATGACCCCCACTTTGCAAGTACTTGTCTGACTCTAGGATCTGTGTTCTTGAGCCCCACTGTCTACATCAGGGTGGGTTCTGACTTGAGAGCTTGTCCTGCAAAGCCTGGCTAGGCTGCTCTATCCAGGTGAGCCACTTTGGGTTCCAGAAGAGACCAGAATTTGTGATTTTTTTTTTTCTTTGCTTTCTGCCTCCAAGCATTTGCCTCGGCCATTTGCTCCACCAGGAACAGCTTTCCTTCCTGTGTGTGAATACTCCTCGGTCTTCAAAACTCAGGGTCCATGACTGCATGAGGCTTTCTTTGTGAACCCTGCACTGAGGCTTCACCCACTCCACCGTGGGGCACCCCGTCTTCTTCTGTCCAGCCTGACCACTTGGGCTGGGAGTCTCTGGCTGGTTTTGGCTTCCCCAGCCTGAGATCCCCTCCAGGGCTGGGTCTCTGGCCCGGCCTGGTGCAGGGCAGGTAGGATATCAGTAATGGGGGTGGGGACACTCAGGGGCTCTTGGAGTCTGTGGGGACCTAGAGGAGCCATGAGTGTGGAAAACATCCTTCTGGTCTAAAATACCTGCAAACAGATGATTCTATATCGGTTTTTCTCAGGGAAGATAGGAGTTGTCCTCACATTCATTCTGGCTGCAGACAAGGCTGTGGGGGGCGGGGGGCAGAGGGGCCCCTGATGGCCCTTCTCCCACCTTCCAAGCACTATTATCTTTCCATTTTACAGGGAAGGAAACAGGAGGGGAGAGAACCAGTGACCTGAGTCACAGGCTCCCCGGGGATGGGGCACAGGGCCTGGAAGCTAAACTCTGACACTTTTCTGCCTCCTGGGTCCACGGCGCCTCCCCATTGTGTAGATGGGGACACTGAGGCACTGTGAGGCAAGCCGTCCTCGCCGAGGTCACATGGCTGATCCTGGGGGTGGAGCTGGGGACAGTCCCGCCGTCGGAGCGGGTGGTGGATCTGGAAGTAAGATGGAAGGGCGAGGTTAGGGCAGGGCTGGGGGGGCGTGTCCACTGGGGAGGCCGAGGCCCCACCCCTTCCCGGTCCCTCCCGCGTCTCCACCTGCCTCTCCCGCCTGTGGCCTGTCAGCGGGCTGGTGGGGAGATTTCACCATTTCCTGGGGCCAAGGGAATGAATTTAACTGGTGCAGGACGGGGCAAGGTGAGCCCAGAGTGAGGGCCCGCCAGTCCCGCGGGCTTTCTCGGGCCGCCGGAGGCCCGCAGTGCGGGTGCGAAGCCTTAGTCCTCCCTCTCTCCCACCCCCGCCCCGCACCTCTCCGCGCCCGGACCCAGAGCTCTGTCCTGGGGAGCTTCGCATGCTCAGGAAGGGGTGAGTGGCTGAGAAGTCCTAACGGTGGAAACTCGGGGCGTGTCAGCCGGCAACCGGAGCGATGGGTTCCCATGCCTACCCCGCTGCTCTTCGCCCCCCGCCCGCCCCGCCGCGCACATCAGCCCCGCCCTCTGCCTGGGAACAATTTCAGTGTCAGAGACGCCGCTGCCACCCCTGCACGGCCGGCCTCATGTTTAATTCATCTCGGGGCTAATTATAGCCAGGCTGGGGGAGGGGCATGGTAACCTTGGCCTCCCCTCCCCCCGCCCTTCCTGCTGCCAGGGTGATTGGGGAACGGTGGGGGGAGGGTAAGGGGCTTTGTGTCCCCCTCTCCGCCCCCAGCCCTAGGCAGGGGAGCCAGCCCTGCAGCACCTCCTCCCAGGGAGCATCCTTGGAGGCAGTGCTAATGGCAGAAACCCCAGCTCAGGGCCAGGCGGGGTGGTGGGAAGGAGGCCCACTGTGTGCCTGCCTCGGGATGATGCTCCCATCCCTCCCTCCCTCACTTCCACGGATCGGGACTGATAAAAATACTTCGGATGAGCAGGTTATTTCTATCTTCCAGGTGAGCCCGCCAAGGCCTGAGGTCCCAGGGCACAGGGCTGGCGCCAACAATAGTGAATGAGCGCCAGCACTTAGGATCCCACGACGTTCAGCTGTTGGCAGCACCTGGCTCTCGGAAGATGTTAGCCACCTTGACCGAGGGCTTACTGGGGCCAGGCACAGTCCTGAACTACCCTCATGATTATCACCAGGCCGGGGTTAGGGTAAGACAAAACGTAAGCAGGCTCCAACAAGCCCGGTCAACAAGAGAAATACTATTTTAAGTCATATTTTCAAAAATTCAAACCAATGCAAAAAAGAGTCCTCGCGGAACAAAATATCCAATGTTAAGGGCAGGTGGATAGGTCCCTGCATTGGTCGGACTTGTATGAATGTTCTGATGGTCCCCACAGCCCCTGGGAGGTGGGACTGTGATAATCAACACTCCACTTTACAGACGGGGAGGTTGGGGGGGGTGGGGAAACGGGGGAGGAGTCAGGCGGGGGTATGTTCTTGCCCCATCTGACCCCCTGCCTGCCCTCCCCACCCCTTGGTCCAGGTGGGGCTTGGTTCTTCCCTCCCCTGCTCGGACTCCTCCATCCTGGCTCCCAGCTCGTCCCCGTCAACTTGCCTGAGTGACGCTGCCTGAAAGAACTGTGGGCACCAGCTGCTGGCCATTGTCCGTGTGCCAGGGACCCATGCCCTCCACGATAGCTTTCAGGCACCAGCATCCCGCAACTGGCTGCTCCTGGCCGGGCCTCGATGCCCCCATTTGTCCCCTGTGGGAGTAAAGCCTCTCACCTCTGGTTTCCCATAAAGCAAGGTGGGGGGTAAAAACCCAGACCCCACTCGCCTCAGAGGCCACCATTCGTGAGGCCTTCCTTGGCGGATAAACACAAACCCTCCAAATTCCTCTTTAAATATATATGCTGGCCAGGGGGTTCGTGCCGAGTCCGGAGCCAGCTGGCCTGGGTTCACATCCTGCTCTGCCACCTGCAGGCTGTGTGACTTAGGCAGACCATTCAACCCCTCCGTAAAATGCCTCTGGATTCAATGAGTAAGATGAATGCTCGGAAAGCTTAGGGCCATGCGTGGCATACAGTAGGTGCTCAACGAGAGGCTGAAATCGCCGGGGCCAGGCGCTGGGCTCAACCCGAGCTCCGGGCACCCGGGTCCCTGCAGTCCTAGGAGGTGGGCCCGTTTCAAAGGGCGAGAAGCCGAGGCTGCAAGCAGAGTGGAGACGAGCCGAGGGTCGAAGGCCGGGAGCGGGGCCGGGGCGGCGGCGGGGAGGGCGCGCGGGCCGGGACCGGGACCGCGCTCGCGGCGGCGCTGAGCGTTTCCATGGCAGCCTGGCGGGAGCCGGCCGGAGCGATTAGGCGTCCCGAGGAGCTGCTGCTAAAAATAGCGCGCGCCGCACCGGGCTCATTAGCTGCCGGGCTTTTGGCTGCCAGGTACCCCCTCCCGGCCCGCCTTCCCGCTCGCGCCCGGGCGCAGCGAGGCCGCAGGGGGATGCGGCGAGGACGCACAGCCCCGTCCCGGGCCCTCACCGGCCCGCACCGGCCTCCAGGACTGACCCCCACGCCCCCGCCCTCCTCCCGGCGATCGGCCCCAAAGGCAAATCGGATCGCACTGCCCCCCTGCCCTAAATCCTTCCTTGGCTCCCCATTGCCTTCAGCTCCCATTACCTCCCTAACTTCACACCCCGCCCCCCCCCCCAGCTCTGGCTGCCTCTCAGGGGCTCACATTCACCGCACCCACCTCTGCGTCTTGGCTCCTGCTGTTCCCTCCGCGTGGGCCCCGCTGCCTTCTCCCCTTCGCTTTCTCAGCGTGTGCATCACCTCCTCCGGGGAGCCCGAGGCCCAGCCCAGCTCAGGCGCCTCTTCCCGGCGCCTCGCCACAGCTCCGACGCTAAGCCGCGAGCTCTCAGAGGGAGGAGAGAGTGTGCTTCGGTCCTGTGTCGCCAGAAGGACATGGCACACAGCCCCTGTTCAGAGTGTGTGGAATGAACGAGGGGATGAAATGACCCAGCCCTGATGCAGGGGTTCCCGGGGGCGGGGGGAGTAGTGGTGGGCACTCACAGTAAGCGCCCCAATGCCCTCTGTCGCGGGCTCCACCTCCTGCTTCCTTCGCAGAGGATGGCTTGGCTGTGCGACCCCGCCAGGCCACTGGCGGTCTCTGGGCCGCCTTCTGCCTTCCAGAACCACTACCGTCCTAGGACTTAGAGGTTGAAAGGACCCAGCGCAGCTCTAGTGGAGCTGCCAAAATTTGGGAGGGAGACAGAGGGCGAGATGAAGGGCAAGAGACTGTAGGAGAGGATGGGCGGTCCTGAAAATATCCTGGAATAAAATGAAGTCTTTTGGGGAACCAGTGGGCAGCCCCAGACGGGCAGGATTTCCCCGAGGAGAGCCGAGGGGAGGACACTTTCCCGGCCGGCCACGTGGTGGCACATTTGGCATGGTCCAGCTTGGTTGTAGCAAGGCTGGGAAACGCAGAGCCGAGTCTCTGGGACATCAGGAGGGGGCAATGGGTGATGGACAGTTTGCAGCAGGGGCGTGCTAGCAGGGAGGAGAGCAAGTCTAGGGTTTGCAATGTGGGCGGTGGTGGTGCTCAAAACTTTTAAAAAATATATTATTTATTTATTTTTGTGAGAGAGAGAGAGAGAGAGAGCTCGCACGGGCGTGAGCATGAGCAGGGGGAGGGGCAGAGGCAGATGGAGAAGAGGCTTCCTGCTGAGCAGGGAGCCCAATTCGGGACTCAATCCCAGGACCCCGGGACCATGACCTGAGCCAAAGGCAGACGCTTAACCGACTGAGCCACCCTCAAAACTTTTGATTATGTATTATCTGAGCTCTGTGTTGCCTTGAGTCTATGACCGTGTCTGTGACACCATAAGACCATGGCTTATGTGAAAGAGCAGCTCATCATTCCTGTCCTCACAGTCCGGGCATCATCCCATGCTGCAGTGATGGCCCCACGATCACCAGGGACCAGACTTTTTTTACCTTGTGGCTCCACCTCCTCAGCTGAACTTACATCTGTGGCCCATACAGGCTGCTCCAGCTCCTGCCATCACGGGCCACCTTCCAGATGGGGTGGGAGGAGGGTAGCGGGAAGGGGTGGAGGAGGGCCTGTCCTTATGTTCTGAGGTTACCCCCTGGAAGTTACATGCATGGTTTATGCTCACACCCTGTTGTCCACTATGTAGCCAAATGGTCACACTGAGCGGCAAGGGAGGCTGGTCTTTAGTTGGGCAGCTTCTATTTCTAAAAGAGAAAGCAGAGAATGAATATCAAGGGCCAGCCCACAGCCTCTGCCACTGAATGGGCTGGGAAGGAAGATTGGACATTGTTCACTGTTTCAGTGATCCTAGCAGGGCCTTTCTTCTTGATCTCTGGACGAGGAGACCTGCGTGACCCAGCCCCGTTCCCTCTCTGTCCTCCCCTCCTCCCTCTCTCCCCCTTGCTCACTCTGCTCCAGCTGCATGAGCCTCCTTGCTGTTCCTCCAGCATGCCAGACTCAGTCCTGCCCCAGGGCCTTCGCACATCCCTCTGCCTGGGATGTTCCTCCTCCACATCTCTCCATGGCTCCCTCCTTCCCCTCCTTCAGATCTCTGCTCGAACGTCACCTTCTCAGAGGCCTTTCCTGAATGTCCTGTTTAAAATTGCAATCTGCTCTCCCTCCCCACTTCTTGCTCCTTCCTGAAGCCTTCCCTGCCCTAATGTTCTTCCTAGCACTTTGCACTCTTTAAAGCTCTATAGATTTATTTGCTTATTGCCTGTCTCCCCCACTAGGCTGTGAGCTCGACCAGGGCAGGGTTTCCCTGTGCCTAGAACAGTGCCTGGCACTCAGTCGGGTCTCGGGAAATATTCTGAATGAGTACACTGAGTAAATAAAGCAGGCACAATCATTCCCCCTTTTAGAGACTTGGAAACAGGTCCCAGGGGAAGGGTGACTTACCCAAGGTCACATGCTGATGGGTGGCAAAAGAGGGTTGTGTTACCTGCCCGGGTCCCCCTTCCTCTCCATCAGCTCACCCTCTTTCTCCACCTTTGTCTTCTACCCTGAGAATTACTTATCAGTTTTGGTTCTGCTTATGTCTCCCGGAGCACATTTCTGTTGCTTGCAGCCAAGAGCCTGGGATGACCAAAGAGGCACCCCCATCATGCCAGGCACAGTGCCTGGTCCATTGACCGCCGGGTCCCTTTTAGTTGCCACACAAGTATGAAAACATTTGCAAATTGAAAATCACACCCGAAGTACTCCTAGCCCCAATTTTTGAGGCACAGAACGATGAAGCACATGTGGGGAAGGAATTGTCCTACCCCGCCAAGAGGAGACAGACGTGGACTTCCATCCTCATCTCCCCCCTGCTGTAAGATGAGGCTCACTGCCACCCAGGACAGTGCAAAGCTAATGGTCTTGGGTTCAAGTCCTGCCTGGCGTGGCCTTGGGCTTCTTCCTCTCCCTCCCCCGGCTTCAGTTTTCTACTGAGAAATGGGATCCTGGGCATATCGCACAGAACGCCCCACCGTGCACAGGGCCTGACGTACAGAAGATGCTCTCATGAGGCAGCGAGGTGAGGACATCCACTGGCCCCTGAGGCTAGAGCCACCCCCCACTCCAGACCCTCTCCACCTTTGCTGCCTCGCTCCATATTCCCTCGGCTGCCCCGTGCCAGATTTCTGTTTAGTTTAATAATCTCCCGAAAGTTTAATTGTAGTTTTATTCATCCGTGACCTTTTTCTCTCATCTGGAGACGTATTATTGCTAATCTACAAATTTCAAGAACCAGATTTATTTGCAAAACCAATTACCTGCCTATGCAAATGACCTCTTTCCGCACCCGCCTCCCAAGCCAGCTGGCTGGTGGGGGGTGAGGGGGGAGTTGCTGCCCTCCCCCATAGAGCTGCTGCTCAAACACTTGGATGCAAACTTATCTCTAATTCCTCCAAGCGGGGCAGCCCTCTCGGCCCAGGAGTTAATTAGAATCGCAGTAATCAAGGGAGGCCCTGACCCCACATCTCTCAGCTCTGACCTCCTAGAGGGGCTTCTTGAAGTGGCTAGAGCCTCTGATTGCCTTCCTACTTGGCCCTCCTGATGGGAATGATGACTATTCATTTGTCCGTTCGTTCATTCATTCATTCATTCACTAATTCAAAATTACGAGCGTGTACTGTGTGCCAGGCACTGTTCTAGGCTCTGGTGGCAAAGCAGGGAGCAAACAGGCCAGCCAGAAAGAAAGAAGTTTCCGTCTTTATGAAGCTGACAGTTGAAGAGAGAGAAAACAAACAAGATAAATAAGGAAAAGGTATAGCGTGGGACATGGTTTGAATTGCAGTGGAGGAGAAGCAAGAGAGAAGGGGGATAGGAGTGCCAGGGACGGGTGGTCAGGGAGCATGGACCCCTTCCCCGCTCCTTCATACTCTGTTCCAGCCACACAAAATTGCTGATTCTTAAAATGCCAAACTTGGTCCTGCCTCAGGGCCTTTGCATTTGCTGTTGCCCCCACCTGGAGTGCTTTCCCCAACATCTTGGCCAGACTGATGCTTCCTTCCACTGTCTCAGCTCACATGTCACCTCCTCAAGGAAGCCTTCCCTGATGACCCCAGCTATGGGCATCTTTACCAAACCATTATGTCCCCTTTCCCTGCTTTATAATTCATAGTGCTTCCTGAAATTAGAGTCAGCATTTGTGTGTTATTCTCTGTTTCACGCTACTTAAGTATTAGCTCCTCGAGGATAGAGGAGCTGTGATTGTTTTCTTTACAGCTGTATCCCTGGCACCCAGAACAGTACCTGGGCACTCAATAACTATTTGTTGAGTGAATGAATGAATGAACGAACGAATGAATGATGCCGGGGCCAGAAGGCCATGCCAGTCATCGTGCAGAGGACATGATAACTTCTCACTGTGGTCATCTTGGCCTTGGTGCTTCCCCTCCGCCTCTGGAGCGGCTGGAATGTTCCCATTTCACAGGGAGAACATGGAGGCTGCCAGGTCAACCACTGAGGGGTCTCCCTCCGTGGTCCTCAGGGCCCCAGCAGCTGTCCAACGGGAGGAAGAGGCAGAGAGGTCACTGGGCAGAGCCCGGGCTGGCGGGCAGGACCTTCAGTTCTCAGGCTGGGTGGTCCGGGCGAGGAGAAGGGAAGACTGGCCATGCCCGGGTCTCCTTCCCCTTGGCTTCGAGACCCCACCCACCCCTGGTTTCCCTCCCACCTCTGTGGCCTACTCATCTCCTTTGCCTCCTTGTCACTTCCTCTGGCTGATTCCTGCCCATCCCCCTGGAGACTCTCCAGCAGCCCCCAATCTGGGGGCAGCCCCTACCCCTCACATCCACTCCTTGTCCAGGGTCCTCACTTCATGTCCAGGGCCCGCTCCACATGCCCTGCCCTTGAGCCACTGGGCATCTGCCTCCTCTTTGCATATGCTGTTCCCTCTGCCTGTGACACTGTTCCCCTTTGGAGCCCAGCCATGCCCTCTGGGCCTAATGATGCCCCTCCCCGTATTAGATATCCCAGAGCAGACAGAGCGTGTCTTAGAGAACTGGCACAATTTCTGTGACGGAGCTGTTTGTTCAATTGTTTGCTTAGCGTTCATCTTCCCAACTAGATGCGGAACTCCAATTGAGCAGGGGCCTCCAATATCCCAGTATCTCCAGCACCCAGCACAGAAATGGGCACTCAGCAGGAGCTTAATAAGTGTTTGCTGAATGTTTGGCCAGGATAGGTGGGAGGGAGGATGGGGGGATGAGGGCGCTGAGGGGCAGGGGGATGGCAGGTTGGGTGAGTGGCTAGGTGGGAGACCGATGGATGAAAGGATAGGTGGGTGGGGGGCGGAGGGGGGGGGGGGGGGGGGGGGGATGAGGGAATGGGTGGATGGATGACAGGTAACGGAGTCTCGAGTTGCTGAGCTGGGCTGCCCCTGGCAGAGGCCCCTGGTGAAGCCCCCACCTCCCGGCCCTGCCAGCTGGCTTTGGGGATTCAGCAGACTGTGTGTGGGATGGGCAGAGACGGTGCCGCAGACCTCTGGCTCCTTCTGCAGGGCTCAGCCCGGCTCATGTGGAGCAGGGGGGGAGCCAGAGCCGCCTTGAGATTTCACAGCCCCCCACCCCTCACGCCTGTGCCCCCACTGCCTAGAGCTAAGCACATCCTCCTGGCGCGGCGGCTTTTAGCCTGAACGCACCCCC
>NC_058403.1:210607868-210630477 GCF_002201575.2 Neomonachus schauinslandi
GGCCGCGGCCCGGCCCCCTCCCCCTGGCCGCGGGGCTCCAACTCGTCCCAACCCCCCCCCCCCCCCCCCCCCGTCCACCCACCTTTACTCCCTCACTTGATTCAATCCCGGGCCGCCCGCGGATTCAATTATTCTGCTGCTGGGGTGGCCAGCAATTTTCTTTTGGGGCTGGGAGGCTGCTTTGGTATCTGTGTGACTTTGAACAGCACGGCGACCCAGAGATAGAAACCCAGAGACAAGAAGAAAAAAGGAGAGAGAGACAGAAACAGAGAGACAAGTGGAGAGATAGAGAGACACAGAGAGAGGGAGAGGGAGGAAGTCAGTCTGGCTCACCTCATCCTCATGGCCTCAGGCTTTCAACTTGTCCAAAACAGGCTACTCTGCAAAGCTTCCAGAATTTCCCTCATGACCTCATTTCACTCCCCCATCCTTCAACACACACACACACATACACACACACACACACGCTTCAGAGAACAAAACTCAGCCTAGTCTTTGTTGAGGACCCTGCTAATGGCCAGAACAGCTCTGAGATGGAATGGGAGCTGATTGTAAGGTAGTGAGCTCCTCATCTAGAGAGGAATCCAAGCAGAGGCTATGCACTAGAAGTTCTTTTCAGATTCCAAATGTGCTCCAGGTGCCCATTTATTCTGCATTGAGCGAGGCCTTTCATTTTTTTCTGAGCACTCATTAAGTACCAGGGCCTGGGATGGAGGGAGTGAGGGGGAGAGAGGGAGGAGGGGAGGTCAGAGAGGGGACGGGGTAGTTCAGGGCCTTGGGGGCCACGGGAAGGACTTGGGCTTCTACCCCAAGGAGGTAAGAGGCCTGGAGGGCTGTGGGCAGAGGGAAGGGACCTGACTCAGGTTTCCCCTTTGGTAGCTGCCGGGGAGTATCTTGCCCCTCTTTGGCTTTGGCTCTGTGACCTTGGGCTTCCCCACCCCCCCCACCCCCCAGACCTCTCTCCACACAGAGGTGATAGGCAGGGCCATCTCTGCACACCCATCTCGGCCCCACCCTCTGAGCAGCCTCAGGGATCCTTGATGACTCCAGTGCCCTGTATAACGGGTGATTACCTGTGCGCGAACCCTCCCGGGAGCTTTGCAGACAATAATGAAATCACCGAATCTCCTGATCGGAGACTTAACGGGGACGTCCTCAGCAGCCGGCACCTCTCCCCAGGGAGACGTTCCCAAGGCTCCCGAAAGGAGAGAAGACACTTCCTTCTCATTCTGCCTCCCCTGCCAGGAGCTTGAGCAAAATCAGCCGCTCCCTGGAGAGGGATCTTGGGGACTTTCTTATTCGCTCAAGTCCCGGCCATGCGCCCTCCTTGCTGTGTGGCTCTGGGCAGCTCCCCTCCTGTCCGGATCGCAGTTTCTCTAAACTGGTTCCTGACGCTGCTTCTAAGCTTCCCACGAGGGACTGCAATGTGGGAAGCATAAAGTGGGGTCACCCTGAGAGAGGCAAAACCTTTCCTTCTGCCCCGCCCCCATCCAACCCTTTCAAATTGTGGTCAGATATATATAATGGGAAATTCACCATCTGAACAATTTTTAAGTGTACGGCGCAGCGGCATTGGGTATCCCCCGTTGTGCAGTCATCACCCCATCCATCCACAGAACTTCTTTTTTTTTTTAAATCATCCCAAACAGAAACTGTATCCAGGACTTTTGCTTTGTTGCCGTAACAGTGTATCTTGGTGATGCTGAGGTTCTGTACTGTTTTACCCCTTTGCACGGATATGGGTGGATCAGCCTTTAAGGTCGAATCATTCCTGCATTCCTTGCAGGTTTTCTAAGCTTTCTATATTCTAGAGTTTATGCTCGTGATCACTGAGCTGTGGGGCTGAGAGTGCTTGCTTTCTGGGGTGATAGTAAACATACTTAGCTACGGGTAGGGCGGCGGGACCCACCAATGAGAGAAGATGTGCTGGGGCAGGTCCCAGAAGCTCTGTTCCCGGCTAGACCTTGAAGGAGGTCTGGGGAATGGGGGTGGGGGGCGTTGCTCAGGGATGGGCCTGGGGAGTGGGCAGGAGACATCCTTTATTTACCAAGCATTCCTGGACAGTGATGAGTCCAACCTCATAGCTGAGTCCGGAACAAGCCTTGACCTGAGGCTTCCTGAAGTCCATCCTGCTATTCTCCAGCAGCTATTATTGTTCCTTTGCCTTAAGAGGGCCTCAGGTGTGGGAAAGAAAAGGCTAGCAGATCCTTAGCGAGCGAGCCTCCGTAGCAAAGAGCCGGGAATAGGATGGCGGGCAGGGGTGCTGTTCGGAGAACCCCTGGCCAGTCCCCGGTCCAGGCTGCAAGGCTGCAAGAGCATCCCTGGGCTCCTGAGCCCTCCCGGGAAGGTGGCCGGAAGAGGAGGTTAATGGGATGCCTGGTGAGGTGGAACTTAACAGTTTTTAATCAGGAGAAGCTGCCAGCCACCTTTCTTTTGTGGAGCAGAGACAGCAAAACTCTGTGAAGCAGAACTTCTTTATTTGGGGAGAGCCGACTGAGTGATTCCTCCTCGTTTTATTCATATTTCAGTGGGAGCCCGTTGTGATGACGGCGCCGTAGCAGATTGGATCTGTCAAGCCAGCCCCCAATCCAACAGCTGAAAGCACCGAGTGCTTATTTTTGTTCCCAAGTCTGCAGATTAGCTGGATGATTCTGCTCGTCTTAACCAGCCTCAGTCCTGCCTCTGCACTCAACTCAGGGCTGGGTACGCGGCTCTGCGGATCTTGGCTGGGCTCTCTTGTTTGGGGGGGGTCAGCTGGCTGCTGGCTGGGACAACTGGATTTTGTGCTGTGATCATCTTCTGTGAAGATCAAGGATGCTCTCCTTTTGGCCGACTAGCCTGGGGTTGCTCGCATGGGAGCTGGGCTCCGAGAGAGCAAAAGAAGCACGCAAGGCCTCTTGAACTTGGAAGCAGACTCAGTTCCTGTTGAACCTGGAGATGACTGTGGCCTCAGCTGACAGTTTAGTTGCAGCCTTTTGAGAAATCCTGGAGCAGAGGAGCAGCTAAGTCGTGTCCTGGCTCTCAATCACAGAAACTGTGAAATAATAGATGAGTGTTGTGTTAAGCTGCTAAGTTGGTGCCCATTTGTTCTGCAATGATAACTAGCTAATACACCTCTCCCCAAACTCCTGGATGTGCAGAGTTCCTTCCCATTTGAGGTTCTCTCTGATGGGTTGAGGTGGCCTGGATAGAGATCTAAGGGCAGGAAAGGGCACTCTGTGGTGTCCCAGTGGGGACTTAGTTCTAAGGAAAGAGAGAAGGGACTGGATTCTAACACAAGGCTCAGTGGGGATGGAAGTCCTACCTCACTCACTTCTCCTGTCATGGTGTCTAGCTTGGTGATTGGGACCTGAACTCATTCATGACTGTAAACCAAATGAGTGTCACCTTGAAGTCCCACCGGTGTGTGCAAGGACCTGGCTTAGGACCAGCAGGGACAAGGAAGCAGGACTGCACAAAACCATTGTTCAACA
Organism: Neomonachus schauinslandi; assembly: GCF_002201575.2. Classification (NCBI taxonomy): domain Eukaryota; kingdom Metazoa; phylum Chordata; class Mammalia; order Carnivora; family Phocidae; genus Neomonachus; species Neomonachus schauinslandi. The sequence goes on from NC_058403.1 coordinate 210,611,342, forward strand.
TCGCCACAGAAGTAACAGCAGGAATGGCCCATCCATCCCACCATCTGCCCGCCACCCGCCCCCCCCCGCCCGCCACTGATGTTTGCAAGCATGACTGAGCTGTGGACCGAGAAGGGTCTTGGGGTTCTTGGACAACTTGAGGGAAATGTCAAGAGGCAGCCAGTGGGAACACGTGAGATTCATGGGAAAAATGAAGAACTGACTGTATCTAGACCATCTTTGCTTTAGCCTGTCCCGCATCCTTCCTTCTTCCAGAACAGCGCCTTGGATTTTCCTAGGGGGACTTCCCTTGTCTTGCTTTTGGTCCATGAGGTTCAGGCAGGGTTAGCTTCAGCCTGGGCACCAGGTAGGGAAGCTATGAGCCCGTGTAGCCACCATACCCGTATCCTCTAGAGCTCACCTTTGCGGACCAAGCCTGCTTACTGCAGAAACTGGCAACCTGCTCTCGGAAGATATCTTCCTGGCTGCTGGAGCTCACTCAGCTAGGGCAGGCCAGGCCAGAAGGCAAGAGAATTAATGCAGCACTCAACCTTTACAGATAGGGAGCCGGTGGGTAAATACGGCAGCTGCCTGACCCTACTGTTGGGATAACTCCAAGGCACGTTCTCTATAGTATCCTAGAGACCCCTCCCCTCCACACCACCTGCTCATCATCACCTCTGTGTTGGCCATTTCCCTTCCAGGTCTCACGTTCCCCTCCTTGATGCTTCCTGGGATCAACCAATACACGATTTGCCCCATGCCCCCCCGCCCCCACCCCCGTTCCTTGCCTCAATGCAGCCCAATAAAGACACCCAGGAAGACAATTAGAGGCTGCTGAAACTCTGGCTTCAGTGACTGGCTCACTGAATCACCCACCAGGATGGGTGACTGGATCACCCACCATGACCCAAGTTGGCCCAATCAGAATGAGCTCCTGAACAATTTGCTGGGTTTATGGGGGAAGTTCTGTTACAGGGGAGAAGATACTTGTTTTCCTCAGAGGTTGCTGAGCAGATGGGAGGCTGGTCTTCCTAGCACCATCTGATCACCATGAGAGAAACACTTCCCTGAGGATGGAGCTAGTAGAAAGGAAAACAGATGATCTGGGCATGATTTGAGCACCTGGATCGAACCATGCCTGCAGCTCTGTGTTTTGTTATAATAGCTGTCTTCTTGCTTAAGAAGAATCTGAACCGATTCATTTTTTGTTTGTTTGTGTGTTTGTTTGTCACTTGCAGACCAAACAGTCCTGACTGATGAGGATCTGGGGCTGGTGAAGCTCTTCTCCCAGCCACTGTATGAGTTTGCTGGGGTTGTCGTCACAAACTACAATAGACTGGGCAGTTTCCACACCAGACATTTATTTTCTCACAATTCTGGAGGCTAGAGGTTTGAGCCAAGGCCTTGACAGGATTGTTTTTTTCCGAGGCCTCTCTCTTTGGCTTGTCGATGGCTGTCCTCTCTCTGTCCTCACGTGATCTTCCCTCTGCGTGTGTCTGTGTCCTAATCTCCTCTTCTTATAAGGACACCAGTCCTAGTGGATCAGGGCCCACCCTAATGACCTCATTTAACTCAATTAGTTCTTTAAAGACCCTGTTTCCAAATACAGTCACATTCTGAGGTCCTGGGGGTTAGGACTTGCACATTTGAATTTGGGGGCAGGGGACACAATTCAGCCCATCACGGGCACCCAGCGAGTAATCTCTGTGGAACCAGCAGAATCCCTCTCACTAAACAACGGTCTCGGCTGGTCCCGGAGGCTGGAAGGTTCAGGGACGGCTGGGGTGATAGGGGAGGGGGCCAGCCTCTAACATCTGGGAGGCGTTAGGGACAGAGCGGCTGAGTAAGCAGCTTTGGGGTTGGAGCTGGTGCTACCGGTAGGAGCCCTCCTGCCTCGGTGCCAGACTGCCTGGGTTCAAATCCCAGCCCTGGAACTTGCCTGTCCGGTGGCCCCGGGGAAAGTCAGTAAACCTCGTCATGCCTCTGAGCACTGATATGTTTCTCTCACTGGGTCACTGCCCGGCCCCAGGCACCCCAGAATTTTTCACGGCTCCTCATTACCGACAGCAGAGCCCCGACTCTTTCCACCTGGCGTTTGAGGTCTTTGGGTGGTTCATTCCTCCTCTCCTTGTGATGCTCTAACACCCTTGTGTAGCTTCCAGCCTCCACGCCTTTTGCTCAAGCCATTCACCCACCAGGACTTTCCCCTCCCCTCAGTTTCTCCAAATTCTCCTGGAATTTTAAGGCCCAGATCAAATGTTGCCTCTTCCAGGAAGCCTTCCCAAGGTACCCTGAAACCTCTTACGGCCGAATACAGGATTTATCTACTGTCGATACCCAAAGTGCTTGTCATAGTTCTCATAACCCTCACATCAACCCTACAACGCAGATTCTCTTTCCTCAAACCCATTTTGCAGACGAGGAAACGGAGGCGTAGCAAGTTAATTCCTGGCCCAACACTGCAGGAGAACCTGAGCTGAGGACCTGGCCCGTGAACCCCATGATTTGTGCTCCTACCCTCTGGCTAGCAAATCCTGCTGCTGAGAGTTTCTGTGATGGATGGGGTGGGCTGACCCTCCTCGCCTGATGCCTCCTCCAGGATGCGGGAAGCTGGGCAGAGACCGGGAGAGGGAGGGATGAAGGGCACCGGGGTGGATGTGTTGGGGGGTGCGTGGGGTGGGCAGGCAGCAAGAGGGACAGGGCGAGATTGATCATCTGCAGAGCCCTGGGGCCACGTGGCCACATGGCCAGTGGCTTTTGTGGAAATATGTCGCATTGCAGACTCAGCACTTGGCTGGCTTCCTGTGCCTTCTGCTGCCCCAGCCTCTGCCAGGAAAAGGGCCTGGGTAACCTAGGCAGGGTCCTCTGCGGCCTCTGTCGGGCCGTGGCTTTCTCCTCAGTGGTGGGGAGGCCAGTGGTCTGTCCCCAGATGGACCTGGGTTCAAGTTCTGGCTCTGCCACCCACTGGGTGACCTTGGCGTGCCCTTCGACCTCCCTGTGCCTCCATGCTCTCCTTTGTAACACCCTTCTGTAGGGGGTCAGCTCAAGTGGGAATCCTGGAGGCTGGTGCCGACGTAGTGAGTGGTCAATGAGTGATAATAGTAATATTATTATAGCCACAATAATAGTAATGATGCGAATCACAAGAGTGGTCATACAACATGACGGTGAAGGAGGCGCAGGCTTTGCAGTCACGCATGCATGGGTTCGAACTCCAGCTTTTGGAATTTATGAGACCACAGGCAAGTTGCTCTGTGTCTGGGGGCCTCAGTGTTCTGATCTGGGCAATGGGTACAGTGGAATTTCTCCCTTTGTGGAGGCCCAAGAAGGTGAAGGCCATAATCCCCAGACTGCATTAGATTACATGGCAAGCAGCAATCCAGCAGACAGCAGGAAGGTAACTAGCCAGCTGACCTTCAGAGAGAATATTCTGGAGTGGTGGGCTCAGTGTAATCCCCAGGGTCCTGAAACGTGGAAGAGGGGGGCCGGAGAGGGAGAAGCAGACAGATGGCAGTGTGAGGACTCCACCAGCCTTTGCTGGTTGTGAAGATGGAGGGAGGGGCCAGGAGCCAAGGAATGTGGGTGCCTCTGGAAGCTGGAGAAGGCAGGAAACGGTTCTCCCCTGGAGCCTCCAGAAGGAAGCAGCCCTGCAGATGCCTTGGAGAGCTGTGTCTCACTTCTGACCTCCAGAAGTGTAGGGTAATAAATTTTACTGCTGTTATTTTACTAAGAGCTTCGTAAGTTGTGGTGATAGGAACAATAGCCATAGGAAACGAAAACAGGCATTATCAGATGTGAGGGTCCGGGAATGTCTGTTCTGCTCTGCCTCCTTACACCCATCATCCCCTTCTTCCTCATCTGTGAACCGTGGCTGGATTAAGCAGGTGGAGGGATGGCACCTGTTAAAGACTACATTTCCCGGACTCCTTTGCAGCTACCTAGCTAGGTGTGGCCATGTGGTTGAGTTCTGGTCAATGACATTTTGGGAGGGGTTCCTGGGAAGGTTCCTTAAAAGAGACAGTCCTCTGGAGAAACACTTTGCCCTTTCCACTCTTCTTCCTTCCTGGGGCTGGAACAAGGGTGTCATGGTCGTCTTTGGCAATCATTTTAGACTATGAGGAGTAACATGGTGGACATACTGAGGAAAACACAGGACTAAGTTCTTGAATAGCAGAATATATCATCCCTGGATGAATAAGTAAACCATCCATTTATTTTTAATTAAATAATTAATTAATTTATTTTTAGAGAGGGGCCGGGAGGGGCAGAGGGAGAGGGAGAGAGGGAATCTTAAGCAGCCTCCACGCTCAGCACGGAGCCTGATGTAGGGCTCGATTTCACGACCCTGAGATCATGACCTGAGCCGAAATCTAGAGTTGGACGCTCAACCAACTGAGCCACCCAAGTGCCCCATGCCATCCATCTATTTAACAAGCATCTAATGAGCAACTGTTGTTGAGAGCATGTGAACAAAACAGACAAAAATTTCTGCCCTCAGGGAGCTGACACTTGGAGCAGATAATGAACAAATAGAGTCAGGATGTATTAAGAGCTAGGGAGAAAAAAAGAGAAAGGGTAAAAGAGAGAGAGAGCAGGAGCATTGATCAGCTTGGTTCTTGGAAGAGGCGCTTTTTGAGAAAGACCTTAGTGATTTGTTGTATAAAATGAAAAATGTTTTTTAACGTTGAAGCCGAATAACTTGGGTTTTCCTGTTACTTGCAGCCAAAAGCACTGCTCTGAGTGTTCCTTTCTTTGAGCTCTCTGGCCATATCCACGGGTGGAGAAGGGCGATACCCATCCTGATTTACACATCAGGAGACTGAGGCTGGGATGGGGAGCTGACAGGTCCAAGATCACACAGCTAATAAGAGGGAGAGAAGCCTGGAGTGGGTGGCCTGGGGGCCACGGAAGGTTTGAGGCTGGGAATAATGCACTGATCTGTGGGTTCTGACAGTAAGATCAGGTGGGGGCAGGAAGATGCATGGAGACACATGGCCTACCTCCACACCTTTGCTTCTGCAGTCTCTGCTGCCCGTGATGCCTTCTCCTTCCAATCCCAGCTGCGGCCACACCTCCTCCAGGAGGCCCCCCCGGTCCCCACTGTCACCGTGGCCTCATCATGCCCTGCAGCTGAGAGCTCAGAGTGTTTGGGGACAATCATGGTCCCTCCTCTCTTCCCCGCCTCTGTGCCATCATGTTTATGCATCGCTCTGGAAAAAACTGATTACATTCCAGCCTGACCTTCTCCTTGTCGGCGGGGCCCATTACCTCGTCAATCACATGGCTCAGAGGGGGAAAATTATTTTATCTTTAACGATACTTAAAACTGCTCAGCAGGGCCATCACGGGGACTGGGTGCAGGCGGCCGCTGGGTGGTGAGCTCTGGATCTCTGTGTCCCACGGGCTTCTTATTTGCTCTCTGCCTGCCTTACAGAGACTGCTTGAACGTTCTGATTTGTAGACTTAATTCCTACCCTCTGGAGCCACCCCATCTCCAAATGGGGTGCAAGCATCTCTATTGCTCTCTCTCTCTCTCTGTGACTCTATCTCTGACTTCCTCTCTCGCCAACTCTCTTTTTGTCCTTAACTCTCTGTCTCTTTCTGTCTTTGTCTTTCTCCGTCTTTGTTAGAGCTCCAGGAAACCCCTCCCAAGGACTGAGTGCTCATCTGGTGTGGGTGCCCACACACCATTTTACCCTCCCCTGCCCCCTGTGATGGAGATACCACAATCATGCCCATTTTACAGTTCTGGAGACTCAAGCACAGAGAGGCAAGGCTCTTTTTTCAAGGGCACACAGCAATAATAAGGCTGCACTGGGGCAATGTGAACCCAAGTCCATTTGTCACCAGACCTGGTCACTGCAAGCAGCCTAGCCTGTCCCTTCCCTCTGAAAGCAGGGTAGGATCCTGAAGGCTTGGCAAGGCTCAGACCCCAGGGTTGGGTGTGAATCTGAAGTCAGCTACCATGTGACCTTGGGCAGACATGGAACATCCTCTTGCCTCCACTTCTTCATCAGGAGAATGGGCCCTCCTGGGGGCTCTTGGGGTCCTGAATATCATGGTAGGATTGTCAAAATGCCCAGATAAGCCACAAATAATTCTTAAGTCTAAGTGTGTCCCAATATGGATGGGCTATGCTTATGCTAAAAATTCATTTGTTGTTCGTCTGAAACTCAGATTTAACTGGCCCTCCTGTATGCTTATTGGCCAAATTTGGCAACCCTCGCATGGGGCTCTGAAGGAATCGAAGCTTCTGGACACAGTGGGGCGGACTCATTTCCATACCCTGTGCCAGGCTCTCAGGGCTGCTATGGGTACAAGCAGGAGGTCTCCAAACACAGAGCACGCCGAGAGATTTTCGGGCAATATGGCACATGGCCTCCATAGGATCTGGGGCCGCCTCTGTCATTTGGAAATGGTGGTGTCCACGGAGCTCACCCGTCTCAGGCAAAGCTGACCAGAAGCTCAACATCTCACGAGGTGACAACGGATGCGGTCAGACTCAGGTCACTGTCTCCCAGGCCTGTCCTCCTGCCCACCCCCAACCCCTCCCCCCCGCCCCAGGGCCAGGCTCCACCAGCCACCCCATCACGGCCCATCCCTAAGGCTGGTGGCCCCTTTCCCAAGGTGTCAGTTCCTCCCGTTCTAAATTTTGCCCCAGAAATCAATTAGGGCCCCGGGCGAGTTGATTATAAATCAGCTATTTTCATAATTGTTATGTCTTTAATAAATCAAAGCTGCGCACGTCGCCGGCAAAATGGAGCCGCTCTCTCCCGGGTCATCAATTACCCAGGGGAAGACAGCGCCGCGGCCACACTCCCCGGCCTCCACCCGATCGGGAGCCGCGGCCGGCCGGCCAGGGAGCTCCTGGACCCGGGCCGGACTGTTCCATTACAGAATTGCTTAAGCAGCGTTTTAAATAACAAAAAGGATATCATTTAATTTTTTCGCAACGTGGAGATCAATACGCTGTCCTTCAGATGGCATGACGGATCATCTTGGCCAGCTCCTTTGAGTTAATCCAATTTCCTTGGTCTGGCTGCTATGGGGCAGGCTGGGCCAGGCCTCCCGCCTGCCATCAGGGCCCAGCCCGGAATGCACAGGCTCCCCGGGTCTTCCCATATCCGGGGCCCACAGGTACAGCGAGCAGGGCGTCAGGCAGGGAGGTGGGCAGGGTTGCCTCCCTCACCGAGGGACAGTTCTGCCCTCTCAGGAGACACTGAGTGATGTCCGGGGACATCTGTGGTTCTCACATGGGGGGTACTCCTGGCATCAAGTGGGTGGGCTGCTCAGCCCCCACAGTGCCCACAGGACACCCCCCAGAGAGTGAGCTGCCCTGAATGTCAGCGGCGCCGAGGGCAAGAAAGCTTGCTTTAGGGCAATTCCTGGAGGGCAATTTGGGGTTCCCCTCCCTGTTGCCCATCTTCACTTCTGAACCCTGTGTCCTGGTTATTCCAAAGCTGGGAGGGACCAGGCCCGCTGTGAGAGTGGAGAGACCCGGGTTCGAGTCCTTCGTCTGCGGCTGGTGGTTGTAATCCAGAGAAAATGGGCTGTTTATTCCTTCCACCATCACGTGGGCCTCTGGGTCATCAGATCCTGGAGTCAATGATTCAATCCAGCTGCTATATATTGAGCATCTACTGTATACCAAGCACTGTTCTAGGTATTAGGGATCCAGCCACTGAAGTGGAGAAAATGCCTGTCCTCGTGTGGTTTCAATTCTGTCAGGGGAGAGGGAGCCAGAGTGTAACTGAGGGAAGGAAGAAGGTGATTTCAGAGCTCAGTGAAGGAGATAAAATGGAAAATGCCTCGAGTTGAGGTGACCGGACAGGGAAGCCCTGGGTGGTGTCTCAGTCGGGGTTCTCCAGGGGAACAAAACCACTAGGATGGATAGGTGTCTAGAAAGAGACTTGTTGTAAGGAATTGGCTCGCAAGATTATGGAAGCTGAGGAGTCGTATAGTCTGTGGCCAGCAAGCTCGAGAGCCAGGAAAGCTGATGATGCTGGAAGTCCCAGTCAGAGGGCAGGAGAAGACAGATGTCCCCGCACCACCAGTTGGGGGTGGGGGGAGACAGAGGGTGGGTGGGGGGAGAAAGGGAAAGAGGGAGGGCGACAGGGAGAGAGGGAAGGAAGGGGGCTAGGGGGAGGGAAAGAGGGAGGAAGGGAGGGGGACAGAGAGATGGAGGGAGGGAGGGAGAAGTCTCTCTTCCTCCACCTTTTTGTTCTATTCAGACCCCCAGTGGATTGGATGAGTCGCACCCACACTGGGGAGGGCCATCTCCCTTACTGACTCTACCAATTCTAATGCTAATCTCTCCTGGAAACACCATCACCGATGCACCCGAAGTAATGCTTAACCAAACACCTGGGCACCCTGAGGCCCCACCAGGCTGACACATAAAAGGAACCATCACAGGAGGCTACCCTGAGGAGGTGACATTGAAGCAGGAGCCCTCTGGTGGTGGCTGTGGGGAGCACAGGCTGTGGGGGGCAAGAGCGGGATGTCGGGGACCAGGGTAGACGGCACTGCGCTTTCCGGGGGGCGCTGCACTGTCCCAGGGGGGCGCTGATGGGGTTTCAGACCAGGGTGGAGGCAGAGGAGAGAGGAGCTGCCAGATTCTGGGTGGGTTTGAAGCAGAGGGGACAGGATTTCCTGAGACTGGGGTACCGACCCCCCCCCCCCCCCCACACACACACGGTTTCAAGGTCAGGCTGCAGGTTTATGGCAAGGACAGAAGTTGGCCGTGTGAGCGACCTCTCCTGGCCCAAGGTGGCACTGCAATCTAGCTCTAGTAGCTCCCGGTGTGGAGACAGAGGCCAGAGGGGGGACAAGGTGAGATCTGATCTAAAGTCTCCCTAGAGAAGGAGTAAATGAATTTTATTTTCTGGGCTTTGGGTGGCTTCGAGGAGAAGCAGAGTTAGGGGAATCCTATGTAACAGGCACAAATCCTGGAGTTTGATGGAAACCTGTTGTTCTAGTTTATTCCTGTGACGGTTGCAACAAAGTATCACAGGCTGGGAGTTTAAAAAACAGAAATGTATTCTCTCACAGTCCTGGAAGCTAGAAGTCTGAAATCAGGGTGTTGGCAAAGCCCTGCTCCCTCCAAAGTCTCCAGAGGCTCCTTCCCTCCTTTTCCAGCTCCTGGTGGCCCCAGGCATCCTTCGCACTTGGTGACAGATCTCCCCTCCCGCTCCCCGCCCCGCCAAGCCGTCTCCCTGTGTGTGTTTCTTCACATGGCATTGTCCTCTCTGGGTGTGGGTCTGGGTCTGAGCTTCCCTGTTCTTATAAGGACACCAGTCATATTGGACTTGGGCCTACCTTAATGACCTCATCTTAACTATTTTATTTGCAAAGACTCTATTTCCGAATAGGGTCACGTTCACAGGTGTTGGTTGTTAGGGTTTCAGCAGATCTTTTTGGAAGGGACACAATTCAACTGATAACACCTGGCTTTGGGACTTCCTACCCCTACAGGCAAGCTACTCTGACCTCTCTGAGCTTCCGCTTCCTCATCTGTAAAAGGGTGATAAGAGCACCTTGACGCTTGAAATGACAGCACATGGGGAAAGCATACAGCTTGGAGCTTGGTGGAGTAAATTCCTAGCAAGTAGAGCAGAACTTCTGCTAGTGTAGACATCCCCCTCCATTCCTGCTTGCATTCCCTAGGCTCTTTTGTAATTTGGGGAAGGAGGGCGGAGTCTGGTGAGAGCCTGGTGGCAGCAAGGACGGAGATGGAGAGCTGGACGGTCCCAGTAGGACATAGCTGGCCCATTTGAATTCGAGTAATTTGTGGTGAGTTGAATAAAGGTACTATTTCTAGAAGGGTGGTTGAGATGAAGAGAAAGGCGTAAGGGATTGTTCAGCACCCAGGCTAGCGACAGTGGTGTGTCCTTACCACTAGATCGGAACAAGCAAGGGGACACGGTTACTGGACCCCAGGGAGAGCTGTGTGGGGAGGGTCACCCCGTGAGACCTGAGCCTCTGGGAAGGAGACAGAGAAACCCTGCAGGGGGAGACAGCCAGGGACATTTATCCCTAGCCTCCGCATCCCATCTAACATGCCCGCAAGTTTGCTTGGTCATATGCTTTAGGGGAAGCTGACTCAACCCTCAGTCCGAGGAGAGAAGTATGACTTGTCTGAGGGTGATCCTGCCTTTTTTATTCATTCACCTATATGACCGAGCAACTGCTATGTGCCAGGCACTGTTCTGGGCACTTGGGATACAGCCAAGCAATCAAATATCCCTGTCTTCACAAACTGACCACCCAGTGGGAGGAGGGTAGATTCAAGTGCAGCCGGTTCATGAATCTTCTCTCTCTCTCTCTTTTTCTCTCTCTCTCTCCTTAGCTATCAGCAGCCTCCCTCCATCCCTGAGGGGACCAGATTTAGGATGAATGTGACAGAGGGAAGAGAGAGAGGGAATCTGGATTCTTGCTGACCTGTTGGAATACTGGGTCAAAGTCTCCCTGAGTCCACCCTACTTCTGAATTAAAGGCAAACCTGGCCCTACTTTGCCTTGTAGGCTACTGAGGTTGGAGGAAATTCAGGGATCCCACAGACTCTGTGGGAAGAAGGATGGCAAGCTGGTGGAATAGATTTTTCTCTGGCACTTCCTCTGACTTGCTGTACAACATTAGGCAACGTTTTGTTAGCTCTGAGCCCCCAGTTTCCTCAACCAAAACATGGGATGAGAGCCCCAATTTGGCAGGGTTGTCCTGAGAGGTGGATGAGCAAGCACGTGTGGGGTGCCTCATAAAGAGTTTAGCATATAGTAGGCACTCAATAAATGGGTGTGTTGTGGTTACGAAGGCTGTTTGCTGGATTCCAGTTCTCCTCCTGCCAGGAATGAGGTACAATTGCACTTCCCTGCTATTATGGGTTGGATTGTGTCATCTCGAATTCATATGTTGAAGTCCTACGCTCCAATGCCACAGAAGGCACCTTTATTTGGGAACAGGGTCACTGCAGATGTAATTAATTAAGATGAGGTCATACCGGAGTAGGGTGGGCCCTTAATGCACCTGTAACTGATGTCCTTATAAAAAAGGGGAAATTTGGACACAAAGACATGCACACAAGGAAAACACTATGTGAAGTTTGAAGCTCTGCTGCCATGAGCCAAGAAACTACCAGAAGCGGGGAGGGAAGAATAGATCCTTCCCTATGCCTTCAGAGCGAATGCGACATTTATTTATTTATTTATGGGGGGAGAGAGAGAGTGCAGGCATGGGTGGGAGGAGGGGTAGAGGGAGAGCATCTTGGAGCAGACTCCCCACTGAGCGTGGAGCCCGACAAGGGGCTCAATCTCACGACCCATGAGATCATGACCTGAGCCGAAACCAAGAGCCAGATGCTTGACCAACTGAGCCATCCAGGCGCCCCATACACCTGCCTTTTGAAGTGAGGTGTGGCTTCGTGAGTTGCTTTGGCTAATAACAGGGGAGCAGAAGTGATGTGCGTGCCAGGTGAAAGCCTTTAAAAGCCAGTGTGCATCTCTGCATCCCCACTCCCCTGCCTCAGGGACCACTGATGCTTTATCCATCTGCCCCGAAGCCTGTGTGAGGTAGACACAGGGGCTTCCTGACAACTGTGCATATGGTGTGAGTGGTAAATAAACCTGGGCTGTTTTAAAGCCACTAAGATTTGGGGCTTTGCTCTAGTTACTACGGTTGTGTAGATTACCTGAAAACTTAGTGGCTTAAAATCATCATTTATTGTTGCTTATGGTTTTGTGGGTCAGGGTCTTGAATGAGATTGGAAGTCAAAGTCAAGTCCCAGCTCTACCACCTACCAGCTGTGTGATCTTTGGGAAGAGGCTAGAGGTCTCTGGGCTCAGTTTTCTTAAATCGTGAAACGGTGCTAACACTAGGGCCTACTTCGTGCGGAAGCTGGGGATTGAAAGCTCACCTCATCACAGACCAAAGGACCTAGCTTGGTCCTTACTTACCAGGCTGGTAGGAAGGATCGCTAATGTCCACTGTTAGGATTGTGACTAAAATGGCCATCGAGAGGACTGATCCCCAGCGAGCACTCCCTGTGGGGCCCAGACTCACTGATCCCTAGAGCCACCAGAGGTTCTAAGGATCCTGCACTCATGTCCTCTAATTTTCCAGGCTGGGACACTGAGGCCTGGAGAAGGGGCAGACAAGACTGGGCTTGGGTAGCAGACAACTTCCTGACCGCTCTTTCCAGACTCCATGGCTGTGCCATCTTTGGACTTGACATTTGAGCCAAGGAATTAGGGGGAGGGGGTGGTTAGAAAAGTGGAACAGGCCTGCCAGGTGTGGGCAAAAACCCAGGGAGTGGAAAAACTTGGGGAGTTTGGGGAAAAGGCTGGGGTTCAATCTCAGAAGAGAGTGAACTTTGACTCTTCATGACCAGCTAGAACACTGGATGGATCAAGCCACTCTTGAAGTCCACCCTACTTCTGCAATAAATGCAAACCTGGTCCCGCTTTGCCTTGTGGGTTGCTGAGGCTGGGGTACCATTCAGGAAACCCCCAAACTCTGTGGGGAGAGAGCTGGAGGGCTGGCAAAGCAAGCTTCTCTTCTGGGCTGTTGTTTGTCAGGTTCACCTGTTTGGACTGAAGTCTTCAGCAGCTGGGAACCAAGGAAGGTGCTGGAGCAGAGCACTAACTCCCTTAAACCCATCAGTGATTTCACTTTTCTTTCTCTGACTGGCTTGGAGAAGGCCTCAGGCCGGGAGCCGGCCGGCTGGGATCCCCCAGCCCCCCAGTGTCCCCCCCAGACTGGCTGCTGGGCTGTCATCCCTGCGGGAGAGCCTGGGAACCAGAGACTGAGAATGACCCTTGATTGTCACAGAGGTCTCTGCTCTAATTTCCCAGAATGGGTTTTGAGCGGCTAATGCAGCCCCCGCTGGGCGGGAGATGGAGCTCCTGGCAGGGCATCCATGGCTAGAGCTGGAGGCTCATCCACAGCTGGGGCCGCCTCCACCCTAACCCACTCACTCGCTCACTCACTGCCCTGGGCCCCTGGAAACCTCCAGTCCTGGGAGCTCTGAGGGGCGAAGGCAGCTCAGGACCCCTGCTCTTTTGGACCAGGCTGAGCCAGTGTGAGTCTGTGGCCCTGGGTCCTGCAGTGGGACTTAGGGCCGTGTTTAGGATTTAGAGGTAGTGGGCCTGGGAGGGGCCCAGTCTCTTGCGGGGACGGATGTGGAACCTGAGGCCCCGAGGGGGGCAGATCCAGCATCACAGCCTGGATCAAGGCTCAGCTGGAGTTGGGGCTCGGCCTGGTTCGGACTTACTCAAAGGGGGTACCAGGCCAGGGTTTGTTGAATGAATAAAGGAATTTCTTGATGGCCTCCACAAGGCCCACATGAGTGGAGTCCAGACATTGTGACAGTCACCATGGTTCTCTGCATACTCAGCCCCTGGCAGAACCGATGTGGTCATGACCTTCCCCCTCCAGGTGTCCAGAAACTAGGTGGGGGCACTGGGAATATGTGGCTTCTCTCCCAACCCCCCACCCCAGCCCTGGCAGGTGGCAGCTGTGGGGGCGGAGGGGGTGGGAAGACATCAGTAGCTTCCGGCTGGGGCGCTCCATGTGTCGGGCAGGAGCGGTCCCGCACACGGGACCGTGTGCGGGCTCAGCCAGGCCGTCCTGTGCGAGATGCGACAGCCAGCCTGGTGTCTGGGGTGGGGCAAGGGCGGTCAAGAAGGGGATGCCAGGGTCTAGCCAGGGCCATGTGGGAGGTGAGGATCATCTTGTCTTCCCAGAAGCCTCAAAGGTCTACTTTCAGGGTTCTTTCCATATGAGGTTGTGGATGTGACAGTCACACAGATCCAGGAGGGACAGGTGTTTATGGAGAGCCACCAGGACACCCATTTCCCTCGGGGGAAAAGTCCATGTCCTCCCTGTAGCTCACAAGGAGGACACCCTGCTTCCCTTACCTCCCTGTCTTTCCCTCCTCCTCTTTCGCCCTTGCTCACTCTGCTCCAGCCACATGGGCCTCCTCTCTCTTCTTCCAACATGCGTGATGTTGCCCCAGGACCTCTGCATGTGCTGTGCTCTCTGCCCAGATAGCCACATGGCTGGCTCCGTCTCAACTTTCAACTTTCTTAGCTCAAATAGCACCTCCTCCAGGAGGCCCTCCCTGATTTCCCTGACTTAACTAACATTCCCGGATTTCTCGACTTCATCATTCCATTTATTTTGGCCCTGAACTTCATCATTGTCTGACATCTCCTTGTTTGTTTATTTGCTTATGTGTTCCTTCTCTGTCTTTCCCACTGGACTGTATGAGGGCTGGCAGCGAGACTCTCTTGGCCACCAACCACCCCATCCACAGTACCGAGAATAGTACCTGGTACACAGTCGGTGCTCAATTCATGCCTGTCCGTGGAAGGGTGAGTCCTGCCCTTGGCGCACCTTGAATGAATAATTCAGAATAAACCGTGTAACGCCCTTGTGAAGAGCACACTTGCTCGCAGCGGCTCGGGTGTGGCGTGCAGCGGAAGCCCGCGTCTGTGAAATACGCTCCGTCAAAATAGACCAGTGCTTCTGACGTTTCTTCAGTTTTGGCTTTCTTCGGGGGCTTCTGGAAAGGTCTCTGTGTGTTGGGCTCTTGAAGAACCGCAGGGGATTGGGTGCCTGGCAAGGGGTGACCCAAAGGGCTCCATGGAGGGCCGGGAGCACCGCTGGGTGCTGGGCGTGTCACGGTGAGAAAGCCAGACACACTGTTCCTGTAACAGACGGGCCCAGGGTTCTGAATGGGTGCCGGGACGCAGCAGGACGGGGACGGTGGGGTCCCTCCCTTACGGGCTCCCCCCGGAGCAGGCGGTGATGGCAAAGTGTGCTCCTCGCTGTAATGGGGGATGCACAGGCACGGTGGGCACCCAGAGGGGCTTCCCGGTGGAGGTGTCCTCCAGGCAGAGACCTGGAGGGAGAGGAGTGTGTAAGTTGGTGGAGGCTTTGGGGGAAGTGTGTTCTAGGCAGAGGAAATAGCATCACTCCATTGAGGCCAGGGTTCAGACTAGCCCAGGCCCCTACCTGCAGGTCCAGCTGCCCCCCTGGGCTTCTCCCCTGCATTGCCCCCCCCCCCCCGTGCCTCCATCCTCAGGACTCAATCTGGCCTCCATGTCTCCCCCACGACCTGCCCCTCTGCTTGGGTTCCCATCTCTGAGGTGGCCCCACACGCCCCGTCCCTGAGTCGGAGACCTGGATGTTGGCCTCATTTTCGCTCCCACCACGCCTGTCTGTCCCTAGGTTCTGCCTGCCCTCCTTCCAACGCTTCCCTTCCTTCCGTCTCCTCCTCTCTGCCCCATGGCTCTGCCTCAACTGGGGCCCCCATCTCTGCCTCCTCCCTGGGTCCCCCAGCATCCCTCATACACTCTCTGATTTCCCAAGGGAGAGATGGTCTCCTCTCCAGCCCTTTGCTGCACCCCCTAAAATCCCCTCTTTTGGCTCTTTCCAACACATCCTCTAGGTTTTTGCTCAGAGTCACCTCCTCCAGGAAGCCTTCTGTGATGCCTTCCCTCTCTGGGTCAGGCCCCCTTGCCCTGTGCACCTACTTCCCCCATAATGCCCATCTCCCTGTTTTTCAGCCTGTCCATGTCCTTACACAAGGGCAAGCATTTAAAAAAATCTGTTTCCGTCTCTTCCGTGTCCCCTGTGCTCTGCATGGGCTCAGGCACACAGCAGGCGCTCAATAAATATCTACTGAAGGAAAAATACGGGAGTGATAGCACGGGGTCAAATCCCTGCCTCCCACCTCTCCCTGGCCCCTTGCAGTGCTCAGTTCCACGGGATCAGCACGTGTGTGTCCCGACAGGACGCCGGGCAGACCTGGAGGGGGGGATTTAGAGCGACCGGAGCCCGTGGACAGAACAGAAGAGCAGGGAAGCCCAGGGAGAGCAACGCTCTGGGACTTGGGAGCATTTTTCTCAGGCTTGAACCCAGAACCAGGGCCCCACACCAATAGGCTTTTATTCCGCCCTCTTTATTACACAGAAGAAACGACATCCTAATGCAAACCGCCTCCTTCCGTTGCCTCAAGGGATTGAACAATTTTGTGTGTGTTACTAAATGGTTTGCAGTGACCGGGGTGCCTCCTGCAAACAGAGTCGTGATTAATTCTGCCCCCCTCGTTGAGGCTTCCGTGCCCCTCCCCTGCCTCCTCCTGCACCCCCCTGTCGTGAGCAGATCCTGGGGCGTGGTGGCTCTATCAAGCTCAGGCAGTGGCGGTTCATTTCCTGACAACACAAGAGTCCCCGCCCAGGAACATGGGAATATGTATCATCAAAGAGAATAAAAGTCAGGGGACCGGAGAGGAGGGGGTGCAGAATCTTTAGGGGCGAGTTTTGCCTGGAAGTGAATGAGCCTTTGGCATCTGCCTTCTTGTGCTTCAAGCCCAGAGCTTGTCATGAATTTATTCGTTTCATCTTCACACAGGTCTGTGATGTTGGCACTAGAGTTATCCCCAGTTTACAGATGGGGAAACGAGGCCCAGAGAGGGGAGGTGACTTGCCCAAGGTCACACAGCAGGAGGGTGACAAAACGGATTCAAAGGGGGGCAGGCTGGCTCTTACGCATCAGGCTGGCATCTACTGCCGGAAGGTCCTTCCTGCTCGCCACCCTCCTAAGGCTTCCCCCGGGCCACGGGCAAAGTTGAGTCTCTGAATGTTGGAGCTCCGTGAGCTTGCCTTGGGGCCCTCCATTCTGTCCACCAGCTGCCCTTTGTCTGCCTCCCTGCTCTGTTCTAGGCTGGCCATACTCCTGATCTTTGCCCAGGCTGCAGCCCCACATCTCCCATGAATCCTCGAGCTATTCCCCCCGCCCCAGACCAATCTCTCCTGTCTCCTATTTGGTCCTCAAAAACACCAGGCAATGACCTGCCTCAGGGCCTTTGCACTTACTATCCCCACTTCCTGGGACAGCTTTCCCCCATTTCTCTATATGGATGTTTGATCACAGATTCCCCCCTTCAGAGAGGCCCTCCCTGACCCCATTTTGCTCCATCCCACCAGCGTTGCTGACATCCCCCCATGTTTAATGTCCATCATCCTGCCCATGGGTACAGAGGCCATGCGTGTGTCTTGTCACTGCTGACTATTTGGTGTTAAATGGTGGAGCAAAACTTTTCAACGACCCTAAGAGTCAAGGTGTACGACTGATACGCATTTTACAGATGAGGAAACTGAGGTCCCCTGATGCCAAGGCTTTGCCCAGACCCTCTCTTCTGACCCTCTCTGGGCCAAGACCCCTCAGAGGGTGGGCGTGGTGGGCAGAACCTGTGACTGTGCTCCCTTACAAGGCAGAAAGGATTTTGCAGATGGGATTAAGCTAGGGATCTTCAGATGGGCGTTATCCTGGATGACCCAGGCAGGCCCAATGTCATCACCAGAGTTCTTTGAAGAGGGAGTTCGGAGGCTCAGAGTCAGAGAAGGTATGAGGATGGAAGCCGAGGCTGGAGGGATGTGCTGTGTGGGGATGGAGGGAGGGGCCGAGGATGCGGAGCCTCTGGAAGCTGGAAAGGGCAGGAGACGGTCTCCCTGGGGCCCCGGAAGGACCAGCCCTGCCCACACTGGGGTTCAGCCCCGGGAGACTCAGTTTGGACCTCCCAGCTCCAAAAACGCGAGGTCACAAACTTGCGTTGTTTCCCTGAGCTGCGGGCCTTTGCTAGGCAGCCGCAGGAAGCTCACGCGGGCGGTTCTGACAGCCTTTCTGTTCGCACAAACCCCTCCTCCTTGAAATATCAGCGGAGGCGGCTTCATTTACTGGGACGCGCCTCAGCGTGAATGGGGTTTGCATGAACGGCGGTGGTTGCCAGGAAGCCCCCCCACCAGTCCCGGAGTCACCTGGTCTGCTCCCATCCCCATGCTGCCCCCACTTGCCCTGTGACCTTGGCCCAGCCATGCTCCCTACCGAGCAGCCTCTGTTTTCCCATCTGAGAAATGGGAATGGACATGATTGCTCATCCCCCTCGGCAGTGGAGAGCCCCAAAGACAGACACCACCCCAGGACCACGCTGCCTCCTGTCCCGTGAAGCAGCTAATGTGGGCTTTGGTCTGGCCTCCCCGGTCTGCTGTGGTCTCCATTCTGTGCCCCAAACCTGTTCCTTTCTCCAGGCCTCGTCCGTGCTGGAGGGACTCTCTTCCTTCCACTTCACTTGGCTTTTTCTTGCTCACCCCCCAAAGACCTGCAAGACCAGACATCTCCTGCTCCATGGTACCTGGTGACTTGGGTTACTCTGGATGTGTCTGACAGTGCTTCTGTGTCCCCAGCAAAGCCTTGGTCACCCTGGGGCTGGAACTGCCTGGTCATGACCATCTGTGAGCCCCGGGAATTCTGGGTCCTTCTGCCTTGGTCACTGTCCCCAGTGTCCAGCACACAGCCTGGCACACAGTAGGAGCTCAGTCAACGTTTTGGCCTGAATAACTGAATTAATCAACGTACACTGGATGCATTATTATTACAGACAAGGTCCAGAGGGGGAGGGGAGGCTCCGGAGGCCATCTGGGAATGATCCTTAGGATGATGTAGGAATGGTGGCTTTTGTCTCCGTGTGGATGCCGTGATCAGCCTCCGTGGCCTCTCCTCTCTTCCTTGCCTCTGGTAAGGAGCCCTGAACTTAGAGCTTCCCTCTGGATGACTGGGTGACTTTGGGCAAGTACCTTCCACTCTCCGATCACTCCCAGATAGTACATCCCTCCTAGGCGGGAACAGAAAGGGTTGATTATTGACAAGGCACAGAGATAGCAGGTAGATTCCTCAAGATCACACAGCAAGTCATGGAGAAAAAGAGGACACTGGCTCCTAGGTGGTCTCTGCTTCCCAAATCTCTAATCCAACTTCACGCTGATGCCCACCCCCCAGCCTTCCTTCCTTCTCCAGGCCTGGGGAGCGTTGATGGTGGTGTCATGGGTTAATGAACGCCTGGCAGCCAGATCTTCACGAAGACAGGCCCGATGAATTTGTTTTTGTGAATATCTCAATGCAGTTGCTGGGCCAAGTGCGCCCGCCCCGATGCGGCGTCCCGACCCCCACCCCCGCCCCCCCGCCCCCGCACCGCACCCCTCGCCCGCCTTTGTCAGTCTCTCAAAGAGCCAGACGAAAATCCCCTTCCATGAAACCTCTGCCCAAAGCTTGGAGGATCTCTTTTATTTTACCCTCCACATTTATTTATTCTCTCCACC
>NC_058403.1:210630877-210789511 GCF_002201575.2 Neomonachus schauinslandi
CGGGGGGGCGGCCGGCCGCGCCCCCGCCCCCCCCCCCCCCCCCCCCCCCCCCCCGCCCCAACTCCGGGAGGAAGCGATTAACTCAGACAAGGCCAAGAAAAGACGAACAAAGGCACCCGCATTCTGGGCTGGCCGGGAGCAGAATGCGGGATTTTCAGGCAAGAATGTGGCAGCGAAGGTGGAACGTGGAGTCCGTGGATTGAAAGGAGGCCCGTGTGAGCAGCGGATTCTACCAGCTTCAAGCACAAAGGCAGCGACTGGGACCTCGGCAAGTAGCCAACACCTGCTCCCTTTTCAGAGGCCACAATAGGGAAGTCAAGCTTCAGCCCTGGCCTCCGGGAATCCAGAGCCTTCTAGCCCGTGGGGCTCAGCTGTCCCGGAAGCTGCAGGGACACGAGGGGGACAGCGGAAGGGTCACTCAGCTGAGTGGGAGACTCACAGAATAAGCTGAATGCCGAAGGATCACCGGGCTTGGGTTGGAATCCCAGCTCTGCTCTCATTCAGCATTTCCTGAGCACCTTCTATGTATGGGGTCCCAGGGTCCCGGGGCCCCAGCCGTGAATAAGACAGAGACCACATTCCCTGTCCTTGCATGGCTGACCTTCTAACAGACGGTGTGACCTTGGGGACATGACTTTGCAGCTCTGGACCTTGGTTTTCTGCATCTGGAAAATGGGCTGGTGTGTGGGCCCACCTCACAGGAAGTTAAAATAGAAAAGCCCCCAGAAAAGCCTGGTGCAGAGTGAGTGTCCCCAGACATTAGGTGGCATCAGGGTCCTGTCAGCCCACCCCAACCCTGCTGACATCTCTGTGGGGGCTCTTGTCCTGGGGTTACAGAGCAGCATCTCTGGCCTCCCACCCGCTTGATGCCAGGAGCACCCTCAACCCAGTTGTGACAACTACAAATGTCTCCAGATATTGGCCACTGTCCCCTGGGGGGGCAGAATCAATTCCCTCCCCACCCCCACCCCGTGAGAACCACTGCTTTGCATTGTTATTAATTCTCAGAAGAGATTTGGCCCGGCCACCGTGTATGCTTGGAGTTTGAACACTGGTAGCTGTTGTCCGCTGACCCTTTGCATTTTACACCCCGGAGTGGCAAAATTGTCAAGTCGTAACTGTGGCCCTTGCTATAACTGGATGCATGCCCAGCAGCCCACACTGCGGTTCCTACTGCACCTCTGCGGGAATCCAGCCTCCTCCTCCCCACCCCCGGCCCCCAGCCCCCAACCCCTAGAGAGTGGAGCCCACACCCCTCCCTGGCGTGGGGACCCAGTGGCTGGCTCTGGTGGGGGAGGGGCCAAAGTAGTAGGGGTGGGAGCTCTGATCCTGCAGATGGTGAGCTTCAGGGCTGAGAGGGAGGCTGTTTGAGATCCACGGGGTCCCTGGCTCCTCCCACTCCCACACACTCATTCATTCATTCATTCATTCATTTTTTTACCTCCTCATTGCCGCGATTTGTTCTAGACACTGGAGACACCAGCAGTGACCAGGACACACCCAGCCCTGACCCCCCAGAGCTCCCAGTCTGGGGGGCGGGGGGGAGAGGGACACGTGCCTGGGCAGTGACAACATAAGTGCTGAGAGCGATAAAAGGGACAGACAGGCAACTGAGGAGCCCAGAGGAGGCCCCTGAGCCTGGAGGTCAGGGGAGGTGCTTCTGAGCTGAGTCTGGAGGAGGAAGGAGGGGTAAGTTGGGTGAAGATGGCCGGCGGGCAGCCTGATCAAATTTTAGGAGCCCTTTGGAGAGTGTGGATAGGAGGCCTGGGACTGGAGGTGGGGAGGCCAGGGAGGAGGCAGAGGCTGGGACCCAGGAGGAGAGAGTAAAGAACCCTGGGGGGGAGTGGGGACTGGTGGGGGCCAGGCAAACCTGGGGGTGTCTCTGAGATGGGAGGAGGTTTGGGGCGACGCTGAGGTCTGATGCCCCGATAGGGGTCCCTCCGGGTCTGGGTGCCGCGTCGGTGACGGCAGTAAACAGCAGTTGGGGTCCATGCAAATGGGTCCTGAGCAGGCCGACAGCCCAAGTGACGGGCCTTTATTAGCTTGAGAGCCTCGTGGGTTTAAAATAGCGTCGTGAAGGCAACAAAAGCAGTTTGCCTTCGAATTTTCATTCTGAACGGGTGATCTGCTTTTAATCAAGCAAGGCGTCCCAAAATGCTCTTAATTACCCAGAGTCAAGGGCTCAGCAGTAATTTCGATGTCGACTTTCAGGCAGGCGTGATTTGCTTTTCACAAGACAGGTTCTGGGGAAGCGTGGCTGGCAGAGAAGGGTGTTGGGGCAAAGTTGGAACCAGCAGAAGGGAGGCCGGGGCTGGAGGCTGTGTCTGGAGGCCAGCCTCAGGCCGGGAGGTCAGTCTCAGGCATGATGGTGTGGCCTTGAACAAGTCACTATCCCTTTAGAAGCCTTAGTTTCCCCTCAGAAAATGCAGAGACTGATGGTCTGGTCTGCATGGTGAGGGTAACACGAAACTGTGCTTGAAACTTCTTAACATCAGGCCAGACACTTCATTCATTCATTTGACCAGTATTTATTGAGCACCTACTGTGTGCCGGGCCCTGTTTTTGGCCCTGCAAACTCCGCAGTGACCATGACAAGCAACGCCCTCCCTCCCGGGTCTAGCAGAAGAGACGGTCACGAGACAATGAACACAGCATGTGTCACTGAATGGAAGATAAGCAATTTTCTTGTTTTAATGTCTCTGTAATCGGGATGTGTCTTCTTAGCCGGGGCCCTGATTTAACCGGGCAGGGCTGTTTTCCTCCTTAGCAGGATATAAAATAAAGGCCGGTTTTCTATTTGGTGGCATCCCAGAGTCCATGGGATATCATCATAAGTAAGTACGTGGGTGTGTTCTGGAGGTGAGCCAAAGCTATGGAAAAGATGGTCTTTTCAAGACTTTGCCATAAGCCCAGAAACTCTGCAGCCCACATGCACCTGTGTGTGTGTGGGGGGGGGGCGTGGGGACATCTGAGTGATGACCACGCACTTAGAAGAAAAGTGAGCAGTGAGCATTCAGAGTCTCACTGAGGACGGAGTTCTGGGTACCTTGGGCTAGGACGTCGCCTCTCACGTGACCCTCATGAGATTGTGGAAGGAACCGGAAGCACTGAGTGGTGATTCCATGAGGTTACCCTGGGGAAGGTAGTTTTGCTGATTTAAATCCCAACAGGTATGTTTGAGCAACGTCAGGGCCTACGGACACGTGGCTTCTTGCTGCAGTCTCAAGTTGGGCTTGGTGGAGATGACAAGCCACTTGGCTGCTGATGCCTGGGGCTTTGTGGCCTGCGGGACGCCAGATTCTGGGAAGAGGCAGGCTCTTGAGTCAGACAGGTCCAGAGGCCAATTCTGGCTCCACCGTTTCCTGGCTAGGTGACCTTGAGCAAGTGACCTTGAGCAAATGACGGCCCCTCCAGAGCCTACTGTTTTGGTCCATAAAGTGGAGATGGTATCAACTCTTACTCCCTCACGTGGGTACCTGGGTGAGATGAAGTCACTCAGGGGCGCCCGACTGGCTCAGTTGGAGGAGCGTGCAGCTCGTGATCTCGGGTTCGTGAGTTCAAGCCCCATGTTCCATATAGAGATTTCTTAAATAAATAAATAAACTTGAAATAAAATAGGAAACGTGCTAAGCCACAGGAAAGGGTTGAAAAATGTCACCTCTTAGGGTGGGAAGTCTGCTCTTTGATCTGTAATCTGTACCACCTGTTTCTGCCTGACCGATCACAAATTTCTATCCTTGCTATATCAGGACAGGCTTGGTTTTGCTGCAGTAACGGCCAGTCCCCACACCTCAGAGGCTCATAACATCCAAGGCTTATTTCTCACTCACCTTGTATAGTTGCTGTGGGTTTTTTTTTTTTTTTCCAGGCTGGGGACCTGCCCCATGTCACCTGACTCCAACCCTGGCTGATGGAGAAGCCACTGGAAAATTGTTAGTCTCTGTGGCACAGGAAGAGACCTCTAGAGGGTCTCTGATTAGCAAAAAAGGTTCTGAAGTGACACAGGTCATTTCCCATCCTCGATGCCAGAATGAAGCACACAGCCCCCCTCAACCCGCGTGGTCACAGAAGCCAGGAGCACAATCCCATCTGGTTCTCTTGCAACAGCCAGCTAGTGCTGCGTGACAAACATCCACCACCCACCAATCGTGCCAACAGCCAGCTAGTGCTGTGTGACAAACATCCACCACTCACCAATCGTGCCAACAGGCAGCTAGTGCTGCATGACAAACATCCACCAATCGTGCAACAGCTAGCTAGTGCTGCGTGACAAACATCCACCAATCGTGCAACAGCCAGCTAGTGCTGCATGGCAAACACCCACCAATCGTGCCAACAGCCAGCTAGTGCTGCATGGCAAACATCCACCAATTGTGCAAGTGCCAGCTAGTGCCACGTGACAAACACCCACCAATCGTGCAACAGCCAGCTAGTGCTCCATGACAAACATCCACCAAACGTGCAACAGCCAGCTAGTGCTGCGTGACAAACACCCACCAATCGTGCAACAGCCAGCTAGTGCTGCGTGACAAACATCTACCAATTGTGCAAGAGCCCGCTAGTGCTCCGTGACAAACATCCACTAATCGTGCAACAGCCAGCTAGTACTGCGTGACAAACACCCACCAATCGTGCAACAACCAGCTAGTGCTCCGTGACAAACATCCACCAATCGTGCAACAACCAGCTAGTGCTCCGTGACAAACATCTACCAATCGTGCAACAGCCAGCTAGTGCTGTGTGACAAATATCCACCAATTGTGCAACAACCAGCTAGTGCTCCGTGACACACATCCACCAATCATGCAACAGCCAGCTAGTACTGCGTGACAAACACCCACCAATCGTGCAACAACCAGCTAGTGCTGCGTGACAAACATCCACCAATTGTGCAACAGCCAGCTAGTGCTGCGTGACAAACACCCACCAAGTCTCTTCGGCATAAAACAACAAACATTTGTTTCTCATTCTCTCATCCTCAGGTCAGCTGGCCTCTAATCTAATCTGTGGATTGTGTCCACATCTGGTCCATGTGTTTCTGATCTTCCTTGGATCAGTTACTCCTCACAACCTATTTGTCTCGTGGCTAAAGGAACACAGGACAGCCTGTGGAAACATGCAGTCCTTCTTAGAGCTGAGGCTCCAAACTGTCATACTGTCGCTTTTGTTCCTCTTGCCTTGGCCAAAGTATGTCAAATGGCTGGGCCTGACCTCAGTGGGGCAGGGAAGTATATTCTTCCCAATGGAGTTTGGGAAGAGGTTGAATGAAATTTGTTGAATAATAAGGTAATCTTCCATAGCCCAGAAGGTGAAGATCAGGGAATATTTGGTGAGAGCATGATTTGTTACTACTCAGAAGCCATATGAATAAAAACTCAGGTTGTAACTAGAAAGTCCGTGTGTATGTGAGTTTCAGGCATGGCTGGATCAGGAGCTCGTTTCTCTCTGTCTCTCTGCTCCGCTTTCTCTGCATTATTTTGTTCTCAGGCTCCATGTAGACTCCTCACGAGATGTCTGCAGCAATGCAATCTTCACTTCAGCCCAGGTTTGTGCAGATCAGGAAGGGCCTGCTTTGCAACATTCCCTTTCCAGGTGTCAAATCTCGCAAAAGGCATGCGACAAAGAAACAGCAAACTTCATTACTTGACTGACAGGTAAAATGAGCAATTTATAGCCTTCTTTTCCCACCGCTCTCCTCACACTGCCGGTCCTAGCAAGCAGTTCATCTTCTGCAGATGAACGGGTTCCCCTCTCCCAGTGTTTACTCATGCAGCCCCCCTTCCCTATGGGGGGGGGTGTCAGATTATACAATCTAATATCAAGGCTCCCAAGAGCCCGGGTCTGAGTTCTCTGGATGGATTCCTGATCCTGCAGCCCCTTCTCAGATCTGCCTACAAATGCATTTGCTTGAACCCAAGTCAGCTGGGCCCAGAACATGAGCCCCTTGGCTGAGGTCAGAAAAACAGGGCAGCAGCCAGCATGGAGTTTGTTTAATTGATTTGCTCTTAATTGGCTGTCTTCCCAGATGGTCTAGAGGAAGCTTATCTTGGGTACTCGCTGACCACCCACTTCCTCCCCAGGCTGGGGGGAGAAAGACCTGGAACCAGACACTTTCAGCCCTCAGTGCTGAGTGGAGTGCCAGAGGGCATGACCAGTATGGTGGAGAGACTTGGGTTCAAATCCATGCTTGGCCTCTTATCCACTGAGATCTTAGCTGAGCCACCTAACTCTGCATGCCTCAGTTTCCCCATCTGTATAAACCAAAGAAAGCAATAGAGTCTCACTTATAGAGCTGTTATAAAGAGCTACTACATGAACAGCAGGGGCCATCAAACTTCTGTAAAGGGCCAGGAAGTCAAAATTTTAGGCTTTGCAGGACATGCAGTCCACTCTGCCCTTGTGCAAAAGCTGCCATAAATGATACGGCAAACAAATGGGCTTGGCTGTGTGCCAATAAAACTTTATTCATGGCGGGCGCCTGGGTGGCTCAGTTGGTTAAGCGATTGCCTTCGGCTCAGGTCATGATCCTGGAGTCCTAGGATCGAGTCCCACGTCGGGCTCCCTGCTCAGCGGGGGGTCTGCTTCTCCCTCTGACCCTCTTCCCTCTCGTGCTCTCTGTCTCTCATTCTCTCTCTCTCAAATAAATAAATAAAATCTTAAAAAAAAAAAAACTTTATTCATGGACCCGGAAATTTGAATTTCATATCATTTTTGTGCATCCCAAAATATTATTCTTTGATTTCCCCCCCCAGCCATTTAAAAATGTAAAACACAGTTGTAGGGCTGCATTTGACCTTGGGCCAACCCTGATGTATATATACCATTGACAGTAGTACTTAGCACACAGAAGGTGCTCAACAAATATCACTACCAGTATTATTGTTGTTGCTGTTGTTAATCTTGAGGTCCAAAATGGGGTGTCATGGGCGCCTGGGTGGCTCAGTCGTTAAATGTCTGCCTTCGGCTCAGGGCATGATCCCAGCATCCTGGGATTGAGCCCTGCATTGGGCTCCCTGCTCGGTGGGAAGCCTGCTTCTCCCTCTCCTGCTCCCCCTGCTCGTGTTCCCTCTCTCGCTGTCAAATAAATAAATATTAAAAAAACAAAAACAAAAGGGGGTGTCAGAGTTAGGGTATGAGAGCAGAGAAGAAACTCAAGCACCCATTTCACAAACTGGGCTGCTCCTCTTCCCAGCCACGTGACCTGGAGAAAGTGGCTTCACGCCCTGAGCCTCAGTCTCCCCATCTGTATAATGGGTTTGGCGTTACCTCCCTCAGAGGAAAAGTGATGACTCAGGCCTTCGCCCCTTTGCACGACAACACAACTCTGCCAGGCATGTACATCTCTCTCCTTAGTGCTTCCAGGACTTTTTCCCTGCTGGTCCCTCCACCCAGACCCTGCTGCCCCATCTCACGGTTGCCTCCATCCCATCCTTAGGGGTAAGACCAGAGGCTTCCTCCTCTAGGGAACCCTTCCTGACCTCCCCCCCGAGGGTGAATCAGGCCTTCTCTGGGCTCCCCCAGGATCCTGTGCACCCATCATAGCAAATGTCACACCAGGTTTGTGACTTCTTTGGCCAGAGAACCCTGGGAAAATAGGGTATAACAAAAATGTGTTGGGATTTAATGTCTGTCTCCCAATTCCCAATCATTCTTACCTTCAGCTCCTCCCCCCTCCTCTTTTTCTTCCTTCCTTCCAGCCCTTAAACCCCTTGGGGCCCAGAGCCATTGCTTCCTGTGGCAGACAGATCCTAAGGTGGCTCTTATGATTCCTGCCTCCTGGTGTCCACAACTTTGTGTGTCTTCTCCCCTTGCGTGGGGTGGGATTGGGACCTGCTTCTAACCAGTAGACTACAGCAGAGGTGATAGGATGTCACATCCATGATATGTTACCTTATATAAGACTCTGTCTTGCTAGCAGACCTGCCACACTTATTCTCTCTTACTGGCAAGCAGTCATGTTGGGAACAGCCCATTAAGAGGGCCATGTGGCAAGGAACTGGGTGGCTTCCAGAAGCTGAGAACAACATCCATCTGACAGTCAGCAAGAATCCAGGGACTTCCTGCGTATAGCAATAAGGCAATGAATCCTGCCAACAGCCTGAGGGAGCTTAGAAGCAGATCCTTCCCTAGTCAAGACTATTGTCTTGGCTGACACCAAAATTGCAGCCCTGTGAGAGACCCTGAAGCAGGGGATCTGGTTAAGTCATGCCTGGATTCACCACCCACAGAAACTGAGATAATAAATGTGTTGTTTGAAGTTGCTACATTTTAGGTACTTGTTACACAGCAATAGCTGACTGATACACCTACACTTAACCCTTTCCTTCAGGGCTCTTCTACAGCTCAGGTGACATGCAAGGAGGGCCATGTTCTCCCACTCAACCTCCTTGGGCACCTTAATGAGGCCCACGGCCATGGGGTGTGGCTGGGCTGGGGCTCTTGTAGGCAGGTTTGGACAACAGCAGCCAGAGAGGAGTGGCCAAGGGCATGAAAGCCATCATCCCCAGGCCTGGGGGGGTCCAGGCTACCTGCCCCGGGGAGGAGAAAGCAATGGGCCTAGGAGGCCTCATCTTGGACATGGGCTCTGCCACTGTCCCAGAGCCCTGGGGCTGTGTCCACCCTGGGCAGTAAGTTATCATGTGGGATGCTAATAAATGTGGGATTCTTATAAGATGTCATTTGTTGGCCCAGATGGGGTATCACATTACACGGAAGGAAGAGAACATTTATTTTCTCAATTCTCTTTCAATCCTTCTAGAGACACGCAGTCCAATACATTACTCAGTAGCTACATGTGGCTATTTAAATTTAAATTAATTAAAATTAAATAAAATTTTATTGAAAGCAGGGACTCAGACAGATATATGCACACCCATGTTGACAGCAGCATTGTTCACAATGGCCAAAGGGTGGACACGACCCACGTGCCCATCAACAGGTGAATGGAAACACACAGTGCAGTCCATCCACGCACTGGAATACGATCCAGCCTTAGAAGGGAAGGGACCCTGACACTTGCCACAACATGGAGGGACCCCGAGGACACTGGGCTCAATGAGAGGAGCCAGACCCAGAAGGACACATCCCGCAGGACCCCACTCCCAGGAGGTCCCCAGAGGAGTCCCGTCCACAGAGACAGAGAGGAGAGGGTGGGAGCCAGGGCCGGTGCAGGGGGTGGGGAGTCCATGCTTCATGGGGATAGAGTATCCGTGTGGGGAGATGGAAAGTTCTGGAGACAGAGAATGGGGTGGCTGTACGATAGTGTGAATGTGCTTCATGCCGCTGAGCTGTGTACTTAGAGATGGTTAAAATGATGAATTTTTGTGTATTTTATCACAATTAAAAACATTTAATTGAAAAATGAAATAAATTTGAAATGCAGTTCCACAGGTGCACGAGACACACGTTAGCGGCTCCGAAGCCCTGATGGCTTCCATAGCGGACAGAGCAGAGAGAACCCATTTCTGGGGTCTGGGGTTACTGCAGAAAGTTCACCAAGAATGCTTCAACACCTCTTCACATGTGCGAATTTTCCTTTTCGAGAGAGGAGGTCTCGGCCTCACAGCTTGGGGCCCGCAGCCTGGAGAATTTAATAACCGGGTTTTGTTTTCATTGTGGATCTCCCGCGTGTTCTCCTCACAGCAGCCAGAGGGCGCGCGTGAGCTCCCGAGTCAGGTCCCGCCCTCCCCTGCCTACAGCCCTCCCACCTCCCCCTGGGGTAAAAGCCCAAATCCTCCACCGGGTCGGAAAATCATGCATGACCCGCCCCCGTGCCCTCTCTGTCCTCCCCTCCTCCCTCTCTCCCCCTTGCTCACTCTGCTCCAGCCACACACACCTCCTCGCTGATCCTCCCACATGCCAGCAAGGTCCTGCCCCAGGACCTTTGCACTGGCTGTTCCTGCTGCTGGCAAGCTGTTCCTCCCTCTTTCACATCCTTTGTGTTTTTGCTCAAATGTCCCTGCAGTGAAACTCTCGCTTTTATCCTAATTAAAAATCGCACAGTATACTGCCGTATACTCAGAATTTAGAGCCATCTCCTATTCTACACTCCAGACAAGAGCCTGGGGCTCAGAATCTGGAACTCCCTGAACAGTGCTCCTACGATGGGGTCTAGAGTGCTCCTGCCTGCCCACGACCTTGTCCTCAGCCTGGCTTGTCCCCAGCTCACTCTGCCCCCTCCCTCCAGGAGCTCAGAAATTCGCCCGGCGCACAGATGCCAGACGGGAAAATTAATTGGGCCTTGCTAGGGCTGCTCTCCCCGCTCCCCGTCAATAACAGCCGTAAAGTGGGATTTATGCGGCGGTTCTGGCTCCGGATGGAAACTAGGAGGAGGGGCAACGTTCTAGAAAAGTCAGTCCCTTGCCATGAGAACAGGCAGCAGCTGGGACTCCAGGACCAGAGCCATCTTCCCGTTGCCTTTCTGGAGGTCGCACCTTTCCCTGGGTTGGGTGGGTGGGGAGAGAGGAAGATGCCTCCTGGGGTGGCCCAATCCGTGGTCAGGGATCACTTACCTAATTAGATTCCCCATTCCTAAGCACCTACTGTGTGACAGGCCATGTCCCAAGTGTTTGGGGGAACATTAACTGTTTCAATGGGGAGGTAGAGATTGATTTTTTTCTATTATAACCAACAGGGAAACTGTGGCACAGAGAGGTTAAGCAACTTACTTAAGTTTGCACAGCCGCTGCCGCCATGCTTACCCCTGGCTTAGGGTGTGTGGGGACTGGGATGTGGCAGGGACGATGTAGGCAGTCGAAGAAGGTATGACTGGCCAGCTAAGGGAGTCCAAGAACACCCCATTGTGGCTGGGAGCCCTCTCAGTGGTGCCCCTTGTTCTAGGCTCCACATAGGCACAGACTGATTTAATTGAGGTCTGCTGGACGCAGCTGTTGAAGCCCCTGCATATGCTGATCACTCAACCTCTCTTGCCTTTCTTTCCTTCTCTAGTGTGGGAAGGAGCTCTTCAGGCATCCTTGCGGAAATGGAGTGGGGTCTGGGTTCAAATCTTGACTCTGCTGTGTGTGATCTTGGGGATGTGTCTTTCCCTCTCCGGGCTCAGCGTCCTCATCTGAAAAATGGGGATCATAACCACCGTGGAGGTGTTCAGGCACACGGAGAAGGCAGATAGGGGAGCATCTGGCCCTGACCAAGTGCTCAGCGAGCAGCCACTCTTTTACTATTATTCTTACTGTTTTTATGTCGCCTTCCAACTGCAGACAGAGACAAGGCAGCTGCATCTCCCTCTCCCTGGAGCCCTTCTTGCAGTCCCCGGACCAAATCCAGCGGCCTCCTTTTCCTGCAGGCACTGCGGGGACGGTTTTGATGGACATGTTTTTTGCACAGAAAAAGCTGGAGCAATTGTATTTTGCCAAAAGTGTCAGTCGGAGAGAAAATATTTCCCACATCTCTGGCGAGTGTTGATGTATGAGAGCTAGCACGTTGGTAGGGGGTGGGGGGTCCACACGACAAGGGCCAGCTGTCCCCACCCAGCCCCAGCAGGCTTTTCGGCCTCCCGTTCCCTCTCTCCCTACACCCTGGCCCCGGCCCAGCTCCCCAGCCCCTCCTCTCTGGTCTCTGCCTGGCTTCTCCCCTTGGACCAGCTCCCATTCCCTCTCAGACACCTCACCTGTCTCTCTCCCCTCCATACGTTTGGAACGAGGAAATGGCATTGGAGCTGTGATTTGCAAAATGAGGAGTTTGCTTGGAAAAGGGGGTGGGCAGGGAAGAGAAATCCAGGCAGAGAGTCTAGCGCGTGCAAATGCCCTGGGGCAGGACCGTGCCTGGCATGAAGGAGAAACAGCAAGGAGGCCCGCGTGGCTGGAGCAGAGTGAGCCAGGGGGAGAGAGAGGGAGGAGGGGAAACGGGTAGATCGCACGGGTTCTTTTGGGCTGCAGGGAGGATTTCCAATATTGTTTCAGGGGCACTAGGGAGCCCTGGGAGGATTTTTTTGAACAGGGGAGGCGAGGAGGGGGACATGGATCAAACACCCTCACACATGTGGGGGACAGTGGGAGATGTCAGCAGTACCCAATGAAACTCAAAATAAACCAAACTCGGCCTCTACCCCCCTTCCACAGCGATAGAGAGACATGTCCAATCACCTTTCTTTAGCGCTGAAGTACAAATAACTGGAAACGACCAGAAGCCCACCACCAGGGGGTGGGCGGCCCCTGCGACCTGTACGAATGAACACTATGCAGGCATGATGCATGATAAAGGATGGGGTTGGCTATGTGAGCCGATGTGACTGATGTCTGGGGCACGCGGCTGGGCCAAGAGGAAGCTGCAGAACAATGACATGGGAGGAGAAAGTTCTGGAAGCATTTGCACCAGCCTGTCGATGGGGGTCACCCAAGACAAGCAGGTTGTTGCAGTAGGATTTTACTTGGTTTTATTTTACTATTACTTTTGAAAAAAAATCCAGGTGAGGGACGCCTGGGTGGCTCAGTCGGTTAAGCGTCTGCCTTCGGCTCAGGTCATGATCCCAGGGTCCTGGGATCGAGCCCCACATCGGGCTCCTTGCTCAGCAGGGAGCCTGCTTCTCCCTCTCCCTCTGCTTGTGCTCTCTCTGTCAAATAAATAAAATCTTAAAAAAAAAAAAATTCTAAAAAAAAAAAAACCAGGTGAAATTAACCAGTGCAGTGGAGTACATTCCCAAGGTCACCCTACCTCTCTCTAGTTCCGAAACATTTTTCATCACCCCAAAAGAACACTGAGTACCCCAAAATATTAATTTTTTTACATTTTAAAATTATTTTTCATCATGGTGAAAGACACATAATACAAAATGTACCATTAGTGGCAATTAGTACATTCACAATGTTGTGCAACTCCTACCTCTGTCTAGTTCTAGAACATTCCATCACCTCAGGGCAAACCCTGTACCTGTTAACGATCACCTCCCATCCCCTCCCCAGCCGCTCACACCCACGTGCCCCCTTCCCGTCTGTGGATGAGCCTGTTCTGGCCGTGTCACACACATGGACTCACACCCATCTGTGGCCTTCTGCGTCTGGTTCCCTCCCTGAGTGTCGTGGGCTCAGGGTCCGTCCCCGGGACAGTGTGTGTGGGTTCCTTGCTCCTGTTCTCAACTGAATAATATTCCAGAGTGTGATGGACCACGTTTTCTGTATCCACTCATCAGCAGATGGCCATTCGGGTCTTTTCCATCTTTTGGCTACTATAAATAATGCTGCCACGGACATCTCTGTGCAAGGTTTTATTTGAAGACCTAGTTTCAATTCCTCTGGGTAGACACCCAGGAGTGGAAATGCAGGGTCGTATGGTAAGGTTATGTTTAGCTTACTGAGGAGCCACCAAACTAGTATTAATATTTATTTTATTTTATTTATTTGTCAGAGAGAGAGAGAGAGAGCGCACAAGCAGGGGGAGCAGCAGGCAGAGGGAGAGGGAGAAGCAGACTCCCCGCTGAGCAGGGAGCCCGATGCAGGGCTCGATCCCAGGACCCCGGGATCATGACCTGAGCTGAAGGCAGATGCTTAACCGACCGAGTCACCCAGGCGTCCCCCAGTACTAATATTTTTAATCAGAAGAGGGCTCCCGGGGTCAGTGTGTGGTGGTGATGACTTTCAGCGGGCTGAGTGGGCTCCCCTGGGGGACGGAGGCCCCTGCCTCCTGAAAGGGGGCGGCACCTCTCAGCACCAGGCTACTTTCGCCACAAGAAAACATGGGCCCCACGTGGCCAGATTCTCTCATTCGTCAAAGCAAGCCCCAATTCTCATTGGCAGGAAACTTCCAGATCAGATGTTGCCAACTCACTTTAAAACCCAGACAAAAGCCCTGATGGGAAAAGATGCATCTGGGGGCTGGATGTGGCCCCCGGGTTGACAGTGTGCGACCTCTGTTTTCCACTGGTCCGCACGGTTTGAAGGTGATTGAGGACCTGTGAGGTGCTTGTGATCTGAAAAACAGTAATACGTGCAAGGGGCTGGGGGAGGCTCTTCCTGCAGCCGCCCCAGGGCAGGCAGATCGGCTGGGTGTCAGGGGAGAGGAAATGCAGTGGGCCTGGGGGTCCATCAGCGGGTCCCCAGAGGACTGAGAGTCGGGCTGGGCGT
Source organism: Neomonachus schauinslandi (assembly GCF_002201575.2). Lineage (NCBI taxonomy): Eukaryota > Metazoa > Chordata > Mammalia > Carnivora > Phocidae > Neomonachus > Neomonachus schauinslandi. The sequence goes on from NC_058403.1 coordinate 210,644,953, forward strand.
GAGCAGCTGCCCTGTGCCCAGATCGGCCCAGATTCTGCTCCTTTTAAGTGGAAACCATGAAAACCATCTGTATGAGCTCCCCATGGTTGCTGTAACCATTGACCTCAAACTTAGTGGCTTAAACAACACAAGTGTGTTATCTTACACTCCTGGAGGCCAGAAGTCCACACTGGGTTCAGGGGGCTAAAAATCCAGATGTGGACAGGGCTGGCTCCCCCGCTCCCTGGGGCCCCGGGAGACCTGGCTCCCGCCTTGTCCTGGCCTGCAGCACCCCCTCCATATTCACCGCCAGCAGCGCGGGGTCTGCCCATCTCTGGGCCTCCCACCCTCTGCCTCCCTCTCTCGAGGACCCAGGTGATCATACTGGGTTCTACTGGCTCTACGGAAAGCATTTGCTCTTCTCAAAATCCTTAATCTAGTCACACTGGCAAATTTCCTTTTTCCTGGAGCTGCCGAGACAAAGTACCAACAGACTGGGTGGCTTAAAACAACAGATTTATTCTCTCTGTTCCGGAGGCCCCAAGTCCGAGATCAAGGTGGGGGCAGGGCTGCGCTCCCTCCGAAGGCTCTAGGGGAGGGTCCTTCCTGCCTCCTCCAGCTCCCGGAGGGGCCCCAGCTGGTCCTGGGCTGGTGACCCTGTCCCCCCATCTCTGCTGCTCGCTTCTCTCCTTGTCTCTATGTTCTCTCCTCTTCTTATATGGACACCAGTCATTGGATTTAAGGCCAACCCTAGATCCAGGATGATTTCATGCCAAGGTCCTTAACTAATGGCATCTACAGATCCTATTTGCAAAGAAGGTCACGTTCTGAGCTTTTGGGGGGACCTGAATTTTCGGGAACACTATTTATCCCACTACACCATGTAAAGTGCCTTATTCATAGGTTCCAAGGATTAGTATGAAGACATCTTTGGGGGGATAGTATTCTGCCTACCACACCATCCATCATATTATGTCCCTCCCCTGCTCACAGGCCTTCCATGGCTCCCCATTGCCTTTGACTGAAATTCAAACTCTTCACTGGGGCCCACAGGGCTCTGTGAGGTTGGGATCTGAGCCCTCCTCCCACGTCCCCCCCCCCGCCTCCCTGAGCCTCACTCCATTTCTGTGCTCCTCTTCACATAGTCCAAGCTTGTTCTTCCCTCAGGGCCTTTGCCCTGGCTGTGCCCTCTGCCTGGAGTGCCCTTTCTTACCCTAGATTTTTCCACGGTGGCTTCTCACTCACCTAGAACTCAAAGCTCACCTCTTTAGATTTCTTCCCAGATCATCTGGGCTAAATCTGCACCCCCCCTCCACTTTCATTGACTAATGTGACTCTGTCACCCATGGGGGCACCTGCCCTGACCCCCCATGGTCTGTCCTCCCTGCAACAGCCACCAGAGGGCGCCTGTGAGACCAGAGTCAGGCCCTGTCCTCTTCAGCCCACAGCCCTCCAGGGCTCCCATTTCCCTTGGGGAAAAGCCCAAATCCTCCCTGAGGTCCCCAAGGCCCCGCACAACCTGCTCCGTCTCCTCTCTGTCCTCCCCTCCTCCCTCTCTCCTCCTTGCTCACTCTGCTCCAGCCACAGGGGCCTCCTGGCTGTTTCTGGAACACACCAGGCCCGGTCCTGCCCCAGGACCTTTGCACGGGCAGACCCTCTGCCAACAATGCCCTTCCTCCAGATATCCACGTGACTCCTTTCCTGACCTCCCTCAGGTTTCCAAATCTGTCTAGTGGGGTCCTGATCTGTCCATCCTTGGGGTCGGTGAGAGTCCCTAGCTGTCCCCTAAGTCTGCTTTAGAAGCACTTGGGCAGCTGGGCTCTGGCAAACGGTAAATGCCTGACTCTCGCTCCCTCGGTCCATTACTCAGCCCCGGAATGGGAGGTGACAGGCCTGCAGATGCCACCGGCTCAGGCTATACCATCGGGGCCAAGACGCTGTCACATTTAGTAAATTGCTGGCAGGCAGCTCCTGCGGCCGCAGTGCTGAAGACAGGCAGGGCCATGACTGGTAAAATGTGGAGTCCCTCTTGAGGCTGGAGGGCTGCGCTCGGAGGTGGAGGCCTGGGAGCCCTCCCTGCCCCTCACTGGGCCTCAGTTTCCCTATCAGCAAAAAGAAGAGCCATTGGGATTGTTGAGGCATCTTTGAGTTCCTTTGTCCACATTCTGCACTGAGTTCCTGTGAGCCTCCATATATAAAGTGCACACATGAAAGAAAAAGAAATAAAGTCTGAGCATGGGGCTGGGTATAAGAGCAGGGACTGTCTCCTTTGCTGTTCCATCCCCAGCTCCCAGGATAGGGCCCAGAGCTCAACAAACAGTAATAACACCTACCCCGTGATAGCTACGTTGACTGAGCATCAACTGTGTATCTTTGGATGTACCCTGAGAACTTTTATAAGGATTTTAGATCTAATTTAGGCCTCACGGTAGCCCTGTGACATACAGAACTGCCATTATCCCCATCCTACAGGTAGGGAAGCCGAGACCCAGAGAGGGGAAGGCGCTCACCCAAGGTTACACAGCCAAGGAATCGTGGGCGTTGCATTGGCGCTGGGTCTCTGACCCAGTCTGCACCCTAACCTGCCACCCTCGGAGCCCCAGAGACCTTCGGTCACACCGAGAAATGCGTGTTGATTGGTCCTTTCGGAAGGGGGAGGGGGCTCTTGGCCACTTTCCCTAATGACACAGGGGCCTCTAGTTTTCCCCAAGAGCAAGGTCATGGCCAAGACCCCCCCACTTGCCCCCTCCTCCATCCACCAGCATGGGTGCTGTCTCGCACAGAGGGCCCCAGAGGAACTGATCCCCTTCATCGAACCCTGGGCCGAAGGCTCCCCATCCCCTCGAGACCCCTGTGGCAAGGACAGCACTGAAAGACAGACAGGAGAGAAGAGGTCACTGGTGGGAGAGTCCCCCGATTTGTCCACCTGCAGCCTCCTTTATAAAGGAAAAGCAGAATATAAAAAAAAAAACAAACCAGAGTCAGCCCCCTGGCTCCGTGTGTGTGCGTGCGTGTGAACACACACACAGATCTATGAAATATTTAGGTGGTGCCCAGTGTGTTTGTGGCTGTAATTAATCTTGTGTCTTGTTGGCAGAGAGCAGTACGTTAAGAAATTACTTTCTGCAGCCCTGGGTGAAGTGCAGGCTGGCGAGGCCCAGGCTCCTTCCCCGGGCAGAGGGGGTGCAGAGGAGGACTGGGCGCAAGCTGGTGGCCCTGGGCCAACTCCTTCTGAGATGCTCCGTCCCCCCATGCCCGTTCCCCATGACAGTTGTGATGTCCCCAACCCAGCCGGAACCCCCTTGCACCCTGGGTGCTGGGCTAAGTGAATGTTCTGTGGTTATTTCATTTTGTTTTTATGGCTTTATGGAAGGTATAGCTGGTAAGCAGTAAACTGCAAATATCGGAGGTGCGCATATTGGAGGCATTCTCTCTCTCTCTCTCTCTCACACACACACACCCCGCCCCCCACATCTGTAAAACCATTAGGACAGTGAACACATCTGTCACCCCCAAAGTTTCCTTGGTTCCCCCAGTAGATCCTCCCTGCTCTCCCCCTCACCCCCACCCCCTCCCCCTTTCCAGGCAACCACCCATCTGCTTTCGGTCGTTATAAATTAGTTTGCATTTTCTAGCTGTCCTAAAGTGTGCACCTTTTGTGTCCAGCTCCTTTGGTCCAGCATAACGATTTTGGGATTTGTTTGTGTGTCATGTGTTGGAGTGCTTTGTTTCTCTTTATGGCTGAGGAATGTTCCATGCTTTGCATGAACCCCAGCTTATTTATTCATTCACCCATTGATGGACACTTGGGTGGCCTCCAGTTTGGGCTGTTAGGGATACCACTGCTCTGAACACGAGGGTGCAAGTCTTTAGGTGGATGGGGGCTCCGGTTTCTCTTTTGTAAATCCCTAGGGGTGGAAATGCTGGGTCATATGGTCGGTGTGTGGTTCACTTTTTAAGAGATTAGGGCTAAGCATTTGGAACACGATGCCGGTGCATGGGAAGGTCTAGGCGTGGATCTTGTTCTATCCATGAGACAACTCAGTGACAAGAAGGGGAAACTGAGGACAGATCATACAGTGGGGAGTGGCAGAGCTGGGGCTCAACTCCAGGGCCGTCTGTGCCCAGAGCGTCACCCATGGGCTGCACTGTGTCGAGCTGGGATGGAAGCATGTGGGCATATCCAGTGTCTCCCTTTCTCTCCACATGGCTGTGAGCAAGTCTAATTCTGCATGGTATTATCCCCTGAGGCCCCGGGGTCTGGTAGATGCTCAATAAATGCACACAGAAGCCCAGATGAGAGCCATAAGTCTGGCTGCCAATCAGATCTCACTCCCCACCCCCACCTGAAGCCTGCAGTGGCCCCTTAGTACCTTTGGGATAAAGCTTAATCCCCTTTAATGCAACTGAAGCCTGGTCTGAATTGTGGCCCTTCTCCTTCTGTTCCAGCCACGCTGGCCTCCTTGCTATTTGTGGACAGTCCTGCCTCAGGGCCTTTGCACCTGCTGCTATTCTCCCTGCCTGGTAGGCTCACCTCCCTGACTTCCCCAACCATGTCAGCCCCACACAGTCCCGTCTGTGTCATCCATCACCCTGTCACCTCCTCTACCTAGCCCTCTTTGCTCTTTGAAATTCTATTATATATTTATTTACTTAAAAAAAAAAAACCCTCATTATGCATTTACATAGCGCTTACTGTCTACCAGGCACCGCTCCAGGCATTCATTTAATGTGTGGTAGCTCATCTAAACTTTTTTTCAACTCCCTGCGTGAGTTACTACCCCCATCCCCCTTTACAGACCGAGGACACTGAGGCACAGAGTGACTCAGGCCACACAGCCAGGAAGCGCGTGAAGCCCAGGGGTCTGTGCTCAAGATCTGTCACCCCCGTGGGACCCACCTGACAGCTGCAGTCCCGGCACGGGGTGCCACTCAGTGTCGTGGGCAAACAGCCTCCTCTGTACGGAGAGAGCAGCAGAAATCCTGGGGGAGAAGGGGCGCGGGTGGATCCGAACCCGCATCCTGGGCCACACTCCGCACCATCCCCGAGAGCCGCCACCAGGGCCCCTGAACTGTGAGCTCAGAGCCTCGGAGCGGCCTCGGCGGGTGCTGGCTCAGACGGCGAACAGATGCTCGCTATTTTAAACCCACTGTTTAACTCATTAAGACAGCTGTTTCCCATCCCCAAAGTCGGCGGAATTAGAATTAAATTCATTCCAGAATTAAATACACACATACACACACGCACACCCCGCAACCATTTGGAGGCAAAACTTGTTAGCTTTTAGGCAAGCTGTGCCTGGGAGCCCGGGGACGCAGCTCTGCATCCGCCTGACAAGTGACATCACGGCCCAGTGGTTGGCGGCTGGGCTTGTGGCCCAAGTGCCCCGTGGGCCCACATTCCTGGGTCGGCCCAGGCTGCTGCCATCACAGTCCACTTGCCAACGGGGCGTCCCCCTGGATTTCTCCCTGACCCCCCAGGCCCCACAGGGCCCGGACAAAACTCAGTGTTCGTCCCTGAACTGGCTTCCTCTCCCTGGTCCCAGGCCGTCCTACCTCCACCTGGGGCTCACAGCAGAGTCCAGATTCACCTCCTCTTCCCCATCTTATGTTCAAATGGTCAGGACTCTCTGGTGATGCTACTTCCAAACAGCTCTGCTCCGCCCTTGCCAGCTACTGCACTGGTCCGAGCCTCTGCTCCCTCCAGTCCGGATGCCTGGTCCTGCTTCCTCCCTAGGCTCCCAGATTCCATCGTTAACCCCAACCGGCTGTTTTTCCTCAGCATCCAGAGGGATTTTTCCTAGACCCTCAATCAGATTGTGTCCCTCTCTTGCTTGACATTCCCCAGGGCAGGGCCGTCCAGTAGAATTTTTTTGTGATGATGGAATGTTCTAGACCTGTACCCCCCAACACCGTCACCCCCATGTGGCTAAAGAGCACTTGAATTGTGGCGAGTGTGAGTCAGGAACTGAACTGTTAAATTTCACTTCATTGAGGGGGAGCCTGGCTGGCTCAGTTGGTGGAGCGTGAGATTCTTGATCTCGGGGTTGTGAGTTGATCTTGATCTCTTGATCTTGATCTTGATCTCTTGATCTTGATCTCGGGGTCGTGAGCCCCACGTTGGGTGTAGAGATGACTTAAAATCTTAAAAAAAAAATTTGCTTCATTGAAGTGAATTTAAATAGCCACATGTAGCGAGTGGCTGCCATGTTGGTTAGCGCAGCTCGAGAGGCCCCGTGACTGATGCCACTGATGGCCTTCCCGGACCCCCTGGGCCCTCACCAGCTCCCCGTGCTGTTGGCTGGCACCCCCGCTCCAGCTCTCCACCTGAGCCTGCTTTGCTCACACCCATGCAGGCTGGAAGTGTCACAGAATCACCTTCTTCTTCCCTCTGGTAGCCTCCAACTATTGACTTGCAGGAGCTGGTGCATAAATACCCCCACTCCTTCATCCCTCGAGTGACACATCTCTGAGATGCAAGCTCTACACTGTCCCCCAGAAGTCCCCAACGGGACTGAGCCCCCTCTGCTCACCACAGTCACCTGCTCACGAAAGCCCCCCTTTTGGTCTCCTTCCCATGCCTCTCTCACTTTCCCGCTCCCTTCCTGGAATCACTTTCCATGTAAAGTCCTTGTACCCGAATCCTTGTCTCAAGGGCCAGGCTTTGCATTGCGGTTACCACAAAAGGCACAATGTTCATCTCTGTCTGCAAGACCCTCCATACTCAAGGCAGTTACCTCACTTATCCTCAGACACACCAGACCCCTCCTGCCACAGGACATTTGCTCATGTTCTTCCTGCCCCTTAGAACTCTGGTCTTCCCCACCCCGTCTCCTTCTGCCAACTCCGCGTCACCCTTCAAGTCTTGGGTTAAATGCCGAGCCACTCGGAGAGGACTTCCCTGACCACCGTCTCTGCCAGCCACCATCTCCCTCTGAGGCTTCCTCCTCCTCCCCCTCCTCTCCCCCTGCTCCTCCTCCTCCCTCTTCCTCTTCTTTTCCTTAAGGCTGTTTGAGTTTTTTAAATGTTTTGTTTGGAAATAATTTTAGACTTCCAGAAGAGCTGCACCAATCCCCGTTGCCGAAAGTCCAGAGCTCCTATACACCCTCCGGCCAGCTCTCCTTAATGATGACATTTTACATAACCTGGCATGACGAGCAAAACCAGGAAATCGGTGTGGGTACAATATTGCTAGCAAACCCACAGACCGTACTCGGGTTTGACCCGTTTTCCCACAGACTGTCCTCTTCCTGGCCCAGGATCCCACCCAGAGCCGCTCACGTGCCTTGCTGCCACACCTGCCCAGTGCCCTGAAGTCTGGGATGGCGGTTCCTCGGTCTCTCCTCATCATCGTCCATGACCTTGACATTTAGGAAGAGCACTGGCCACGGACTTTGTGGGACGTCCCTCAGTTCGGGTCTGTCTGGTATCAGCTCACCATGAGCCTGGGTTGTGCATCTCTGCCCCGATCCCTCAGGGGTGACAGGGGGGTGACCTGGGGGGTGACGGTGAGTCCTCAGTGCAGGAGACCAGGAGCCGCGTGAAGCTGATGTATCTCATCACCAGCAATGTTAACCTTGATTCCATGGTGACCCCCGTGTTCCTCACTGGAAAGTTACCGTTTTACTTTTCGGATTAGCAAGTATCTCGGGAGCCCCGCTTTGGCACCGTGCCAATACCCCGCTTGTCCTCACACTTTTACCCACAAATTCTACCTCGCATTTTTGGATTCGTCTTGCCTCTCAGGCACTCGATCTTGTCTCTTCGTGGTCTTACTTCTGTCATGAGACTTATCACTATTTGAAATATGTTTGTTCATTTGTTTGGATGCTCTCCTCCTCCACTGGACAGAGCCCTGGGAGGGTGGGAACTGGGTCTGTCGTGGTCACTTTGTCCTCCGTGTCCAGCCCGGGACCTCGCACACAGTGGGTACCCAGCACATATTTGCTGAACAAATAAACAAAATGAAATGATGCCAACCAGCAAATCCCAGGTCGATTCAGTGGAGTATGATTTGGTGGCACCCGAAGAATGTTCTAGAAGCAAATCCCTTCCCTCTCTTTGGGCCACTGTTCAAATGTGCGTGCTTTGGGGAGACCTTCCTTGAGCACCCCACCTAATGCTGCCCCTGCTTAAATTTCCTTTGCTGCACTTCACACCCTGAAATTATTTTGTTTGATGGCTGGTTTATGCATTTAGTTAATTCGTTGTCTGGCTGTCTTCCCTCTTCTCAGCTAGAACAGAGTCTCTGTAAGGTCAGGGGTTTTGTCTTGGCCACGGTGGGTTGTCCGGTGCCTAGCACATCGTCCCATGCAGCAGATCCCTCTCCCCAGAGATGTCTTCTGTCTCCACGAGCCCAGCTATGCCACCCGAGAGCCGGGACCTCGGGGCAGGAAAGGTAGGGAGACAACTGAAGGAGTCTGGTCTCGGAGGGCAAACCTGTTCATTTGCAGCCGATGCCTGGCCGGTGGGGCAGGAGGTCTGGGGAATCTGGGGCCGAGAGGGTGGCTCAACCCCTTCTTGGCTGTGGCACTCGGGAGGGATTGTCCCCTCTCTGCATGCTGCTGGCTTCCTCCTGGGAGAAATGGGGAAAGGCACTGTCCCAAGCTCAAAAGACAGTGGGAGGTCCACGGGTGATTGCATTCGGGAAAGTCTCTGCTGACTCTACACCCGTCACCCTCATGTTACAGATGGGGAAGGACGAGCTTGCTCAGCAAGGGCCATGTTGGGCTTCAAGTCCAGCTCGTGCCTCACCATGTCAGGCTCGTTCAGGTCCACAGAGGTGTGTCTTTGGCTTTGAAGCTGACAAAATCCACTGTGTATCTACTGTGGGCCAGGTGTAGGGCTGAGGGGCGGGGGGAGAGAGAAAGAGAGGGGGAAAGAGAGGCCAACACAGATAAACATAGGCCTAAAGGACAGACACGGAGGCCACGGAGGGAAACATGACAGGCAAGAGAGAGTAAGTCCAAGAGAAACACAAAAGGAGACAGGGATGCAGTGACATGGACAAAGAGAGACATACATAGAGAGACAGGGACAGACAGAGACAGAGTCGGGGAACAGGGATAGAGGCAAAGACAAAAAGAGATGCTCACCCAGAAACGGAAAGATAGAGAAGGAGGGGGGAGAGAGAGAGAGTCAGAGATTCAGAAGGAGACAGGCATAGAGATGCACAGAGAGGAGAAAGAGAGAGACAGAGGGGCCCAGGTCAGGCTGCAGGTGAACGATTCACTGGCAACTTATCACTGACCCCTCGCACACCTCCATCTCCTCCCCCCAGCCCCAGCCCCAGCCCCGGGGGGGCCACATGGTCTCCTGGATTGCAATCCGATCCGGGGTGTGTGTGCACTGCATACCTACTCATGTATGCACGAGTTTAACACTGAATGCCCCAGGAGATGCACCGGGGGAAGGAGGGAAGGAGACATGACTTGGAGCTCCGAGAAGTTATGGCCACAGGACACATCCCATCCCCCATCTGATATGTGTCTTATGTCTAACAGCCTGAGGAGCCAGACATCTTCAGTGTATTCCCGCCAGCACCACTGAACGAGGCTCCCCCTACAAACAGTGTGTGTGTGGGGGGGGAATGTGGGTGAAAATCAGGCTTACAATTGTGCCCAGTGTCCCTTCAGGTTAGTTGTGTGGACACAGAAACCCCCTTTTAAGCAAAAAAGGAATGTATTAGTTCATCTAACAGTGGTACAGGTGTTGTGTGGCCTTCAGGCTCAGCTAGATCCAGGTGCTGATGTTTTTAGAAACTGGGTCTCTCTCCGTCACTTTGTTCTGCTTTCTTATACATTGCCTCTATTCTCAGGCAGCATCTGAGTGTCGGCTCCCCCAGAAGCAGACCCTGAGACAAGAATTTGAATCAAGATTTCTTATTTTGGCAGTGATTTCGGAAAAAACTGGGAGAGGAGCCGGGGCGGTGGTGGTCAGAGACAGGAAAGGCAGGGCAACTTAAAAGCAGCACGGTCAAGCACATTGTCAGGGGGGCAGTTGGGGCTCAGTCCCACTGGGGTCCTCTGGGAGGTGGTAAGGACATGTGCCCCCAGAGTCATTTCACTGGAGGAGCGAGATATGGTCCCACCGGCTGTGGGTCCCTGGCCGCCCCCAGTGGTGTTCACTGGCTGGCTCACCCCAGGTTACCAGCACGTGGGCCAAGAAGGTTCTAGTAGCCAGAGGAGCCCTCAGAGGGAGGCCCACGCTGCCGACACTTTGATCTTGGACTTCTGGTCTCCAGAACTTCGAAAAAATACATTTCTAAAGCTCTCAGCCACCCAGTTCATGGCACTTTGTTACAGCAACCCTAGGAAATCAAGACACCCCATTATCAACTGCTGTCTTTGGAGAACCTCTTTCTCCATCTTTTCCCCTATAACCATCCATTGCTCCTTTATTTAGCAAATACTCCCTAAATATCAAAAATACTCCTGTTGTCCTCCTTTAGAAACTTGATGGGAGTCATAAAATAAAAACCCCAAATCTCTTGCCACAAAGAGATGGGACTTGCAGAATACAAAGACACCGATGTTTTAAAATTCCAGCGGGGTCAAGGACCGTCCCTTAGGAAAATTTGCAGTTGCTTGAAAGACATGAGAGGCGCCAGCACCAGCGACTTCTGGGGGTAATCCCCAGAGGGACAGCATCGGCAGGGGACCACTGCTCGGCCCCAAGCACCTTCTCTGTCCTTCACTCACTCTTTCAGGGCTGCTGTCCCCTCTGAGTCACTCTCTGTCCCCTCTCAGCCCCTTCCCTGAGTCTCTGTCCCTGTCCCCTCCGTGGCTTCCTGGCCCCCTCTCCCTCTCCAGTCCACACCCTCCGGCCAGCAACCAGAGGCCTCTTTCTGAAACACTAATTGCTTTTTATTTCAGGAGTAATAAGTGAATTTGTTCCCATCACAAAAGAGCCAAAGAACCCCAGAAATATAGAGAGTGGAAATGGGAAAAACAATGAGACAATGCCCTGCCTCTCAACTTTCCTGTGGCTCCCGTCCTCTGTGGCCTTGCACACCCCTCTCCTGTCCTTGAGTCAGACCCTCTTTCCAGACACTCAGCTTGCCTGTTCTCCCTCCCCTTCCCTCCCTTTACCCCTCCCTCCCTCCCCTTTCCTCCCCATCCTTCCGTTCTCTCTCCCTCCATCCCTCCCCCTCCCACTCTCCCTTCCCCCTCCTCCCTCCCTTCCCCCTTCTCCCCCCACCTTCTCTTCCTCTCCCCCCTCCCTCCTTCCCTTCTCTCTCTCCCTCTCCCTCCCTCCCTCTCCCTCCCTCCCTCTCCCCCCTCCATTCTGCACCTCAGGACCTTCTCACTCTCTGGTCACATTCCCAGCATGCTGTTCTCTGCCCTCCTACACCAAGTTCATCCTTATTCACCCTCCGCTCTCAGCTAGGTGCCACCTGCCCTGGATGGCTCACACAGTCCTGGGACAAGGATTCCAGGGAGGATTCCTTGCCTACAAGCCATTGTCACAATGTACCGCCACCGGGGGTGGGGCTGGAGGGGGGGCCTCCCGAAACAACGGAAGTTTATCCTCTCCCAGCTCTGGTGGCCAGAAGTCCAAAGTCAAGGTGTTGGCAGGGTTGGCTCCTTCTCAAGGCTCAGAGGGTGAATCTGCCCCATGTCCTGCCTCCGCCCCGTCCCCCACCCCGGGCCTGTGGCTTCTGACGGCCGGCCTCCCTCAGCCCTCCTTGGCTCATGGATGCGTCACTCCGATGTCTGCTTCTGTTACCACCTGACCTTCTCCCCGTGTGTCTCTGTCTCTTCTCCATTGCAGGCGAGGGCTGCCCTGGGAGGCATTCGGCCACCGAGAAAACCTGAAGAGTAAGTGGTCAGCCTGGCCAAGTGCCACTGAGGAGACAGAATGCTGTTCCTGGCCCTGGAAGCAGCATTTGCAAAGCTCTAGAGTTCAAGGACACGTGGTGCGTTCGCAGCATTGAAAAGCCTCGGGCTTAAGAGACTGGCAGGGTCTTGACCATCATGGCGGGCATGGGGGGCTTGTGGGCCACAGAGGGGAGGTGTGGGCTGCATCTGGAGGGCAATGGGGAGCGATGAGAGAATCGGGAGGATTGGGATTTTAGAAAAATCCCTGACTAGAAGGATTTCAAAGCAGAGGCAGGTCTGGTCTGGGACAGAGAAAAGGTCAGACCCGCCGCCGAGCGCCGATCATGCGTTGCCTCATTCACTTCTCACCCCACCCATCTTATAAGATGGGCTCCTCATCATTATGTCTATTTTACAGATCTGGAGTCTGGGGCCCAGAGAGGCTGAATGGTTTACCTGGTGTCACGCAGCTTGTGAATGGCAGACCCAGCAATCCAGATGCAAGCAGGCTGCCTAGCCCAGCAGGGGGCAGACTCAGGGTGGGAGGCTTGGGGGATGAGAAGTGGGGAGGACGTGAGGCTGATAACCAAGGCTGTGGCTGAGGATGGGGCGACAGCTGGGGACGGGGCTGGAGAGGAGGCACTGAGGTGGGAGGATAAAGCTGGGGCAGGACTGGAGGCCCACTGGGCAGTGAGGATAGAGGATAGGGACTACCCACTCCTACCAGCTCCACCCTGACCTGGGCACCTCTCTCCCCCCAAATCAAATCTAGTTAGACTCTGAGGACATATGAACTCAGACCAATGTCCTGAGAAAGAGCTGGCCCCTGGAGAAAGGGCATTTCAGGCAGAGGGCACAGCCTGTGCAAAGGCCCTGGGGCAGGACCATGCCTGGTGTGGCCTGGTGTGTTGTAAGAATGGCAAGGAGGCCCGTGTGGCTGGAACAGAGTGACTAGAGGCGGAGAGAGGGAGTAGGTTTGGAATTTGGGTTTCAAGAACCGACCTCATGGGGGAAGGGTGCCCTGAACTAGTCTGGGTCCTTCTGGGTATCTCAAAAGGGGGTGACATTGGCACCTCTCTTGGTGGGTCTCTGGGAGTCTTTGGGAGATGATGCTCTGGAGTAAGAGTTATACGTGCTGGATCCGTGCCACTGGGGGCCATCAGCCCACTTTGTGGCACCCCTGAGCCTTATGAGGTCCAGGAACTGGGGATGCTCTGAGCGTTCCACAAGTTTTCTCAGAGGCTGCTAGGGCACCCGGGTCAGAGACCCAGGAATTCTGGCCTGGCCACAGCCCTAGGCAACTGGGGGCTCCTGGGGCCAAGATGGAACAGGACGATGTCACAGAGGCCTGGGGCATCTAGAACCCTGGGGGTTCCTGGCCTCAGCGTCATCCACCAGCAAGGCCGCCTGGGTAGGTCAGTGGCTCCTGAGACGGCCTTCAAGGACACGATGCACACTGGGCTGCCGCCGGGAGCAGTGTCTGCTTAGGGACGCCCTAGTCCCAGCTGTCCCGCTTTCCTGCCTCTGAGCTCCCCATTCGAGCTCACCTCCCTGCCCATCTCGGCCACGGACCCCCGGGGAGGCCCTGGAGATGCCCGAAGGTCTCCCGTCTGCTGTCCCCAGCGGGACCTAGCTCCACGCAGCAGCCGGAGGAGGGGGAGGAGAGGGGGGCGGTGGCCATGGGGCGGCGGCAGCAGCCAGCCGGGGCCCCGGCGGCCGTCAAGGCCTCGCTGATCCTGCTGGCGCTGCTGGTGCGCTCGGAGGCCGTGGTGCGGGCCGTGCTGGATGGCAACGCCAGCGCCGTGGACTTTGCGGATTTGCCGGCCCTGTTCGGGGTGCCCCTGGCCCCCGAGGGCGTGCGGGGCTACCTGATGGAGGCCAAGCCAGCCAACGCGTGCCACCCCATCGAGGGCCCGCAGCCGGGCAACAGCTCGCTGGGCGCCATCGTGCTGATCCGCCGGTACGACTGCACGTTCGACCTCAAGGTGCTGCACGCCCAGCGGGCCGGCTTCGAGGCAGCCATCGTGCACAACGTCCGCTCGGACGAACTGGTGCGCATGGCCCACGTCTACGAGGACCTGCGGCGCCAGATCGCCATCCCGTCCGTGTTCGTGGGCGAGGCGGCCTCGCAGGACCTGCGGGTCATCGTGCGCTGTGACAAGGCGGCCCACGTCCTCCTGCTGCCCGACTACCCGCCGTGCCCCGACCTGGACTGCCACCCCGTGCTGGCCGTCTCCTGGGTGCTGGGCCGCGCCCTGGCCCTGCTCACGTCTGCGGTCTTGGTCCTCCGCCGGCTGTGGAACTGGCTCCAGGCCCGGTGGAGCCGGGGGCCGGAGGTCAAGCCGCAGGCCTGCCAGAAGGCGCAGGTCCGCACCTTCACGCGGAGGAACGACCTGTGTGCCATCTGCCTGGATGAGTACGAGGAGGGCGACCAGCTCAAGATCCTGCCCTGTTCCCACACCTACCACTGCAAATGCATCGACCCCTGGTTCTCGCAGGCCGCCCGGCGCTCCTGCCCCGTGTGCAAGCAGTCGGTGGCCGGCACGGAAGATGGGTCCGACTCCACCATCAACAGCTTGGGCGATGAGGACCCCTCAGTGCCCGGACACCGGCCCCCCATCTGGGCCATCCAGGCCCGGCTGCGCTCGCGGAGGCTGGAGCTGCTGGCCCGAGCCGGCTCGCAGGGCCACGCCAGTGGCACGTCCGTGGGGGTGGCCGAGGCCACGGTGTCCTCCCAGAGGCCCCTGGAACCCCTGTGAGGCACTGCGGCGCCCCGGGCTGGCCACGATCGGGCCGGGGAGGGTGGAAATGCGGAGTGTTTCTAGTCTCGAGAGAATAAAGTGGGTTTGAAAGTGGAGTCTCGCCCTGACTGCTGTGGGGCCACCCGGCTTCTGGCCCCTGCGGCCACCCATTTGGCAAATCCCCGCGAGCCCGAGGCTGGCTCCCAGTGTCCGCGGGTGAGTGAGGAGAGCGGGGGGTGGGAGGGTGTCTCCAGGGCCGCTGTGTCGTCCGTCACATCAACGGTGGTGCTGGGACTCCCCGCACCTCCGTTCCGATCCTGGGCACGTGGGCTGCGCATCTCTGCTTGGCTTGTTCATTCTGCATTTCAGCATTTAATAAATTTTTTACTTTGGACTGATTTTAGATGTACAGAAAAGTGGCAAAGGTACTAACTACAGAGAGTTCCCATGTACCCCTCGCCCAGCTTCCCTGCAAGGGGAAAGCATGCTCACCTGTCCCCACCAAGAAAGGTACATCCGTTACAGTGAACTCACCTCCAGCTTTGATCTGAATTTCCCCGTCATTGCCACTTTTTATAGTGGAAAACGTCAAACACACCCAAGTAGAGAGAATAGAATAATGATCTCCCCCACATGCACCCATTACTCAGATTCAACAATTATCTATCCAGGGCCACTCTCGACCCATACACCCTTCCACTCTCCCCCGTCCCTTGTCGTTCTGATGCAAATGCCAGATGGTTTTCATCTGTAAACATTTGGTGTTTCTAAAGCAGCAGTTCTCACCTGGATTGGGGATTTTGTCCCCAAAGGACTCTGGGTGATATCTGGAGACATCTGTGGTTGTCATGCCCCCCCGGGGGGGGGTTTCCTGGCATCAAAGGGGTGGGGGCTGGGGTGCTGCTCAACCCCCCCCCACCAGCATGCAGGATAGCCTATGATGACCCAACCCCGAGGTCAGCAGTGCCAAGGGGGACAGCCCCTGCTGTCCCCTGCTCTAAGATAAGACTCATTTTTTCTTTTCTTCTCTCTCTCTTTTTTTAATGCGGGGCTTGAACTCACGACCCGAGATCAAGACCTGAGCTGAGATCAAGAGTCAGATGCTTAACTGATTAAGCCACCCAGTTTCCTTTAAGCTAAGACTCTTAAAAAAAAGACCCACAAACTTCAGTATTATGTTCAAAATAACAAATCCCTAATAGCATCAGATATCCATCCAGCGGACGCACGGAAATGTGGACGCGTGTGAGGCGCGTTTCTTTATGTTGTCTGGGTCAGGACCAAGGTAAAGTCTAGGGTCGTTGGTGGTCTCCTAAGTCTTAATTGACAGCTTCCCTATCTCTTGCTCTCTTACTTTTGCCTTGTGATTTATTTCTTGAAGCCACGGGGTCATATGCTCTGTGGCGACATCTCCCACCTGGGTTTTGCCCAGCTTGTCCCTTGGGTGCCATTTAACACGTTCCTCAGTCTCCTGTGCCTCCTGCCAGTTTGCAGCCGGATTCAGAGACCAGCTCAGATGTGGCTTAATTTTATGGCGAGTAGTTAAGGTGCGTCTTCAGAAGGGTGGGCCATATCAAGGGGTCTTCCGGACAATGAGTGAGGGGCAGTTGCTTGGCCACGTGCCAGGCATGATGAGGAAGGTCAGGGAGGGAACATTGGACCTGACACTGCTGACCCTGGAATTGTAAGAAGGAGGTGAGTGTGCAGGAAGAGTAGTCCAGGCTGGGGGAACGGTGCATGCAAAGGCCCTGGGGCAGCACCAGGCCTGGCACGTTTGAGGAGCAGTAGCAAGGAGGCCTTTGTTGCTGGAGCAGAGTGAGCGAGGTAGGGGGACAGGGAGGAGGTGGGGCAGGAAGGGGATGGAGGAAGTTGGTACAGGACCTTGTAAATTTGGAGAAGGAATTTGATTTTTATTCCAAGGTGCTGAGTAAAACCACTGGAGGGGTTTTAAGTAGCTCAGAGAAAATCCTTCTCAGCAGCACTTCTAGGTCTGTTTTCCAGATGAGGCAATTGTGGCCCAGAGAGGCCAAGTCACTTGCTTGGGGTCATAGAGCAGATGAGTGATGGTGGGATTTGGACCCAACAGTTTGGTCTTGGGAGGTCCACAAGTGAATATGTGTGTGTAGTCAAAGATTTCCTGTGTTACACATATGAAAGTGTTTTTCAATTGTGCTTTGCTGTCTGCACTTCATGACAAAGCTGGGAAACTTCAAGGTGGCTTAAGGAAAAAGGTCTCCCTTCTTGGATTGATGATGGCAAAGGATAGGCCCTTGGTCAGGATGGCAAAGGATAGGCCTGTGGTCGTGGCTCTGGTGTGTGTGTGTGTGTGTGTGTGTGCGTGCGCGCACATGTGGGCATGTATGTGTGTAGAGGTGGGCTGAGGTCCTTGCACATGATCCCTGAGGGGCTGCAGCTCTGTGATGAGGACCTCACACCCAGTTTCTGAGGGTCCTTGCTCCCAGCTTTGCATAATGCCACAAACAAAGGCTACACTATCCAGGGCACCCTGTTTTGGCCACTGGGGATGGTCTATGGCACTGCCAAGGCAAGGACAGACCTCTCTGTCCAGTAGGGTGAGAATGGAGAGGTGGACTGGGAGGGACAGATGTAGCAGTCAGGATTGGGCTGGTGGTGGGATACAAGACTCAACCAGAGCATATTAAGCACATGGGGCTCATGCATATGAAGAGTCAGTGCAGGTATGGCATGGAGGCTCTATGGTGTCCAGGGCCCAGGCTCCTTCTATATTATTGCTCCATATCCTTAGCAAGTGGTCACCTCCTCATGGGACAATACAGCTGCTTGAGCTCCTGCTATCACATCTGCATTCCAGTCAATGAGGAGGAAAGGGTGAGGAAGGGCTCCCCACTTCCTTCTAAGGACACATCCCAGAAATCCCATATACCACTTCTGCTCACACCCCATTGGCCAGAACCGAGCCATGTGGCCACACTTGCCAAAAAGGACACTGGGAAATGTAGTCTTTATTCTGAGTGGCCAACAGTCCCGCTGAAAACCTGAGGTTCTATTCCTATGGAAGAGGGGAGAACAGATATTAAGGCCAGCACTGCCTGCCACTTGGACACTGTGGAAGCTGGCTTACGTGTTTGTTAAAGGAGAGAAAGAAAGAAAGAAAGAGAAAGAATCCTCTCGCCTCTAGCTTGAGCCTCCTTCAAGATCACAGGCACCACAGGGAAGCAGGCACATCCCCGGTCATGGGACAGATGACTTTTCTCGAAACCAGGCTGCCAGGGGAGGGAGTGAGCTCACCGTCCCTGGGGATAGAAACCAGCTCTCACTGAGGCCTTGCTATGCTCCAGGACTCAGGCCACATGGCTTCCACCAGTAACCCTTCCCGAGCTTCAGTTTTCCCATCTGTACAGTGGGGACAGCAGTAGCTATGGGCCCCGCAGGGCTCCCGAAGCATGGACGACGCTAACACAGTGCCTGACACTAAGTACTCTGTCGGTATTTGTCGATTGACTAAGTGACCTGCCCACAGCCCAGCTAGAATACTGGGTGATCAGAGCCATGAGGAGGAAGCTCTGGCACCGTGTTAGCCCAAAGGGAAGTGCTTGCCATAACCCAGAAATGTGGGAGGCTTCCTGGAGGTGGTGTCTTCTCTACTGAGAGCAGAAAGGGCAGGAATCAGCACCGTGAAAAGGAAAAGTGATCCTGGCAGCTAGAACAGCATGGGCAAAGGCCTGGTCTGGCATCCAGTAGGTGCTTAATAAGTGTACATAAAGTCCTTGCCCCCCTGATTAGAACCTGCCCCCTCCGAGAAGGGGCCTCAGCTTCATCCCAGCTTCCTCAGTCCCCCAACAGCCAGGCCTGGGCCCTTCTCCAGCCGCCTTCAGGGAGGCTGGGCACTGCCAAGCTTGGCGAGACCAGCCTGTGCCAGACTCCTTGGCCCTGCTTGGCTGCTACTCCAAGTAAGCACCAGCAAAGGCCTCCTCCCGCCCATCCAGGCAGTGTCCTTCTGTGTTGTCTAAGGGGCAGTGTGGCCAAATGGGGAAACTGAGGCTTGGGGGTGGGGGGTTGGAGTCAGGGAGGGCAACAGCCACCGGCATGACTCCTGAGCACAGACGCTGTGCCAGGCGCCAGGCCACATTCTTTCCGCACGAGCTCCTTACAGCTTGAACCAGGCTCCTGCGCGATACCCCCATTTTCCGGAGGAAGAAACTGAGTCTGTGAAAGAGAACATGGTTTGCCCAGGGCCACACACCTGGCAGCTCACTCCTGCACCGTTTTTAAATGGCTCTCACTTTGAATTCTGCTTTCTGCTGGCCTCCACCTCCCCAGTGTGGGTCACAACTCCAACTGTCCCTACAAAAATATGCTTTGGCCACCCACTCACGTAGGTCTTTGCTGGGCAGCCTAGACGCAGCAGTGACCGAGATGGACCCAGCCCCCCGCCTGCATGGGGCTCCCAGTCCGGTGCGGGGGAGGGACCACAATGAGTTGGGGGGTGCGGCGCAGGGGCTGTGAGGGCCCCAGCCTGCAGGGTCGGGGAACACTTCTCAAATAAGGGGCATCTACCCCAAGACACGA
This sequence comes from Neomonachus schauinslandi, assembly GCF_002201575.2. Classification (NCBI taxonomy): domain Eukaryota; kingdom Metazoa; phylum Chordata; class Mammalia; order Carnivora; family Phocidae; genus Neomonachus; species Neomonachus schauinslandi. Next base: position 210,664,043 of record NC_058403.1, read on the forward strand.
AGGATAGAACAAAAGCAATTTGGCAAGGGGTGGAAGGGTGTTTTAGGGAGAGGGAACAGCATATTCAAGGACCCAGAGTCCTAAAAGGCACAAAGACTCTTAATCTATTTGGACACAACTCCCGCCTCAACACACATACGCATTTTTAGTTATAACAGGTAATGACACTTCAAGTTTATTACAAAGCTCTCTTCAGCAGCCCAAGAGCGCGTGGCCTCGACTATTCTAGAAAGACAAACGGAAGTAGGTCCTATTAGAATCAATCCCATTTTTCCGAGAAGAAAATTGAGGCCCAGAGAGGTTTAAGTGGTTGCCCCAGGGCAAACAGCTCACAAGGGACAAAGCTGGGTTCTGAACCACAGAAGCCCACCTTTGGAGGCTGTTGGCATCACTTCTGTGCCATCCTCATGGAGAACGGTTGAAATGAAGGAGTGAATGGTGGAATGAGAGGCAGAGCGATCTACTTCTCCCAGGCCAGGTTTCTCAGGGTATCCTGCACCCCTGGATCTGTCCCAGCTCCTCCTCCCAACCTGCTTTGGTGGGTGCCAATCCACTCCAATGTGAGCTGAGGACAGTGTGCTCTTCACCTCCTCTGCTCCACACCCTCTGCTCCTCATGATACAACCAGTAAGGAGCAGATTCCAAGGACCTCGTTGCCACTCCCAGTGGCTATGGGAGGCAACTGTAAAATGGCGGAGGCCACAAGGAGGTTGAGTGCCAAGTTCTTACCCCGATGGCATCTGGAAGAGGGGAGAGAGGCTCTGGTTCCTCCCCTGGTCCTCCTTCCTTCCTCTTCCTCTGTTCCCACCTCTTCTCCACGCCCTGCCCTCTTCCTTGCCCACCCCTCCCAGCCTCCCAGCCAGGCCCAGGAGGGGAGGACGTTTTTAGGAACAGATGGCCAGCTTCCTCGCCCAGCATTCTGTCAGTTAATTAACGCCGCCTGTAATTAAACTTCCCACAAATTAGCTGTCAGCTACGCTAAAGGGAACCGTCCCTCTCAAATGCCACCTTGACTTGCTGAATTGTGAGCCTTGTCGACAAAATAATTAAAGGCAGAGGGAGGCAACCAAAATTTGGAGCCTTTTTTCCCCTTAATATCTCTATCTGTGTCCATGGCTACACGCTCCCATCCAGGACTTGGGAACACAACCAGGCTGTTTTCTGAGTTGCCACAAATTAATGCCCTCCATTGCGGAAGGAATTATTATTGAGCACCTGCTGTGTGCCAGGCACCGTGCTGGTAGCTGGGCACCCAACAGTGACCGAGATAAACACTGTCACTGTTTTCTCAAAGCTTCCATCCTTGACACACACACACACACACACACACACACACACATATTTTTTTTTTAAAGGAAATAAATGAAGTTATTAGAGCTGCGGGAAGAACACTCAGGGAGAGGAAACAGTCAGTGCAAAGGTCCTGAGGTAGGACTAGCCACGCTGGAGGCAGGACCAGGTGGAAATTGAGGAGGGGGGTAAGTGGGTGGATTTGGGATTCACTTTTCAGGCAGAGGCAACAGGGTTGGCTGATCTATGGAGGGGGAGTGTAAGAGAAAGGGAAAGCAGGGAGATGCAGATCTTTGGCCCAGGAAGCAGAAGAAATGGATAGTTGATCCACAAAGTTGCCGGATTTCCACAGAGTGAAGCCTTTTTCAAAAAAGAGAAGTCTTCAGCCTCAGACAGGCCCATTGTCAAGGCCAGGGGAGTGTGCTTGGATGGAGTGAGGCCCCCAGCCCCAGCCCCTCAGTCTCCCCTTGGTGGGGGGGTTTCCCTGGCATCAAGGAGAACGCTGCCCACACCTATTAGAACATAATGAGCCTCGAGGAGACCCCTCGGGAGAGCAACGATGTGCCTGCCGGACGCCCAGGGGCTCCAGAGGCTCAAGCCCCAGTTCCTTGGGGTCCGAGAAGGGTTTGGGGAGCTTTGCCTGGCAGGCAGGAAACAATCATGGACCTTAGTGTTCTTGCCTTTCCCAGGATACTTTGCATCCCCAAAGGACAGATTTCAAGTCTTTGAAGCACTCAGGGCCTTGGCAGAAGCTGTACTTTCTGCCAGAAATGCCCTGTCCTGCCTCCTTCCCTCCCCCTTTCTTAACCTTCATGTCTTTGCTCAGGTAACACCTCCTCCAGGAAGCCTCCCTGATGCCCCAGCCTGAGTCCTCTGGACGGGGTCTGCTTTGGTCCCTGTGGTGGTCCTGCTGCCTTGGAGAGTGGGGTAGCATGTAGGGGGCTCAATATATATTATTTAAGAGTAAATACTAACAGAGCTTATCTGAAACCCTTGGGACCAGATATGTTTTGGAATTCAGAATATCCTAGATTTGAAGACACTGACAACAGGCACTCAGCAGATACGATACTGTGTCATACCCCCAGCAGGGCCTGGGCCGCCTGATCCCCCTCCTGGTCAAACACAGCACCAAGACAACAGCAAGAATCACAATAAATGGGGCAAGGAAAACTATAGGTTACACTTCAGTAAAGGCTCAGAAATAGGAACGCCCCAAAGCCTGGCTTGCAGGCGCTCTCCTCGGCTGCTGGGAGGGAAGGCAAAATGGTACAGACTCGCAAAGACTGTTTGGCAGTTTCTTAAAAAGTTAAACACACACACCTACCATATGACCCAGCCATCCTCCTCCTGAGTGTTTGCCCAAGAGAAACGAAAGCATATGTCCACAGGAAGACGTGTGTGACGATGTTCATAGCAGCTTGATGCAGAACAGCCAAACACCAGAAACAACCCGAACGCTCATGAGCCGGTGGCCAGATAAACAAGCCACCATCCATCCACACAGAGCAGGACAGCAACGACAAGGAATGGGCTACTCGGATGTGTCACAACTTAGCGGCACTCCGAGAGCATCACCCCAAGAGCGAAAGAAGCCGGGTTCCAAAGACTGTGTCCTGTGTGATTCTATTTATATCCATTTTAAAAATAGGCAAGGTAGTCTGTGATGATGGAGCCAAGAGTTACCTGGGGGAGTTACCTGGGTGTGGGTGGGGGATATTCCCTGGGAGCTCCTACCCCCACCCGAAGCCTTCTGGGTGGTGGGATGTTCTATACAGGGTCCCAACTACGGTAAGCAGGGGGGAGGCACGGTTCTCAGTGACAAAATTCAAGGAAGCACCAAAAAAGCTCAGCAATCAAGGTAAGTAATATTTGACTGCAATATTTTTAAAAATCAAAATTAACGTCAAAAAAAAAAATCCGGGATGAACAAAATATCAGAATTCCAAGTCAAGACAGGATTCCACCGTGCATTTACAAGACTCGGTTCCACTCCCCCCCCGCCCCCCCCCGCACTGTTCACCAGGATCTTAGGTGCTCAGGTAAAGCTGTACACTTCAGAGGTATGCATTTGTGGCGTGGACGCTAAACCTCAATAAGCAAGGCAAGAAAAAAAGGCAGTTGAGACCTTATCTAATCTCAAGAACGCCTAAAATAGTAATAATAAAAAGCCCATTAGAATGGTTCAGGAAGGGGGGGGGATAAAGGAGGAAGAAAGAAGTATAGAAAAGAACCAGAGGCGTGTGTGTGTTGGGGGGAGGGGTGTCAAATGTTTGTTGAATGAATACAGCAGTGAACAAAAAGGCGCAGGCCCCAAGGCGCCGCCGGAGCTCCCAGTAAGTAAACAAGCGAAAGTGATAATTAAGGGGAAAGCCCCTCCTGCCTACCCCTCCGCCGCCTCCACCGTCCCTGACAACCCCTTGGCAGCCGCAGACCCGCAGACGGCGCGGCCCAGCTGCAAGGACACCGTGGCCGCTGCCTACCCTCTCCACCCTCGGTGAGCCCCAGACGACGGGGACCTGGGTGCGATTTCGTCACCGCTCCATCCCCGGTGGGCCCCGGGCTGGTATACCGTGGACACTCAATGAATGTGCAATTATCCAGAAAGGTCGATCAAAACTGTGGGGTTTTTGGATTGCTGGGGGGTGGGGTGGGGTGGGAATCTTCCATCCTTCCAACCTTTCTGCTCAGATGGGAGGGCTGGGGCGCCCCTGTGGGCCCGAGGTGGCGCGCAGGGGTTTCTAGGTCCAGCATGAGCCTTGAGAAGGGCAAGGGCAGGCAGGGGTCCCACGGTCAGGAGAGGGTGCAGGTGCCTAGGTGCCACCCCGGGGCGGTGCCCGAGGCTGTAGGGGACCCCTTCCCGCGCCTCACACGGGCACCGCCTTCCAGGGGCGAGGAGAGACGGGGCCAGGCCAGCCAATGGGAACGCGGTCGGGGCGCATTACCTCATCAGGCGGCACGGCCATTGGCTGCGGCCTCCCGGAGGGCGGGCGCCGGGCTCAGCTCTCGGGGACCTGCTGTAGGTTGCTGGAGCCTTCGGGGAGGGACTTGGGGAGGGACTTGGGGGGCCGAGGAGAGGAGAGGGGAGGAGATGCGCAGGAGCGCGTGGGTGAGGAATTTGCAGTGTCTGCCGGGCTGTGAGTGTGTCTTTATAATAAGCGGGTTGCCCTTTACTCGGGGCCGCCCCTCGCCTGGCCATCCTAAGGCCGATTTTAGGGAGAAAGCAGGAAGGGGAAGGAGAGGATCCTCTCTACTAAATTAGAACCCCCCCCCGGGTAGGAGCCCCCCCCCCCGTACACAACACACACATTGTCCGCAAGGCAGCATGGACTGCGCCCCCGCCCCCGGGTCAAACAGAACCTCAGTTTGCTGGTCTGTGTCTGAGACACCACCATTCGTCCCACAAAGTTCTGGGTGCACCCTCCAGCAATAGACAGCCTCGGGGCCCCCGCAGGTGGCAGGCTGCCCCTCTTGGAGCCTCAGTTCCCCACTGTGTGAAACGGGGTTGATAAAAGTCCCCCTTTTACAGGGAGGTGCTGTAAAGATTCTTTCAGTCAGTCAACAAGCACATATTGACTACTTACTGTGTACCGGGCCCTGTCCTGAGTACTGTGGATACGGGGAGAGCAAGGCAGGCCTCAGCTCAGCTCCCTGGACCTTAAGTGAGGGAAACAAAGGTAAACAGGTAAGCATTCATTTCAGAGGACTGTAGTGCTGGCAGGAAAATAAAAGCAAGGGAGAAGATGGAAGGAGAGAGTGGGATGCTACTTCAGCCCCACGATCAAGAAGGGCTCACTGAAGAGGTGATGCTCAGGCTGAATAAAAAGAAGCTATGAGAAGATCTGGAGGAATAGCATTCCAGGCAGAGGGAACAGCATGTGCAAAGGCCCTGAGGCAGGACAGAGCCTGGCTTGTTGCCAGAACAGCAAAGAGGCCCGTGTGGCTGGAGCAGAGTGAGCCAAGGGGAGAGAGGGAGAAGGGGAGGGCAGGGAGGGGACCGACGCAGGCCATGCAGGGCCTTGGGGGCCGGGGCGGGGGAGAGGACTTGGGCTTTTACTTCCAGGGAGGTGAGAACCCTGGGGTGCTGTGGGCAGAGGAGGGCGGGACCTCACCCGGGTGCTCATGGGCGCCCTCTGGTGGCTGCTGCGGGGACGACAGACTGTGTGTGGGGCGGGCGCGAGGCGGGGGGCCAGGGTACCAGGGTGGAGGGGACTGCGCTGAGTGATGAGGGAGCAGACCAGGGCTGGAGCCATGGAGGCGGTGACAAGGGGATGAGATGAAGGTAATTTTGGAGTCAAGAGATTTCATTGCACAGATGTGGGGTTGCAGGGAGGCCGAATTTTGTTTCCTGCACACGACTGGGCCCACAGTAGCTACTCAATGAGCAGGAGCAGTGACTAGCTGCCTGATAATTGGGTGGCCTTGTCCTCCCCCACTTCCCCTAGGCCTCCACACTCCAGACCAAATGAATGAGCGAGTCACCCCCGGCTAAGAGTGGTGGGGAGAGGTGTGCACTGGGCACTGACTCAAATCATCCTGCCCAGGCATCTTTGACTCATTGACACCCAGCCTTCACTGTGGGTCCAGGTGTGCCCCCCCAAGTGAGATGAGTAACACACTGCACCCCTATCTACAGGGTCCTCCCACATTCCTGGCTGAGAACCCTAACTCTGCAATTCCAGCCTCCACCTGATAACAAAATCCCCACCTTGTCCCCCTCTGGGTGGTTCTCTGCCATACCTTGCGTACCTATGGGACTGGGAAGCTCCCTCTTTTTGAGTAAGTCAAAGATCTTATGACTGGCACCCAAATCTGCCTCCCTCAGCAGGGATATCTTTTTAAAGTATAAATCTGAACTGGACCCCATCATCCTCAGAACAACAAGGTCTTCTCGGTATGACTTTCAAGGTCCCGCCGTGTGGTCTGGCTTGTGCAGCTCGCACTCGGCGTCGTCTACCTATTTCCTTCCCAACCTTTGCACAAGCTGTTTCCTCTGCTTGGAAGGCCCTTCTACCTTCCTTCTTCCCTTGCCTGCCTCATTTTAGCACAGTTTAGGTGGCAGCGGCTCCAGGAAGCCTTCCCCCACCCCCTGGGGAGAGTTAAAGAATTGCTCCACCGCGCCCATGGCTACATTGGGCTACATTGTATCTCCCTGCTTCCCAGCCCTGAAGATTGTACTTCCTACTCGCCAGGGCAGACCTCTGGGCTGGTGGCTGCCTGCAAGCCTCCGAAGCTCACCTGCCTGCAAGCTAAGGCAGCAACTGCTCTCCCCAGAGCTGCCCCTCGGGCTCTCCCTGAGGGCATCTTTAGTTTAAAACCATCTCCTCCCACCAGCTCCCACAGGCTACTCCCACCCCACCCCCCACCCCCCAGCCACAGCCGATCCCCTTTTGAAGAGTGATTGACTAACAGCCATTAGATTAATGGGCAAGGTGCGTTTTCATTTCTGCTGCCTCTACAAACTAAATGTTCCCGTGTAATTACAATTAAGGACATGTTGGCCTGTGATGGCTCCTGGCTTCCTGGCCGCCTTCCCCCTCGCTCAGGCCCTCTGCCCGCTCCCTGCCCCTTTTCTCCCTTGGCTTCGGCCTTCCCTCGCTCGCTTTTCTTCCCAACTTCCTCCTTCTTCCCACCTTTCTGCCCTGAAAGCTTTCCCCTCCTCTCTTCCTCCATCTCTTGCTCTTCCTGTCGATCTCTCTCCCCGCCCCCCCACTTCTCTCTCTCTCTCCTGGTTCCATCTCTCTCCAGTCTGCTCCTGTCTCTATTTCTCAATTTCCTCAGGCTTTCTGTGTCTCTCTCAATTTGTTTCCATCTCTTTCCTTCTTCGCCTGCCTCGCTGCATCTGTCTCTCTGTCTCTCACCCTTTTGCTTTCTTTCTCTGTCTGTCTTTGCCAATCTCTCAGAGTCCTTTTCCCTCCTTTTTACCCATGCCTACCCCAAGTCAGAGAGTGCATCTAGATCCAGTTGCGTTAGGACCCAGGCCTCCTGGGGACAGGTCTCAGTTCTGAGGCTTGAGGATGGCCCCTTCTTTTTTCCTGAGTTTCTGTTTCCCCATCTGTGAAATGGGAGGCTGAGGGTAGAGCCAGAGGTGCTGGTCTTCAGGCTGTGGCTCCAGAGGACCTGGCCCCTGCCCCACGAAGGTGGGCAATACTATGGGAGTGGCAGGAGGAGCTTTCTTCCTGCCTGTGAGGCCCGAGTCCAGAGGTGGGCTTTCCAGGACAGAGGGCATGTTGTACCGCTCTCTCCCATCGGTGACCTGGTGTCGTGGATTTGTCAGCGCTTTCCCTGGTGAAACAGGACACAGGCTGGATAACTTTTGATAGAGGCAAAGTGGGGCTTCTGATAAAGAATCTCATGCCCTCTGATCCTATCTGTATACAAGATTCTCCCTGACCTGTCTAGCCTCAATACCTGCTCAGTGTCCTGTCCCCAATACATTCCAGATTGGGTCCCACTTCCACTCCTTTGCTTAGGCCAGTCTACCTCCCCCCCCCCCGCCCCCACAGGCCGTCCTTCCCTTTCCTTCCCCACCCTACCCAAAGCCTCCCAGCCTTTGAAATCAGGGCTCAAGCCTGACATTTCTTTTTTGTCTCCCCCGCAGTGACCTAACACAGTTTGCACCTCTAGTTTGAGAGAAATGTCTATTAATGACGACCTTCATCATCGTTGTCATCATCATCATCCTTGCATTTACTGAACATTCAGAATGTGCCAGGCATCCTGCTAAGGGCCTGACCTGAATCCTCTCAGATAATCTATTATTCACCAGTCTTCTGAGACCAGCACAACCACTGTACCCATTTCAAAGATGCATACACTGAGGCACAGAGAGCGTGGGATACTTGGTTCAATGTCACATAGCCAGTCAGTGGCAAAGCTGGGATCGGAACCCAGGTCTGGGTGACCCCAGACCCACCCCCTCAATCTCCCCACTGGAAGTGAATGTCAGAACCTCAATTCAGCTTTTCCTCACCCGTCCTTGTGGCTGAAACTGTGTTTGCAGACTACGAACGCAAGCTGTCAGCAGCTCCTCTGGCCTCTGATAAATCGAGAGAATTAAAATCCATTTAGAGGGAAATCTCTAAATAGGTCTGTGTTGTGTTTTGTGTGTGTTTTTTTTCCTGTCTTTTTTTCCCCCTGCTGTCTCCAGCTGGGTAATGTATTCTAGGAGCAGAACTGAATCTGACTTAATTGAATTTAAAAGCAGGTATTACATCTGCACCTTGTAAGGGAAGGTGGGTGGAGGGATTGCTCGCTGCTGAGATAGTTTCTACCCGGCATCTCTGACTTGTGCACGGAAGAAGGGGCGTTAGCCCCCCTTCGGGGTTCCTTGCATGGGGGCTCCCCGGGCTGGACCATAAAGGGTGGGCTTTGGAGGGGAGAGGCCAGGGGACTTGCAGGTAAGGTGGGTGCCCAGGCCTCCGGAGAATGGGTACAGTGAACCCCTCAGAGGTGGGGCCAAAAGGAAGCTGTTACTGGCACCTCCTCCCGGCCTCCTGTTAGCCCCACTTCCAGAACACGCCCCCAGACGCCCACTTCTCACCCTCTCCCCTGTCTCCACTCTGGTCTGGCTTGTACTCACTGCTCCATCCCGGATCTCCTGCAGCAGCCAAAATGGTTATTTTTTTTTTCTTCTCCTTCTTTTTTAATTGTAGCTCTTTTTAAAAAATGTGGTAAAATATACATAACATAAAACTTACATCTTCACCATTTTTAAGTGTACAATTCAGCGGCATTAAGTACATTTACAATGTTGTATAACCATCCCCACTATTTCCAAAAAAATTTTTATCACCCCAAACAGACACTCTGTACCCATTAAGCGGTAACTCCACTGTGTGAAATCACACAATTTTTGTCCTTTTGTGGGGGAAAAAAGGCTTATTTCACTTGTGCATAATGTCTTTAAGGTTCCCTCATGTCATACCATGTACCGGTACTCCACTCTTTTTTTTAGGCTGAATAATATTCCACCATCTGGAGGGACCATATTTTGTTTATCCATTCATCCATCGGTGGACACTTGGGTGGTTTCTACCTCCTGGCTATTATGAATCCTGCTGCTGTGAATATGGGTTACAAATATTTATCTGAGTCGTTGCTTTCAATTCTTCTGGGGATATACCTAAGAGCAGAATTGCTAAGTCATATGATGATTCTATGCCCAAATGATTTTTAACAAATGTCACTCCCTTCCCCGTTCCAAATTTGTCCGTGGCTTCCTATTGTTTACAGGAAAGTTGAAACACCCTCCCATGGCCCTCAAGGTGCTGCCAATGTTCCAAGCCTCATCTCCTGCTGCTTTCCCACCCTCCAGCCACACCAAATCACCCTCACTTGTCCCCGGACCTTTGCACATGCTGTTTCCCCTCCCCAGAGCCCTCTTCCCCATTTCATATTTTGGTTTGACATCTAATTCCTCCTCTGCCTTCAGCTCTCAGTTTTTTTCTGACTCTAGGAAGCCCTACCTGATCTCCCAGGCTGGATCGGGTAGCCCCTTTTCGCCCTCAGAGCTGCCTGGGCATCCTCCGTCATGGCCCTGGTCATGGGTCACAGGTGACCTGTCTCCCCCTATTGGGAGGGTGGGGTGGGGTCTGTCTTGGTCACTGCTGTGTCCCTAGCCCCCAGCTGGGGATGCAGCACCCAGTAGGTACCTAATACGTGCTTCCTGAATGTTGCCATGTTTCTTTCTCTTCTCCCACAGACCCCACGCCCTTGAGAAATGAGACAGCCACTTCCAACTTCTTCCAACTAATGGCAGATTTCAAACGGTATCTTAGGCAGTCGATTAGAAATAGATCCAATCAATGTGCTTGTTTTTCATTCTGCGGTGCGTCTGTGATGGATGGGCAGGCGGGTGGGAGTGCTATTAAGCTGGGAGAATTTTCTATATGTTCCAGGCTCTGGGCAGACTTTCTTCAAAAAGCTATCTGGCCCCATCTCAAAATGAGGAAGTCATTAAGCACACACACACACACACATTGCAGGAGAGCATCTCCTTCTGGGGGCGGGGGGGAACCCTGCAATTAATACACAACTGCAAATGTCGCAGTCTGTGTGTGCAGACAGCAAGGTCCACAGCTGACAGGGAGCAAGAAGCAGTGGTTTTCGTTGTCCCCCCCCTCCCCAAAGCGCATTGAAGTTCTCCTTGGAAGTACTGGCAAGTGAGTTGGGGCTGAGAGATTTTCACTGCAGCTCTGAGGTTGGGTTGCCTGGAAGTGGGCCCTGAGGGGAGGATTTGGGGTCAAAGAGTACACGTGGGAGGTGATCTCAGGAAGCGCCAGGAGGGACAGCGGAACCGGAGCGAAGGAAGGAGCCAACCCTCATGAGCAAGTGACTGCCGAGGGCAACCGGGGCTCAGTCCTACTAGGAACCCCGGGGAGACAGTTAAGTGTGCACCTGAGCTGTCCCTCCTGAGGGGGTATTCACCCCCCAGCACCTGTCCATCACTGGCTCAGAGCTGCCTCTTGAGGCTAAAGCTCCCTGGCCCTTCCTGCCTGCCCTGCACCAAGCCCAAGGAAGCCTCAGCTAGTGAGTGGCAGGTGACGGCAGAAAGATGCTGTCAGCAGGGACCTCGATGTGGGTGCTGAGGCTTGTGGATGGGGCACCCGCAGCATCTGCTAGGCACGGTGGCATTCTCTATTTCCAATCGCCATTCATTCACTCCAGAAGATTTGTTAAGCCTCTGCTGGGTGCCAGGCGCTGTGTTGAGGACTGGGTGCCAGGCGCTGGGTTGGGGACTCCTGGAACTCAAAGACACATACCCAGGCAGCTGTGGCAACTCAGAGGCGCCTCCTCTCCCAGCATTGGGTTAGGGCGTCCAGGGACGCTTTCTGGAGGGATGACATTTAAAGATGAGTTAGATGAATAAGAAGGAGAGGTGGGGCAAGGAAGAGTGGAGTTGCTTTTTGAAAAACAATTTGGACTTTTTCTTGAAAGGCAGAGGGGAGCCATGGAGAGCTATGGAGGGGAGGAGGGGAAGGGTCAGGAAGAGGAGTTGGTGTGGGTGATAAAGTGATGCCCTGGGGATTGGGTAGGTTGTAGCTGGTGGACATCCGAGAGGAGGTGTCCCAGAAGCATTGGCTCTGTGGCCAAATCTGGTTGGAGATGGAAGTCAGGGCATCGTCAGGGGGTTAAAGATGCAGAAACAAGTTTCTGAATTTGGGCCATCCAGGAGAAAAGCCAGAGCATTAAAAAATAATAATCCATCAATTAATAATAATAATAATAAATGAAGTTCTCTTTTTTCATTTCCAGCAACAAATATGAGAAGCCCCGTCCTCTGGCTTTGTGAGCTGAGCCAACAGCATCAGTATCCCTCAATGAGAACGTGGGGGGCCCTGGAAACCCTTCCGCTGCGTCCTGCGGCCGCGTGACCACAGCTGACCCAATCAGGAGGCCAGTAGGACTAGGCTTCAGTCATTGGCTGAAATCATCTAAGCCTTACCGGTAGCTGGGGGTGGGGCCAATTAAACCACAGCCCTGGAAAGTGGGAAAGGTGTAGATTGGTTAAGGTAACACCCTCCGCTCTAATAAACGGGCAAACCTCAGGGACTCGACACGGCAGACGGGGGTTGCGCATGTAAGGTGCAAACAGGTGTTCCTGCTTAGCAAGCAGCTTTTCTCCACCGGGTGACGCAGGAGCTAGCCAGCCACCTCTGTCTTAGGGCTTCTCCATCTTTGACATGGAAAGAGCTTGGCCAGGACTGGAAGTGACGGAAATCACGTCCACCCACATTCTACTGGAGAAATTCCACCGCCCCAACCGCAAGGGGTGCTGGGAATGTGGTCTGGCTGTGTGCGTAGAAGAAAGAGGATACGGATGTAGCAAAGGCTCTAAAGGTCTGGAACGTGTGGTACAGCCCCCAGGCCGGGGCAAAACCCTGGTGCTGCTGTCTCCTGAAGGTGGGGAGAAGCAGGCTGGTTGGCAAAGGCCACATATGTCCACCAGGATGACCCTTGCCACTAAGCAATGTAGTGAAATTCTCTAATCCATCTCATGATGTTGCTCAAGGGATGGGAAATGTCCTCACTAGTTGAGAAGCTCCCATTGGCTAAGGATGAGATTTGTCTTGGTCACGATTGCGTCTCCATATCCTAGAACAGCTCCTGGTATAAGTAGTTGTGAGAGACGTATTTATTGAGTGGATGAATAGGTGGCTGAGTGGGAGGGCGGATAGGTAGGTGAATGGGTGGGTAGATGGTGAATGGATGGGTGTAAGGTGGATGGGTGGGTGGTTGGAAAATGTATGAGTGAGTGGATGGGTGGATCTTTTTATGAGTGAAACCATCCCTTCTCTGTGTTTGGGCTGCACTGATATGGCTGTAGACACGAATAGTGTGAACCCCCAAATAGATCCCTGGCCATAATTCTAGAATTCTAGGGTATCAGGACCCTTGTCTGTCTTGGAGATGAACACCAGCCTGGTGACCATGACATGGTTTTTTTTTTAGCAGTTTTTTTTTTTTAAAGATTTTATTTATTTATTTGAGAGAGAGAGAATGAGAGACAGAGAGCATGAGAGGGAGGAGGGTCAGAGGGAGAAGCAGACTCCCTGCTGAGCAGGAAGCCCGATGTGGGACTCGATCCGGGGACTCCAGGATCATGACCTGAGCCGAAGGCAGTCGCCCAACCAACTGAGCCACCCAGGCGCCCGACATGGTTTTAAGTTACATGTAAAACCACTTGAAATACCCTGACTCTTATAGTGAGAGAGTTCTTCCTTTCACCTCTTATGAAGAAGAAAGTCTTAATTGGGTGCTAATCAGTCTTTAACACCTCTGACACCTGGGACTCTCCCTTTTTGGACAAAGAAAGAGAGCAAACCCCAGTTCACAGCCTCAGAGACAACAGTCTCTAGTCAGAAATTAATAATATGATTTAGTTTTTATTGAGTTAGCTTCTACTTATGGTCATTGATGCTGGCTTTTCATTTACAGTCATGATAAACAATTTCTTTTTATTTTTTATTTTTTGTAAAGATTTTTATTTATTTATTGAGAGAGAGAGAGAATGATAGAGAGAGAGAGCACGAGAGGCTGGAGGGTCAGAGGGAGAAGCAGACTCCCTGCTGAGCAGGGAGCCTGATGCGGGACTCCATCCCGGGACTCCAGGATCATGACCTGAGCCAAAGGCAGTTGCTTAACCAACTGAGCCACCCAGGCGCCCAACAATTTCTTTTTAAATAGATTTAAAATTTTAAGAAGTGGGTCAATTTGAAGGGAAATATTCGGGAAATAATAGCTTTGGTGGTGGAAAGGTGGGGTAAGATGGACTACACTTTGAGAATCCCAAGGTGTGGGTAGTCTCACAGTTGCTGTGTGGCTTGGAGAAATTCACTGCACCTCTCTGATGCCTAGTTTTCACATCGAAAAATGCTTTCAATACTCCTGATGTCCTGGGATCCTTTTGTTGAGTAGGTGAGCTAGAATAGCCCTGTGACCCTGGAAATAGGTCCTTCCCCTCTCTGGGTCTTGTTTCTCGTCTCCCAGCCTCAGAAAAAAAAAAGCAGGGGATGGAAATTTTCTCCTGGAGTGAAGGAGGGTATATATGGATAGCAAAAAACCTCTTTTTTTTTTTTTTTAAGATTTTGTTTATTTATTTGACAGAGAGAGATACAGCGAGAGAGGGAACACAAGCAGGGGGAGTGGGAGAGGGAGACACAGGCTTCTTGCTGAGCAGGGAGCCCGACACGGGGCTCGATCCCAGGACCCTGGGTCATCCCAGGACCCTGGGATCATGACCTGAGCTGAAGGCAGACGCTTAACGACTGAGCCACCCAGGCGCCCCTGGATAGCAAAAAAACTCTTACCTGTCCAGGTCCTTGGGAGATTTGGGGGTGTCTCTTGTTGCGGGGGATACTCTTCTTACCTTATTCTCAGGAAAGCCTCTACAGCCCGTCACCTGTGCCGGTTTTCTTCTGCCGAGAGTATGAGCCTGTGGGACAGAGGCACTGTCGCCCTGGACACACTTTCCCCCTGCTGGGCACAGTGTCCCCGGGGAGAGACTTGGAGAGAGAGCCCGGGGGTCGGCCCAGGATAGGACTTGGGTCCACCCGGGAATAACCCGACTGTGTGAAGCCCGATGACAGGGCGGGAGCGCCTGACCTTTCTCCGGAGTCCGGGCTGTGTCCTCCTCCCGTCGTCCCCCACCCTCCCGGTGTGTTTTCCCTCGATGACATTTGGAATCTTTTAATAGTTGTCACATTAGCATACATTTGCATACTTTATGCTAATCAGGCTATTTATTTTTGAAAAAGCACTTTGACTTGTGGGGCCCTTTCTCACCGGGGATCTCACCGTGTCTTTCCTGGAGACTGGCTGCTTCCCCGGGGCGGGGAGAGGGGGGGCTGCACCGGCCCGAGCCCAGCCAGGGGCACCCACCTCACGGGTGCATCCCAGGGAGAGGGGCGCATCACCGCCGGGCTGGCCTGTGTGGGGACCGGTGCCTGAGCGGAGGCATGATTCTCGTGCCCATTTTGCAGACCAGACTGCAGAGGCGGGGGTCCCGGGCACCACTCAAGGACATGACTCCAGAAACGGCTCCCTCCCTGTCCTACACCGCCTCTGGCTCAGCAGGTCGCCTTCAACTCTCCTGACCCTCCAGCAGCCCATGGCTTTCTCCGGCAAAACTCCTTGAAAGAGTCGTCTACACTTGCTGTCTCCATCGCTCTCACCCTCCCCCCCTCCCCAACATCCTGACATCATCCGTTTCTCACACCTTCCCCTTTCCATCCCTGAAATCCCTCTGGTCAAGGTCAGTGGTGGCCTGTTTCATCCTCCTCACCCCCCTGGGCAAAGTCTGACCCCCCCTCTCCCCAGGGATCCTGCACTAGCCAGCTTCTCTCCCATTTCTCCGGCCCCTCCTCCGTCTCCCCTTCCAGCGCCCCCTATGCTCGACTCCAGCGACTCCAGTGTGGTCCAGAGCTCTAACCCCCTCTATGTCCCCACCACGCCCACAGTCTTGTCTCCAGCCTGGGCCTCCCCTGAGTTCCACGCTCGGGGTCCAGCTGCCCCTCCACGTCTCCACATGGGGGGCTCCCAGGGCTCCTGCATTCAACACAGCTGCCCTGGGCCCTGCCATGCCCCCAAACCTACTCTTCCTTCAACCCTCTTCTTGGCTGAGGGCAGCCCCATCCATGTAGCTGCTCAGCCAGGATCCTGGATCTTACCTCACATCTTCAGCACACCTTGGCCCTCCACCTTTAAGATCACATGAAGTTCTCTCATTTCCCCCTGATTCCACCCTGCTTACTCCCTGCTGACTTCCTTGCCCCCATCTCTCACACCGACACCCGTGCCTGCACTCTGTTCCAGCCTCCCTGTTCCTCCAACATGCCAGACACAGGTCTGCCTCAGGGCTTTTTCATCGGTTGTGCCCTTTGCCTGGAGTGATCTTCACATAAGTCTGTTCTGTTTCTTGTTGTATCCCCAGCACCCAAAACAGTGCCCAGCACACAGTGAGAACTCAGTAAACATCTCGCTCCTGAGTGAATGTGTATGCATAGCGAAACAGCTCTAAACAGACATAAGCCCCAAAGTTGGAGATGGCAGGCGATGTCAATGTTTTCTGAAGACTTATTTGTCTTTTCTAATTTTCACCACCAGGAATATAACTCCAGTGGGCACTGAAACAAAATATCTCAGTGCTGTTTTGATGCAGAACACCACCAGCTGTGTGACACTATGCAAGTGTGATCCTCCCTGACCCTTGGTTTTCTCATCTAGAAAATGGGGATGATCCTAGCACCACCCCCAGAAAGCCCCTTAAGAGCTAACCCTCTGAGTCTAGAAGAAAGAGTTTAAATCCACTCTGGGGCGGTAACATTTCCAACGCATGAGGTTTAAACATTTTCAATAAAGAAAAACAAATCCGGGCCAAAGCTCTTTTCTGATTTATAGTAATTGCAAACCAGCAGCGGTTAATATAATTGTCCAGCAGAGGGGGCGGTGGGGGGCTCCACACGGGGTCCAATCAGCCCCGGGTGGGATGTGGCCCCAGTCAGGTTAAGCAAACGCATTACTTTAATAACCTGGGGAGGCGGCTGGAGACATTAGTGAGAGGCGAGAATAAATATTATCCCAAGAAACTCCAGAATCGGCGGTTTTATCACCAAGAATTGTCCCCATGCTATTTACTTTCAATTTAGATTTTTGGGAAAGTGGCTCTTGGCAAATTTTATGTATGAAGGAGAATGACTGGAATTGAAAAATGACCTGATTTTGCCAGCTGGGAGGAAAGGAGCCATGGTATTTTGGGCTCCCGCTCTGGCCCACTGAGTCACCTTCCCGCCCGGTCACTCTTCACACCTGAGCACTGGGTCCCAGGCTCAGGCACATTCTGGAGGTGCTGGAGTTTCCCCTAAGTCTGATTCACAGGCCAGGGGGGCATGGAGTCAAATATCCAGGGACGTGGTCTCATTTAGTTAAAAGTGACTTTATCTATCCTCCGGTCTGCTCTGTTTGTTTACTGATGGGGGAAACTGAGGCCCAGAACTGGGCTGTCATGAGCTACCTGACTCTGCTTGCCTCGGTCCTCTTCCCTTCTATACCTCCTCTCACTCAAGAACCCCCATTGGCTTCCTATGGTCTCCAAGGATAAAACCCTCTCAGGCTATACGTCACACTCAGAATATAATCCAAAATAGATTGTAGATCTACATGTGAAATGTAAAAACACTGCATGTTTAGAAGAAAACAAGAGAAAATCCTCAGCACCTGGAGTTAGGGAAAGTTCAGGCATGACACCAAAGAATGATCTATAAAGGAAAACCTTGATGTTGGACTCCATCAAAATTAAAAACTTGCTCTGGCTGCAGAATGGGATAAAACACTTGGATCCAACAAAGGATGTGTATCTAAAAAATATATATAAAGGACTCTCAAAACTCAACAGTATGAAAACCAACAACCCAGCTAAAAAATGGACAGAAACAGGAACAGATATATCACTGAAGGAGCTCTGCAGATGGCAAATAAATCCAGGAAAAGATGTTGAACATCATTAGCCATTAGGGAAATGCAAATTAAAACCACAGTTGGCATGTCACTGCACACCTGTCAAAATGGGTAAAATAAAAAATAGTGATAATGCCAAATGCTGGTGAAGATGCTGAGAAACTGCATCACTCACATGTTCTGGTAAAAATGTAAAATGGTACTCTGGGAAAGAGTCTGGCGGAGTTTTGTTTTGTTTTGTTTTGTTTTACAAGGCTAAACACATGCTTGCTGTATGACCCAACGATTGGACTCTTGGGCATTTATCCCAGAAAATGAAAATTTATGTTTATACAAAAACCTGCCCCCCAATGCTCAAGGTAGCTTCATTTGAAATCGCCAAAATCTGGAAACAACCCCAATGTCCTTCAGTAGGTGAATGGCTAAACCAACTGGGGTTCATCCATACCATGGAAATACGACTCAGTAAAGAAAAAAATGAACTAGTCATAAATGCAATAATTTGGATGGAGCTCAAGGGAATCATACTGAATGAGAGAAGCCAGTGTGCAAAGGTTATATACTATATAGTTCATGTATATAGCATTCTTGAAATAACAAAATTATAACATGGAGGACAGACAAGTCGTTTCTAGAGGGGAGGGAGGGAGGTGTCTGTGGCTACAAAAGCATAACATCTGTTCTGTGTCTTGATTATGATGCTGGTCTCATGAATCTACACATGTGATAACATTGGCCAGATACACGCAGCACGCGTGTGTGCACGCGCACACACACACACACACACAAATTAGTGCGTGTAAGACAGGTGAAATTGGAAAAAGCTTGATGGATTGTATTAATGTTAGTTTCCTGTTTATGATGTTGTAAGATGTTAGCATTGGGGGAAACTGAGTAAAGTAAACATGAGATCTTTATTCATTTTCTCTTTCTTTTTTTTTTTTAAAGATTTTATTTATTTATTTGAGAGAGAGAGAATGAGAGACAGAGAGCATGAGAGGGAGGAGGGTCAGAAGGAGAAGCAGACTCCCTGCCGAGCAGGGAGCCCGATGTGGGACTCGATCCCGGGACTCCAGGATCATGACCTGAGCCGAAGGCAGACGCTTAAGGACTGAGCCACCCAGGCGCCCCTAGATCTGAATTTTTGATAAAGAAATTTTTTTTAAAGATTTTATTTATTTATTTGAGAGAGAGAGAATGAGAGACAGAGAGCACGAGAGGGAAGAGGAGAAGCAGACCCCCCGCCGAGCAGGGAGCCAGATGTGGGACTCGATCCCAGGACTCCAGGATCATGACCTGAGCCGAAGGCAGTCGCTTAACCAACTGAGCCACCCAGGTGCCCCAAGACTAAATGATCTTTTTTTTTTTAAGATTTTATTTATTTATTTGAGAGAGAGAGAATGAAAGAGAGCACATGAGAGAGGGGAGGGTCAGAGGGAGAAGCAGACCCCCCGCTGAGCAGGGAGCCCGATGCGGGACTCGATCCCGGGACTCCAGGATCATGACCTGAGCCGAAGGCAGTCGCTTAACCAACTGAGCCACCCAGGCGCCCCCATTTTCTCTTTCAAAAACACTTTTACTGAGCTAATTCATATACCACACAATTTACCCATTTACAGTGTGCAATTCAGTGGTTTTTAGTATATTCGCAGTTAGGCGACCATCCTCATAACATAATTTCAGAATATTTTTATCACTCCTCCTGCAGAAAGAAACCCATTAGCAGTCATTCTCCACTTCTTCCTTGCTCCCCGCCCCTCCCCCGGCAACCATCACCAATGCTCAGTCTCTATGGATTTGCCTATCCTGGATATTTCGTGTGACTGAAACCATACGCTGTGTGGTCTGGCTTTTTCCCTGCGCATAGTGTTTTCAAGGTTTGTCTGCACTATGGCAAGTATCAGTGTTTTGTTCCATTTTATGGCGAAATAAAATTCCACTGGGTGATGTACCACGTATTATTTATCCATTTATCTATTGATGGACATTGGGGTTGTTGCCATCTTTTAGCTATTATGAGCATTTGCATGTAAGAATTTGCATGGAGGGGCACCTGGTGGGCTCAGTCAGCAGAGAGTGTGACTCTTGTTCTCGGGGTCATGGGTTTGAGCCCCACGTTGGGTGTAGAGATGACTTAAATAAATTTAATTAAAAAAAAGAATTTGCATGGACATACATTTTATTTCTCTTGAATTTTAGGGAGTGGTATTACTAGATCATCAGGTAACTCTTTGTTTAACATTTTGAGGAACTGCCAGACTGTGTTCCAAAGCCGTCACACCGGATTGGAATGCCACCAATGTTAGCAGTTATGTGACGGTCCACATTTCTTCATATCCTCATCAATACTTCTTATTGCCTATCATTTTTTTAAGCAATCCTAGGAGGTATAAAGTGGCCCTATTGCAATTTTGTTTTTTTTTTAAGATTTTATTTATTTATTTGACAGAAAGAGAGACAGCGAAAGAGGGAACACAAGCAGCGGGAGTGGGAGAGGGAGAAGCAGGCTTCCCACTGAGCAGGGAGCCCGATGCGGGGCTCGATCCCAGGACCCTGGGATCATGACCTGAGCCGAAGGCAGACGCCCAACCAACTGAGCCACCCAGGCGCCCCCTATTGCAACTTTGATTTGCATTTCCCTAGTGACTAATCATGTTGATCGTCTTTGCATGTGCTTGTTGGTCATTTGTGTATTTTCTTTGAAGAAATGTTTATTCAAGTCCTTTGTTCCTGTAAAGAGTTGGGTTATTGATTTTTTTTAAGGTTTTATTTATTTATTTGATAGAGAGAGACACAGCGAGAGAGGAAACACAAGCAGGGGGAGTGGGAGAGGGAGCAGCAGGCTTCTCACTGAGCAGGGAGCCCGATGCGGGGCTCGATCCCAGGACCCTGGGATCATGACCTGAGCCAAAGGCAGACGCTTAACTGCAGAGCCACCCAGGGGCCCCAGGTTATTGATTTTTTTTTTGGAGTTTTAAGGGTTCCTTATATATTCTGGATATAAGTTCCTTCTCTCCCCCCATTCTATAAGTTGTTCTTTATTTTTGTTTTTATTTTTTTTAAGATTTTTATTTATTTTTTGACAGAGAGAGAGAGGGAACACAAGCAGGGGGAGTGGGAGAGGGAGAAGTGGGCTTCCCGCAGAGCAGGGAGCCCGATGTGGGGCTTGATCCCAGGACCCTGGGATCATGACCTGAACCGAAGGCAGACGCTAAACGACTGAACCACCCAGGCACCCCTATAAGTTGTTCTTTGACTTTCTTGATGGCATAATTTTCAGCACAAAAATTTAAATTTTGGATGTGATCCAAGTCATCCATTTTTTTCTTTGGTCACTGTGCTTTGGGTATCAGATCATTGCCTCACCCAACATCATGAGCATTTGCCCCCATGTGTTTCTATATTATTTTTTTAGTATATGTGCTGCCGAAGGGAGCACACTATATTATTTTTTAAAAATAACTACGTGTACAATTTTCGCCAAATAAAAAGTAAAAAAAAAAGTGGGGGGGGGTTTGGCAAGTGACTTGAACTCTTCACCAAAGAGGATAGTAGATTGCAAATAAAAAATGAAAAAAAAAATGTTCAATGTCATTAGCCACTAGGGAAATTCAAACTTAAGCCATCAATGGATACTACTGCTCACTTATTAGAGCGGCTAAGGAACATTGACAATACCAAGTGCCAGCAAGGATGTGAAGCAACTGGAACACTCACGGGACATGGGCAGGAATGTGAAGTGGTTCAGCCACTCTGGAAAACCATTTGCCCGTTTCTCATAAATGTGAACATACATTTGCCATGGGGCCCAGAAACTGCATTTCGATGTGAACTGAATTACCCAGGTGAAATGAAAACTTATGTTCATTTGAAGACCTGTGCGTGGATGTTTATAGCATCTTTCTTCACAACTGCCCCAAACTGGAAACAACCAAAATGTTCTTCAGAGGATGAATGGGTACACAAGGTGAGGTCCATCTGCACAATGGAATAGTACTCAGTCATAAAAAGGAATAATCATTGGTATGTGCAACAATTTAGGATGATTCTCCAAGGTGTTCTGCTGAGTGCAAGAAGTCAGACACAGAAAACTACATATTGATTTTTCTGTATATATGACTATGAGAGGCCAAATACTGATGTCTCCAAAGATATCCGATTCCTGATTGCTGGAACCCATAAATGTTGCCTCCTAGGAGGTCTTTGCAGATGTGATTACATGAAGGATTTTGAGCTAAGGAGGTTATCCTGGAATCCAGGTGGGCTCTGAATGCACTCACCTCTGTCGTTTTTAAAAAATATTTTATTTGTTTAACAGAGAGAGAGCACAAGCAGGGAGAGTGGCAGAGGTAGAGGGAGAAGCAGGCTCCCTGCTCAGCAGGGAGTCTGCTTCTCCCTCTGACCCTCCCCCCTCTCATGCTCTCTGTCTCTCATTCTCCGTCTCTCAAATAAATAAATAAAATCTTTAAAAAAAAAAAAAAAGAAGGAAGCAGAGAGAGATTTGCCTACATGTGTAACCATCAAGGCAGAGATTGGAGTGATGTGGCCACAAGCCAAGGAACGCTAGCAGCTGTAGAAGGTGGAAGAGGTAGAGAACGTGTATTAACTTGCTGGGGATGCTACAATGGAACACCCCAGACTGGGTGACTTAAACAACAGAAATGTATTCTCTCACAGTCTGGGAGGCTGGAAGCCTAGGATCAAGGCATCGGCAAGTGTGGTTTCTTCTGAGGCCTCTCTCCCTCCTTGTCTTGTAGGTGGCTGTGTTCTCCCATGTCCTTGCATGGTCTTCACTCTGCTTGCCAGTGTCCTAATTTCCTCTTTTTTTTTTTTTAAAGATTTATTTATTTATTTATTTGACAAAGAGAGACACAGCGAGAGAGGGAACACAAGCAGGGGGAGTGGGAGAGGGAGAAGCAGGCTTCCCGCCGAGCAGGGAGCCCGATGTGGGGCTCGATCCTAGGACCCTGGGACCATGACCTGAGCCGAAGGCAGACGCTTAATGACTGAGCCACCCAGGTGCCCCTGTCCTAATTTCCTCTTATAAGTACACCAGTCCTATTGGACTAGAGCCCACTGATATGACCTCATTTTGCCTTAATTGCCTCTTTAAAGCCCCAATCTCCAAACACTTTGAGGTGCTGGGGTTAAGATTTCAACATAGGAATTTTGGTGGGGACATAATTCAGCCCGTAACAGAACAGCATGTTCCCTAGATGCCCTGGAAGGAGTGCAGCCCTGCCAACACCTCGATTTGGGCCCGGTTAGTCTGATTTTGGACTTCTGACCTCCAGAACCGTAAGGGAATAAATGTGTGTTGGGTTAAACCACCAAGTTTGTGGTCATTTGTTACAGCAGCTGTGTAGGAAACTAATAGAAGGCCATTTTCAAAAACACAAAACTTGGGGCACCTGGGTGGTTCAGTCAGTTAAGCATCTGCCTTCAACTCAGGTCATGATCTCAGGGTCCTGAGATTGAGTCCTGAGTTGGGCTCTCCAATCAGCAGGGAGTCTGCTTCTCCCTCTGCCCCTCTCCCCCATGCTCTCTCTCAAATAAATAAATAAAATCTTAAAAAAAAAAAAAACCCACCCCCCCATAAAACTGTAGCAATGGAAAACAAGAATTAGGGTTGGGGGGCAGGAGGAGGGAGGTTAGGGGAAGAAGGGATTCCTCGGTATCCTAACTGGTTGGCTGAATATATGCATGTGTTAAATTTCATAGAACTTAATATACCGTATCAATTGAATAAAAGACAAAAACCACATTACCATCTCAACAGATGCAGAAAAAGCATTTGACAAAACCCAACACCCTTTCATGATGCAAACACTCAATAAATAGAAGGGAATAGAAGGGGACTTCCTAAACCTGAAAAAGAGCATCTATTTTTAAAAACCCACACTTGACATCATATTTGATTAATGCTTTCCCAGTAGAATCACGAACAAGACAAGGGTGCCCACTCTCACTATTTCTATTTAACCTTGTATTGAAGGTTCTATTAGAGCAATTGGGGAAGGGAAAGAAATAAAAGCTATCCAGAATGAAAGGAAGAAGTGAAATCATCTCTATTTGCAAATGACACTCTCTTATATAAAGGAAATCCTAAAGAATACACACATATGCACACCACACATGTGCACTCACACACAAATACTAGAGATAAATGAATTTAGCAAAATTGCAGGATGCAGTCACTACACAAATATCAGTTAGATTTATATATGTCAGGAGAGAACAATCTGAAGTTGAAATTAAGAAAGCGATTCTCTTTACAATAGCATCAGAAAGAGTAAAATTCTTAGGAGTAAATTTAAAAGAAGTGCAAAGCTTATACTCTGAGAACTACAAAATATTGTTGAATGAAATGAGAGGCCTGAATGAAGACATTCCATATTCATGTACCAGAAGATGTACTATTGTTTTCTTTTAAAGATGTACGACTATTGTTACTACTCCCAAATTGATTTATAGATTCAATACAACCCCTATCAAATCTCAGCTGACTTCTATATTTTCTTCTTTAGGAATTGACAAACCAATCCCAAAATTCATGTAGAAATCACACTTTCTGATTACAAAACTTACAGCAAATCTGGAGCAATAAAAATGGTCTGGTACCAGCATAAGGATAGACATACAGATCAATGGTAGCAAACTGGGAATATAGAAATAAACTTTCACATTTATGGTCGATTGATTATCAACAAGGACCAAAACAACTCAGTGGAGAAAAGAATAATCTTTTCAGCAAATGGAGTTGAGACAACTGGCCATCCACATGCAGGAAAAGAATGCTGTTGGACCCCTACCTCACACCATACACAAAAATAAACTCGAAATAGATCATAGGCCTAAATGTGAAAGCTGAAGCTATAAAAACAAAGGGGTAAATCTTCATGATCTTGGGTCAGGTGGTGGTAATTTAGATATGACACCAAAACACAGACAATCAAACAAAAGTCAGATAAATTGGACTTCTTCAAAATTGAGTATTTTTTTGCTTTAAAGGATGCCTTCAAGAAGATGAAAAGACAATGTACAGAATGGGATAAGGGACTTTTATCTAGAGTATACAAGGACTCATAACTCAATAAGACAACCCAACTTAAAAAATGGGCAAGGGGTCTGAATAGAACTTTCTCCAGAGAAGACACACAAATGGCAAATACATGCATGAGAGATGCACAACATCATTAGTCATCAGAGAATTAAAAATTGAAAGCACAACGAGAAATCACTCCACACCCGGTAGCATGCATGGCTGGAATTAAAAAAGACAGAAGTAAGTATTGGCGAGGGTGTGGAGAAATTGGAATTCTCATGCACTGCTGGTGGGATTTGTGAATTTCTGTGTCATGAGTAGGCCTTCTCCCGGGCTTCAGAGGCCACCTGCTGCAGCTCATAGATGCTTCTTGAGGATACTGTTGCAGGCTGAATAGTGGTCCCTCAAGGCTCTCCCTGTCCTAATCTCCAGAGCCTCTGAATATGTTATGTTAAATGGCAAAGGGATTCTGCAGATGTGATTAAATTAAGGGTCTTGAGATGCGGAGATGATCTAGGTGGGTCTGATGTCATCACAAGGGTCCTTATAAGAGAGAAGCTAGGTCAGAGAACAAAGTCAGAAGCAGTGGTCAGATCCACTGGAAAAGTCAAGGAAACAGATTCAGAATGCAGCCCTTCAGAAGCATTTTATATTTCTAACCACCAGAATTCTAAGATAGTAACTTGTGTCAATTTTAAGCCACGAGGTTTGTGGTCATCTGCTACAGTAGCAATAGAAAAACTGAGTCCCACTCAGAAATAAGGCTTACCACTTCCACTCACATTCCATTGGCCAGAGCATGTCACGTGACCACGTCACAGCTAGGGAGTCTGGGAAATGTAGTCCATGGCTGGGCAGCCTCTTCCCGGGGTAGCTGCACCCTATGGGATTTTTGGTGGATGCCAGATCCTCTCTGCCATGCTGCCCATTACTTGAGAATGTTATGGTCGAAATTCTCCCAAAGTCCCTGTCTACTGGGGGCTCATCATCCTGAATCTCTGTGGTTTAATATCCAGGCTTCTAACTGGAAGTTCCACTCTCTGGAACTTTGTAGGGGCTGGTGTCCCAAGATTTTGATTGTACTGGGGGGGGGGGGCGGCAGGGAGAGCATAGTTTAATAATGTCTAATAACTCTATGGCTTGTCATATAATGTTCTCACCTTACAGAAAAGGGCCAAGACACTTAACGGTTCTGTAACCGAATCAGATACTGTCCTAGAGAAAATGGACCGTCACTCAAACAGGGTCATTAGGGAACATTGAAATAAACGACTTTTTTAATAGAGGTGTAGGCAGATAATGGGACACCCTTGGGGCATAGTGCAGCACCTGGGGGCTGCATCCATGGGGAGGTCTGCGTGGGTGCAGGGGGGGGCAGTGGGAGTGAGACCTGGAAAGGGCTCAGGGCTCAGCATAGTGCAGCAGAGTCTGGAGAATAAATACATCATCTCTTTCTTCTCTCGCTATCTGATCCCCTAATGCTGCCTTGCATTGGTGGAACACAACGGGATTTGGCCAGTGGGAGACTGTGGGTTCTGTCTATGTAGATGAGCCTCTCCCAGGGCACAGGCAGGGATGGGAACCAATTGCAGAGTGGATCTGTGGAGGGGGATGGGCAAGTGGAGAATTTCCAATACAAGCCCAGGGCTTCATGAGGTCTGTTGTCTGAGTTTCCCATGGAGTCTGGCCGGCTCGTTGCTGATGCTAAGTGTGGGCTTCTGCGTCTCTTGCTTTGGGATGGGCTGGGGCTCCCTGCAAGATGTGGGGCTAGCCAAATCAGAGTGGGCCCAGTGAACCGTGGCTAGGATTGGACTGCAAGGTTTTCTTCTGGGATGGAATCCAAATTATTGATCCTGATCATCAACACCCTCTCCAGCCCAGTGCCTAGCCTTTCTTTCCGGCATCTTCTCCCCGGCCCTGGTTCTCCCAAAGCCACCCACCTCTCCACCTGCACATCCTTACATTTAGCTGATTCAGTCTCAGCTCTCTTGGCACCAAGTCTTTGCCCACACCGAGCTCCCTGCCAAGCACAGCACACCCTCCCACTGCACACCCCTCTCCAAATCCTACCACTGTGAGATCCAGGGGGCAACATAGGATCTGAGGCTCGAAGGAGGAGAAGTAGCTCATCACAGGAAGAGCTGGGCACAGCATACCAGGAGGAGGGCATTGCAAGTGTAAAGGCTCTGAGGTCGGAATGTGCTCGTGGATTGGAGGAACGGCAGGGAGGTCAGTGTGGTTGGAGCAGAGTGGAGGGCAGGGGGGAAAGTGAGATCAGGAAGGTTACAGAGGGGCTGGATTCGAGGGCGTTTTTAGACCATCGTGGTTAAGTACAGTGGAGGACCCTCCGAGAGTCTCATAGTCTGCTCAGGCTGTCCTAACCAAACACCACAGAGTGGGGGCTCTAGGCAACACACATTTATTTCTCAGTTTGGGAGGCTAGGAAGTCCAGGATCAAGGTGCCAGCAGATTTGGTTCCCAGTGAGGACCTTCCTCCTGGCTTGCGAATAGTTTTCCTTCTTGCTGTGTCCTCACATGCAGGAGGGAGAGCGCTCTGCCCTTCTTCCAAGGGCATGAATCCCCATCATCAGGGCTCTGCTCTAACCCTAATTACGTACCCCACCCCCAAGGCCCCCCCACCAAGTACCATCCCGCTGGGGGTTAGGGCTTCAACATAGGAATCTGGTCGGGGGTTGGGAGGTAGGGGAGGCATAAGCATTCAGTCCATAACAGATGGCTTAAATGAGCAGGTGAATAAATGCTTGGATGAATGAATGAGTGAATACAAGCCGATGACGCCGAGCCACAGCCGCAGCCTTGGTCCACTCGGAGTCCACTGACCACTAGTCTCACCTGGTCCCCTTCAATATCCCTTGAGACTGCCTTCTTCCCCCAGCCTGCTCCCCACCCTACCCCAGGTTGGGTACCTCCCTGGGGACATGTCACCTTGGCCGATTCAGAGATACTGCAGTGACAGGACCCATCCCTGGCTCTATCTTAATGACACCCAAACAGCTCCATAAAACTAAACAGCTCATCACAATTATTATAAAATATTAAAATGACTCACAAAATAAATTATTCACACACCTCACGTTCGGCTTCCAGGTGTTTGGGTACTAATGAGATGTTTTTTTAGGCGGGCAGCAGGGAGGGGCCCTCGGGAATCTGGGAGGTGCTGAGAAACCATCTACCAATCAGGTCGCTGTATAGATGGGGACACTGAGGCACGGGGGTAACGGGAGGCAGAGGTGGAACTAGGGCAGGACGTGGTAACCGTTTATGCACTTCTGCTTATACTGACATGCAGGCAGGGGGAGAGGCTAGGGTCTTCCCTTGGGCCCCTACGTTCTGGTGGCTGGAGAAAGCTGGGTCCCTTGTGGGTCCTGTGGGGGCTTCCTGGAGCATTTAATGTGTGCCTGACGCTGTGATGAGTGTTGGGGACACAGCAGTGGCTTAAGCAGATGAAAGTTCCTGCCTTTGTGGAGCAGACAACTGATACAAATACTTTAAAAAGAAAATTTCTGAAATAAATTCTTTCTGACCAAGATTGTAAAGAAAATGGGATGATGTGCTAGAGAGGGGGGGTGACTTTAGTTAGGGAAGGGGGATCAGGAGGGCCTTTCTGAGGAGGTGACATTTGAGCAAGCAGGGGAGCAAGCCTTGGGGAGGGTGCTCCAGGAAGAGGCACAGCAAGTGCAAAGGCCCTGAGGTTGGAGAAAGTGTGGTGAATTCAAGGAACAGAAAGAAAGCAAACGGAGTGTAAGGCAATTTTCAAACAAGTGGGTCCTAAACAAGCAAAAGGAAAAAGAGAGAGAGTGAGGCAAACCAAGAAACAGATTCTTCACTACAGAGAACAAACTGGCGGTCGCCTAAGGGGAGGTGGGGAGACGATGGAGGTAGCAGGGGATGGGGATGAAGGAGCGCACTTGCGATGAGCACCAGGTGATGTACGAAAGTGCTGAATCACTATATTGTACACCTGAAACTAATATTACATTGTATGTTAACTAACTGGAATTTAAGTAAAACTTAAAAACAAGCAAAGAAGGGCGCCCTGCAACCATGCATTTTGGTGGGGGCTGTGATCCAAAGCACTCCTCACACAGCAAGTCGGGACAAGGGGTCAGCTGGCCATCGTTGAGAGCATGGGGTTGGATGAGTCTCTGTGGAGTCCTAGGTTCAAGTTCCAACGGCTACTTCCTACCATGTGACCTAGGTATGTGATCGTCTTACTGGTTAGCTATCACTGTGTAAAAATTACCCCCAAACTCCGTGGCTTAAAGCAACATTCAGTATCTTGGTTTCTGTGGCTCAGGCATCTGGGCATGGCTCAACAGGGTCTTGTGCTTGGGGCTGTAACAGGGTGTCAGCCAGAGACGGAGTCTCATCCGAAGGTGTGACTGGGGCAGGATGGTTCCCAAGCCCTCTGGTGGTCAGCGGTGAGCACTGACACCCAGTGTGTCTACTGCATTCTCCTCCTTAGAGGCCGGGGGGAGGGGGGACAGGGCAGGAGGACCAGGAGGCAGGGACCCATGGGACATCTTTGTAGGCTGTCTACCGCAATGCTCTCTCTGAGCCTTAGTGTCCTCATAGGGAAAAAGGACGGTGAGCCCCTGCTTTGCTGGGGGAGGTGAACGGGGAGGATGCTGTGCAGTGGGGCATAAGAGTGTTCTGGGCATCACAGGTCATCCTCGGCTCTTTCTCTGGAGACACAGGCTCCAGATTTGGAGTATCTGAATTGGGGTTTGCCAGTTAGTCTATTGCTCGGGTCAGAGGTGAGGCTGACAGACACCAAGCTTTGCAAAAACAATTCCTGACTTCTCAAATGCCGTCATTTGTTAACTCATTGGCTTGTCCCCTGTATTAGTGTCCAGTGGCTATTGTGACAAATTCCCGCAAACTGGATGGCTTACACAGCAGAAAGTGATCGTCTCGCTGTTCTGGAAGCTGTGAGTCCAAGATTAAGGTGTTGGCAGGGTTGGTCCCTTGTGGGGACTGTGAGGGAAGGATTTGTTCCATGCCTCTCTCCTTGGCTTACAGATGGCCGTCTACATGGTCACAGGCGTTGTCCACATATGCGTGCCTGTGTCTAAATTCCCCCCGTTTATGCCGACACCAATCGTATCGGATTAAGGACCCATCCTCCTCCAGTATGACCTCACCCTAACTGATTACATCTGCAACGACCCTATTTCCAAATAAGGTCACATTCTAAAGTCTTGGGGGTTAGACTTCAACATATGAATTTGGGGGACACACAATCCAACCCATAGCACCCACCAATGAAAGATTCTTGTCTCTCTCTCTCTCTCTGTTGATTTCTTTGTGTCTGTCTCTCTCTGTCTTTGTCTCACGGCCTGTCTGATTCTCTATGTTTGTGTGTGTCTCTCCCTCTCTCCCTAAGCTCATCCCCACCCCAGGACCCTTGCATTTGCTTCTCCTGCTGCCTGGAAAGCCCTGGCTCTTGCGTGTCTGACTTATTCTCAGCTCAGATGGCAGCTTCTCAGCAGGAAGCTCTTCAATGTACCTCACCTTCAACCCTCCTCTATCATCTCCTTGCTGTTCTTCAAACACACCAAGCACGTTCCTGCCTCAGGGCCTTTGCCCTGGCTGTTTCCTCAGCCTGGAACACCTTCACTTGCTTGGTTCCTTCCTCCATCTTCTCAGGTCTCAGGGCAAGTGGCACCTTATTGGCTAGATTCTCCCTCCTGCAGTCACTCCGAGGGCGCCTCCTCCCTGCTCTGTTTCCCCTTGCCTGTGTCCCTGCAGGGCAGATTACCATCCACTGTTTTAACTGTTTCCTGCCCGTCTCCAACCCAGACTGTCAGTCCCACAGGGCAGGTATTGTTGTCTTGGTCCCTGCTGTATCCCCAGCTCCTAGAACAGGACCTAGCTCACAGCACTTGGTGAATAAATGTTTGTGCAATCGATGAATCATATGACTAGTCAGAAGATCTTAGGATGGCTGCCCAGACCTTTAGCATGGTGGAAGCTGCTGCATCCCAGGCATAGAATCTTAAAATTGTCACCGAATCTTAGAATCAGAAAGAAAGAAGTTTTGGACTCTTCCCACTCCAATTCTCTCCAATCCCTTCCCCCTCCAGTTCCCACTCCAAGCCTCCTGGGCATGGTTCAATAGCTTGCCTTGGTTAACTCCCGTGATGGGGAGCTCATTACAACCTAAGGCAGACCATTCAGGTTTTGGATCGGTCCACCGGTGTGATAATCCTTCCTTAAGAACCAAACCCACATTTTTCACCTTGTGATTCCCTGTGGTCTCAGAACCGCCCCTCGCCGAGTCCTGCTCGTGTTGGCCACAACCAATCAACTCCCTTTGCCTCCCGGGAGCTGGCGAGATGGGGAGGAAGGAACGCAGTTCCCTGTTCTTGAGCGTTTCTGACAAAGATGATAGCTGAGTGGTGAGCTGATAACTAGGTGTGAGCTGATAGCTAAGTGTGAGCTGATAGCTAAAAGGTTAACTGATAAGGGATGCGGTGGCTGATAAGTAAAATGTTGGAAGATAAACAGTGTTCAGTAAGAACTAAAGTGCTTTGGCCAACAATTCCTTCCTCCCCTCCTCTCTCTCGTTTCCTTCTGGAACATGTATTGAGCACCTCCTGCATGCCAGGCCCAGCGCTGGGAGTAACAGTGATAAACATGGATCAGATGCCATCTCTCTCCTTCAGAACACTCAGGCTGACGCTGCTGAGATCTAAGCTCTCCTGGAAGCCCCCAAACCAGCGAAATCGTTCCGACAGCCAGGCGTGGAGCTGTAATGGTGGAATGGCAGGCGGGATTCTCCCCCCAGCTCCTGCCTGCTGGGGGCCGAAAGTAAACCCCCGAGTCTGTCCCTGCTGTTGGCACTTCTGGGCTGGCTCCCCTCTCTCCTGCGTGGGTGGCGAGCGACTTCATCTGGCCCCAATGGCTGTCACTCAACCCCAGTCAGACTGGAGACAACATGGTTGCCATGGAAACGAATATGTTTCCCCCTGGGGGGATGGGTGAGCCGAGGGAGCCAGAAACTGTGTGTGGATGTGTGAATTCGGCACAAAGTGACCCAGGCCTGGTGACTCAAGTGGTGGTAGTGGTGGGGGGGGGGGAGGGTTAACTCCTTCGCTGCTGCTCCCCCCTCCTCTCGGCCCACAGTCCCTAAGGAAGCAGGGTGCCAGCATGAGAGTTAAGCGTTTGTCCTGGAGAGCCTCCCCCCCTGGCTCTCACTCCAGGCAAGCTAACCTCTGTGCCTCAGCTTCCCCATCCAGAAAGTGGGCACGAGAAAATGGACTCATGTATGCATTCATCGAATGAGCACTTAGTGTATGTCTGTCATGTGCCGGGCACAGTTCTAGTTCCTTCAGGGCTCCTCGGCCACGGGGGAGAGTCAGACAACAAAGAAATAAGGGAATTAAAGAAAAATCAGAAGGCGTTGTGCAAGGAAGACAACAAGAAAGTAGAAGGATGTCATAGGGAATGGAGGGGGGGGAGCAGTTAGCTCTGAAAGGAGGTGACATTTGAGCTGAGACTTGAGGGATGAGAAGAAACCGGTCATGGGCGCATGGCTGTGCAAAGGCCCTGGGGCAGGACTGCGCCTGGCGAGATGGAAGAACAGAGAGGAGGCACGTGTGGCTGGAGCAGAGTGAGCGATGGGGTGAGAGGGAGGAGGGGAGGGCAGCGAGGGTTGGGGTAGGTTGTGCAGGGCCTAGGGGACCACGGGGGAGGACTTGGGCTTTTCCTCCAGGGAGGTGACAGAGGAGGGCAGCTCTGACTCGGGTGCTCACGGGCGCCCTCTGGTGGATGCTGAGGGAATGACAGCCTGCGGAGGCGAGGGATGGACCGCGGACCCGGGAGCTGCATTGGTCCAGGGAAGAAACAACGAAGGTCAGCCGGCCAGAGGCAGCCTCTGCTGGCCTTGCAGTGTCTTTTATCATGGTTGTGCTGGAGCATTTACATATTGAAAGGCATAGAATTTTACAACAAAGAATATTCTTTTTATTTCTCCCTTATAAGCAGCAAGTTATGTTTTTGGAAATTGCTTGTGTCGTTGGTTATGTTGTCTATGAATTTTACTCTAGAATGGGCTGAGACTCACAGCCCTGCGGCGGCCCCTGCTGCGTCTCTGTGGGACAAGGCCTGGCATATAATAAGGACGCAGGAATCCAAGCCTGTGGCTCATGGGGTCACGGGACCGAGGCAGGAGGGAGGCAGTGTCCTCTCCAGGTTCCGGGGCGTTCCAGACACCGCGCAGCTTCATGTTTCGAGGACCCAATCACAGCTTCCCATGTCTCTCGTTTTGTGGGTGGAGAAACAGACTTCCAGAGAAGGCAAGGCGGTTTCCCAACATCACACAGCCTGTCACGGTGAGCCTGCGCTTTAAACCCTAGCTGTTTGGGCCAGTCCAGATGCCTTGGGGTGATAAATATTGGCTCTGCCTTCGGGGGGGGCCCTCTTAGCCTGACCTCCACCCCCACATACTTTTGACTCTAGGGTGACCCTAAGCTGGTTAGTGGAGGGAACATCACGTCCCTCGGCCACAGTGAGTGCGGTCAGGGATAGCCACGTGACCTGAGTCAAGCCAATCAGAATCAGCCATGGATTTGGCTGGGACCAGGAGGCAGAAGGGTTTCCATTTCTGCTTGGGGGCAGCCTGGGAAGACAAAAGTAAGCTTGGGGTCTCTTTTTATTCCTTGAATGGGATGCCTGACTGTGAAGGAAGCACACTCAGAGAAAAGCCAAGCTGAGACACAGAAAGAGAGACTTCCAATCGCATCATCTCAACTCCTGGATCCAAGCTGTGCCTGAAATTGGAAACCCGGGACTTCACCATTGCTGGAAACTGTTTATGTGCTGGTTCTGCTCAGACCTGTTTAAGTTCCATTGTTCACAACCAAACAGAGCCCTAACCAAGGCACCCGGTTTCATACTCTCAAAGTGCATGTCCTGTTACGGTTTCTTCATGTGCTGGGCAGCTGTTATAAGGGGGCACAAGGAAAGTTTGGGGGATGATATATTCATCATCTTGATTGTGGTGATGGTTTCATGGAAATAGACATGCATCAAAACCTATCGAATTATACATTTTTGCATATTTATGTCTCAATTATGCCTCAATAAAGGCATATGTTTTTTTTTTTTTTAAAGATTTTATTTATTTATTTGAGAGAGAGAATGAGATAGAGAGAGCATGAGAGGGAGGAGGGGCAGAGGGAGAAGCAGACTCCCCGCTGAGCAGGGAGCCCGACGCGGGACTCGATCCCGGGACTCCAGGATCATGACCTGAGCCGAAAGCAGCCGCTCAACCAACCGAGCCACCCAGGCGCCCAAGGCATATGTTTTTAAAAGAGTATCAATATCATCATTTCAGCTCCTGGATCCAGCTATGCCTGAAAGCAGACATTTTGGAATTTCCAGATACATAAGCCAGTAAATGTCCTTTTGGGGGAATAATAATAATCATTATTAATTTTTATTTCATTGTTAGTTTTGTTAACCTTTCTCTGTCTCATGTTGCAGTCTAGATATAAGAGGAGACCGAGAGGGGGCAGTGGTATGATGAGATGCCTCCAAAAATGTATCCAGAAACTGCTGTGGATAAAGAGTTTATGTTCATGCTCATCCAGGAAATTGTCCAACAGGCTCTCTCTTCTGCAGAAATTGTCAGAGCCTTTAGTGGGCCAACTCTGAGGCTTGCTCTACACAGTTTACAATAGGTCCCCTAAATGTGAGCCCCAGATGCCCACAACAGTCACCTGTTCATCAGTGCCCCCCTGTTGGCTCCTTACATTGCTAGTCTCCATCTTCCCTCACTTTCTACTGCTCCCTGGAATCACCTTCCAGATAACACTTTCTCTTCCCAGAAAGCTCCACACGGCCATCACTCAGAACTCAGCCCCAAGGCCCTTCTCACTCGGATGTCTTGTTCCTTTGCTTTTTTCTCCTCCCCTGTTGGAAAACACTAGAAACACTAGGAGGCCCTGTGCCTTCTGGCCCCGGGGGTAAAACCTGTCCCAGCTGCGCTGGCTCCTCCGCAGTCCTCCTCTGAGCCTTTGGTTATGCTGTGCCCCCTGCCTGGCTGCCTTTCTTCTCCGCCTAACCAAATCCTCCTTCTGTAGGTCAGGATTCCCCTGGATGCTGGGGCCCACAGCGATTCTGGATTATTAAATAAACAGCATAATTCTCACGGTGAGAAATGAGTCCGTTTCCAGCCCTGTTTGACTCCCTCTGATGATGTAAAGGAGGGAGTCTCTGCTGGAGACTGAGGAGCTCTGAACCCTTTCCGGTTTCCCCCTCGTCCCCTTGAAGGCCAAGCGACGACGGCGGGCTGCAGCTCTGAGCCTTGGGGGGGCGGCGCCACCTCACTAGATGGAACAACCCCGTCTTGTTTCCATCCTGTGTGTTTTGCCGCCCACCTTCTATTTGTGACAGGTGCAAGCAGCTCTCCATTTCCAGGAGAGAAGCCGAGACTCTGTTTTTAAATACACTGACTTGAGAAGACAGGAGTCAGTTGGAAGGCAAATACTAAATAAATCATGGAACAGGTGGGGCGCCACCTTTCTGGAGGAAGTTTGGGAAATGCTGGCCTCTTTCAGGAAGCCCTTCCGGATTGCCCTGGCCAAGCCTTGGAGGTCTCTGCTTGGGTTCCTAAGGCCCCGCCCTTTCCCATGAGCCCTCCCCCACCCCCCACACGTTGGCATTTCCATCCTCGAAGGGCAACCTGGAGCAGATGACCAGTGTCTCCGGGCCGCAGTCCCACCGGCCAGGCCGGGAGGAGAGCTCCAGGGGCGGTGGCAGCGCCGGGATCTGGGGTGGGGTGGGGGGCTGCAGGCGCCTCCGTGCTAGCTGGGCTTGTCTCCCGCAGCTGCTGGCGTTGTCTTGGTTACTGAGCAAGGCTTCTCGTCCCCCCTCCCCAACCCCCCAGACCCTCACCCTGGGACCAGGCCCTTCCAGGGACTGAACCTCCTGGGTGTCATGGAAATGGCTTCCAGGCACCTGCAGCGGGCTTCCTCACTGGCTGGCTGAGCCAGCAGGCAAAGGTCACCCCTGGGGTCACCTCTAGGAGCAGGGTTTCTTCCGGGCCCCCGAGCGCGTGGAGGGGGATGTCCAGTGTGGAATCTTGATTTTTAACTCATTTTTAACTCCTGGGCTGCTGAGTGTCTCTGAAGTCCCCTGGTGGGGCTGGAACCTTTATCCACTAATCCCCAAACTCCCAAAGTCCCCCCCCAAAAACCTCTGTTCTAAGTTAAATGCACTGGGCTCACTCTGTGATTGTGGCGCTGAGAGGAACCACCAGGCAGCCTCTCTCTCTTCTTCTTCTAGAACCTTCTCCCGACCGCGATGGCTGCCACAGAGCAGGGGCTGGGGGCTAGGACCCTGTACTCAGGAGCAGGGGAGAACAGACTGGGACTGGGCCCTGAGGAATTGAAAACAGAAGCAGCTCATACTTGCCTGGCAGTTCCCATGTGCTGGGCCCTGTTGTAGATACAAAGGCAGAGTAAGTCCTTACATCCTTAGAACAAGGTGAAAGGTACCATGTCCCCATTTTAGAGATGGGGAAACTGAGGCCCAGCGCGGTCAAATGCTTTGCCCAGGATCAAACAGAATGAATGCAAGTGGCAGTCTGGGATTCGAACTCAGGCCCCGCAGCTCCAGGGTCAACAATTTTCACCACCAGGCCCTCGGTGCTTCTGGTCTTGTGATCGGATGTCCCTAGGTGACATCTGCTATCAGAAATGGGGGGAGGGGCCCGGGACTGGGAGGGAGCTGCCAGGAGGGGGGCTGGGACCCCAGGGAGCCAGAGGGAGAGATAGGCGTGGCCAAGGGGTGGTCTGGGGGCTTCAGACGCTTCTAAAATCTCGGTCAGGGTGCGCGGACAACCCGCCTTTAAGACGTGAGCCCACAGCGCAAACCCAGTTTCCAGGTGGTGGTCCCCTCCGACCCCCGCCACTCCATTCCTTCCAAATGGACGCTGCAGCCGTGCCTCTGATCCGTGGAGATTTTGGAAGGAAACCCAGGCCGGGAAGGAAAAGGGAATTCAGGCCAAGCGGCACGTGTCTTAGGAAAAGCAGCGTGTGGCCAGCTGCGGGCTGAGCGCTCCCCGAGGGGCCCCAGGGCTGCGGGGAGATGGCTGCACAGATACACGCCCAGGTCCCTGAGGTCCGGGGGACTCAGGAATGTGCCAGGCACAAGAGAGGAGGCGGAGGGGACAGCGAGCAAAGGCCCTGCACCAGGACAGCGGGCTGCAAGGTAAGCCATGGGGCTGGAGCAGAGGGAGCGACGGAGTGACCAGGGGTCGGGGAAGACAGGAACTGTAGACTGTGATGTTCTGTCCCTCCCCCGCATTCATAGGTTGAAACCTCCTCCCCAGTGTGATGCTGTTAGGACGTGGGGCCTCTGGGAGCCCCCATGAAAGAGACTCCAGGGAGCTCCCTCACTCCTTCCTCCATGTGAGGACTCAGAGAGGACACAGCTGTTTCCATAAACCAGGAGCAGGTCCTCAGCAGACACAGAAGCTGTCAGCACCTTGATCTTGGACTTCCAGCCCTCAAAACTGTGAGAGATCCAAGTCTGTTGTGTATAAGCCACCCAGGCTGTGGAATTCTGTCATAGCAGCCCAGGTGAACTAAGACAGAAGTTGACTATGCAAGGGACGGAAAGAGGGCTTCTTGGAGGAGGTGACATTTGAACAGAAACTTGGAGGAGGAGAAGGAGCTGGCCACGGGGGGACCCGGGGGTGAAGAGCATTCTGGGCAGAGGGAACAGCATGGGCAAAGGCCCTGGGGTAGGACTGTGCCCGGTGTGTTCAAAGAACAGCAGAGAGGTCGGTGTGGCATGAGCAGAGTGAGTGAGGGGGCGCGAGGAAGTGAAGGCAGGGAGGTAGCTGGGACCAGACCCAAGAGGTGTTACTGCACCAGTCCAAGCAAGCATTGAAGGCGGCCTGGCCCGAGCAGCGGCAGTGGGAGTGGATGGAGCCGAGTGCTTGGATTCAGAGTGTGAGTTGGAGATAAGATGTAGGTGTCGCTGAAGGAGGGAGGTAAGGGAGAGGGAGAGATATGGAAGAAGTAGAGATGACGGTCAGATTTGGGGCCCTTTCCTCCCTGGCCCAGAGAAATCGTCAGGCAAGTTTTGGCTGCAGACAGATGGCGGGACTGGGAGGTGACTCAGGGCCACCCAACCTCCCGGAGATGTCAATGCACTTGACAGCGTCCCGGCTCCCACCAGCTGCCAGCAACATGCCGCCCAGATGTTCTGTCCCAGGGACATCTGTGCCAGGCCTTCCCCAGCATCAGGCGGGTTTCGAGTGCCGCGGCGACATCTGGATGCCTTGGAGGGGGAGGCAGCAGGGCGGGGCTGGGGCTCAGAGGGGCCCCTTGTTCTTGGCCAGAAGGCTGTCGCTGGCTCTCACAGGGAGGGGGCACGTGGGTGCCCAGAGGGCCCAGCGTGGTGCTGGTGACGGGGCGTGTGCCGCTTGAATCATCAGATGCAAACCCCTCCCCAGAAGGGGAGAGAGCTGGGGTCCTACACCAGCTGCTCGGGGTCACAATTTCCGACCACAAAATCCCACCGCCAAGCCTTTGCTCCTGCCATTCTTCCCCCTCCAACCCCATCAGAGTGATCTTCTCCTCCTTTTATTCATTTCCTCCACAAGCATGGATTGAGCACCTACTGTGTACCGAGCACTGTCCCAGGCACCAGGTAGACACCAGTGACCAAAATAGACCAAAATAAACCCCCCCAAAACAAAAATCTCTGACCTCAGTGGGCTCAGTCTACTGTGAGACAGGCAATAAATAAACAAGTGGATACATAAAATATTTTCAATGACTGTAAGTGCTGGGAAGGAAACAGAAGGGAAGCATCTTCAGCTGAGGGTAGTCAAGGAGGGCCTTTCAGAGGAGGTGGCATAGGAGCTGAGAGCTGAAACAGGAAGAAGAGCCAGCTAGGGGAAGAGCTGGGGGGCAGGGGCGCAAGGACATTCGTAAAAGAGGAAACAGCAAGAGCAAAGGCCCTGAGGCAGGACCGTGCCTGGCAGAAGAGCAAGGAAGCTCTAGTGGCTGGAACCACGTGAGCAAGGGACGGCCAGGAGGTGAGGAGCACCCCCATGGTGGTGGCGGCGGCGTTAGGACACAGAGGATCCCATAAGGCTGTGGATTTCGCCATGTGTGGGGAGGGCCCTCTGCTCAGATAGCGCCCGGGAGGAGGAGCAGGTGTGTGCAGGATCTTTTTCCCCAGACCTCAGAGAGGGTGAGGCATCTGCCCGCAGACACACACCAGTGATAGGCACCGACCTGGCCTTTCTCCACAGCCTTGAGATTCAGGGGCCCCAAAACCAATAAAACTTTTCTCCGAGAAAAAATAAAAAATAAAAAATAAATTGTGCGGCCAGCTCCAGAAGATTTCCCAGCTGTTTGGGGAGGGGGGAGGTGGCAGAGGAAGAAGACGGGGGTGGGGGGGGGGTAGGGAGAGCAATATTTCTGTTGTCCTTATCCAAATAAATTGAGATGTATTTGTGAAAGTGTCAAGGAAGCCTCCAGAAGCGAAACTATAAAATCACACAGCTGCTCTGAGGGCCTGTGACAGACAGCTCAGATTAATGTAGCTGTATTTTTATGGTCTGTTAACAACTGATATGGGTTTTAAATATATTATCTTCCATTGTATTGTCTGTCATTTTAAAAACTGCTCATGTCTCCTGTGTTTGCTTTTAAAAGGTTCTTACAGAACATTCTGCTGCTGAGCTCCCAAATCTTTTTTTTTCCCCAGTAGATATATCACTGCAGATCTTCTCTCCCCCCTTCGCCCCCCCCCAAGCTAGGTTTTCCCTGGTACTTTCATGGCTAATTTACCACCGAACCTATTGGAACCCCTTGGGTTTCTCAATTCAGGGAGCAGCTGCAAGAGGCCGGCTCCCGTCTAGTTGGAGGTTTGCAACATGGGCATGTGGAGCGCCTCCAGATGGGACGGATGTGTGGGGTGCGGCGGGCTCCACTTCCACCGCTGTTGAAAGGAGCCTGACCTTGGAGAGTTCAGAGCCTGTTTACAGGGACTTTAGCAGTCCGCTAAGGCGGGGCTAATGCCATGTAACAAACCACCCCTGCAGTTCGGAGGCTCGGCAGCTCGTACCAGCCAATGCTGGCTTCTTGCTTTCAGGTCTCTGCTCTCTGTCTCTCTCCACGAATTCATCCACTCCTGCAGCTTCGGAGGTTCCTGCCAAGTCTGATCCCAACCCCGAACTGCTTTCTCTGCTCTAGACCAGGCTAGTGAACATGTCCCCCCTCAGACAGGATTCAGATGGGACCGGGAATCTTCACTGCAAACCCACATGTCCTCTTGTTGGCCATGGCCCCGTCACCCACCTCAACCCCTTGATCAGAGACCCGGGCATCCACTGCCCCTCCTCCCACCTCCTTGTCCATCACCCATCAGCCTCCACATCCTGCTGATTACCCACCCCCCGATCCCCTCTTCTCCATCCCCACAGCCTCTGACCCGTTCCATGTACCTTAATCTTATATCTGGACAACAGAAACCACCTCCTTCCTGGTCTCGTGGCTTCCATTCTCCCCCGTTACCAATTTCCTCTCCTGACCGTAACGAGAGTGATTATTTCTTTTAAGAACATTTAACCTGATTGCATCTCTCTCCTGCTCGAACCCTCTTGTGGATTCTCAACCTAGTCTTCAGTGTTCCCATGTGGAACTCCCATTAAATCTCTCTTTCTCCCTAAATTTCCCCCTGCCATAATTCCACACTCCACCAGACAGTTTCACTAATTCTGACCTCCCCACCCGAACGCCTGGCTCTTTTCAACACCAAACCTTTGCGCATGCTGTGCCCTCTGCCTGGAATTCCCTTCTACCTCACAAACTCCTGTGCATCCTGCATGACCCAGCCTCTATTGCCCCTCCTCCAGCAGAGGACACCCTCGTCCTGCGCCCCACTCTACAACCCCAGGATCCGGGGCTCCCGCAAATACCACGTGAATCCTGCTTTTGCTTGTTGCCTTCCCAATTAGACAATGACCTCCCTGTAGGCAGGGATTGTTGCCTTTTCCTCCTCCCAGCCCTGCCAACCCCCACCCCAGGAATGCGTGTGGTTGTAATTACACGGAGCGGAGCGGAGGATGCCCTAGTATGAGCCTTAATTACAGAGCCCCGACAATTAGAAACGAGGCCGACTGCCTATAGAAGTGCAAGCAACCACGGAGCCGTATATAACGAGGTCCTAATCGTGCAGAGAAGACAATTAGAAAGGGAGGCTTTGAGTCACCAGCTCCACAGTCTGGACAATTAGACATTGGGCCGTATATAAAGGATGCGCTAATCGCTCGGTTTGGACAATTAACAGGGCGCCCGGGAAAGAATAAAGCAAAATGCCACCAGGCAGCCAGGCACAGAGCCAGGTGGTGCAGCCTTGGGGACCGGAGTCTGACTGCGTGGACTCGGATCTTCCTGTGGGACCTCAGACAAGAGATTGACCCTCTCTGAGCCTCATTCTTCTCATCTG
Organism: Neomonachus schauinslandi; assembly: GCF_002201575.2. Lineage (NCBI taxonomy): Eukaryota > Metazoa > Chordata > Mammalia > Carnivora > Phocidae > Neomonachus > Neomonachus schauinslandi. Next base: position 210,704,835 of record NC_058403.1, read on the forward strand.
TGAAATGGGGATGTCTGTGACGCCTGCCCCAACGGGTTAACAAGAGGCCAGGGAACAAAGCCCCGCTCACACAGACATTATCGTTACAAACAGCAGCAGGGCGGCCCACCAGGAGGCGCTTATTGCCAACTTCTGGATGGCGCAAGATCCCAATGACCCAGCCCAGGCGCGTGACTAGCTTAGAGGGTGAAGAGAAAATTGAATGATGGACACACACAGGCTGGGAGAATCTAACGAGGTGGGAGTTACTCACTATGCACAACACAGAGGAGGCTGGTGGGACACCCCAGCTCAGCCCTTATAATCCACCACGTGAGGATTTGCCCTTAATTATGTTCCCTGGAACTCATGGAGCAGACAGGGAGCGGGGAGCTATTGACACTGGCCAGTGCAAAGGCCCTGAGGCAGGATCATACCTGGTATGTTTAAAGATCAGTGAGGATATATACCCTCAAATAACTGAAAGCAGGAACTCAAACAAATCCTTGTCTATCAAGGGCTGCCACTGGACCCTGAGCGGGAGCTCTCCAGATAAGCAAAGAAGGGTGTTCTGGGCAGAGAAAACTGTGTGTTCAAAGGTCTGGAAGTAGGAACAAAGATGGATACTGAGGGCAATTCAGGAGGTCACACAGGGCATCGTGGTCTGGAGGGGAAGGGGTAGGATTGACTCCAGAGGACAGTGGGAGCCAAAGAAGGTTGTAGAACAATAGAAGAACTGCGTATGACATCTGGAAGACCCAGTGAGGCCCGCTGTGAACTTCCTTCCTCCATCCTGGGCAGGAATATCTAAGGTCACTTTTGCTTTAATACAGTTTGGAAGGAGCTTAAAGCCGCCTCTCCCCGAAAGAGGTGCCCTTATCAGAAGCCCCTGGTCCCTCATCCATGTTGTGAAAGCCACATTTATTGAGTGCTTGCTATATACCAGGACCTTTTTTTTTTTTTCCAGCTAAAAAGAATCCTCTTTCCCCCTCTGCCCTTGGGAAGCTCAAATCCAAATGTGAGGTCCGATTATGACTGCGTGCGACACCTCCTTGCAGACCGCCAACAACACCCGGCTGTTTACGATCATGATTACTCCTCACATAACCTTCCAAGGTAGGAACTGTCATCAGCCCCGTGTGAGGACTCCTGTCCCACCTGCCCACCGTGTGCGTGCATCTCCCGCGGATTTCCCCTGAAGGTAAGATGCTCAACCACCCAGCGAAGTCCCCAGGATGCGGGACTTTGGTGCTAAGACCAGGATAGCTCTGGACAAAGCAGGAGTTGGTAACCCTATATGAAAGCTTTAAATAAAAAATCTAAAAGATCAAACCACAAGCTGTTCACACCCAGTCGCCCACACGCCCAGGACCTCATAAAGGGCCCATTTAGACATCATGGGAACAGCTGGGCCAAATGCATTTTTTTTTCCTTGCTGAGCACTTGTTAAAAAATCAATAAAAAATAATATCAGTAAAGAAACTCCTAATCTTTGTCCCCAGAAGAGGAGGCAGAACACAGCGGAACCAGCAGGGAGGTGGCACCGGGGCCCGAGGTCTGGCAGTGCATCTGGTTTGCTGTGTGACCTGGGGGCATGCTGGGCATCTCTGGGCCTCCAAGGGCCCCACCGGCTTGGAGGGTTTGGCAGCTGCAGCTGACCTTGGCGGTTCTCCAGCAGGTGTTGCTGGGAGAGAGAAGGAGTGCCACTGCCCTGAGGATGAGCTGCTCAAAGCAGTGGGGGGTGAGGCTGGAATGTTTGTAACCTCTTCCCCTCCTGGGTCCAGCTCTATCATTGCCCACCAAGAGCAGTGCAGTTGCCTCTAACCTGGCCGCCTGGCTCCCACCCTTGCTGCCCTCCCCCACACCAGTCTGTTCCCCGCCCCCCCCCGCCCACAGTGGCCACCCTAGTCAGGTCCTGCCCTCCTCTGCCCACAGCCCTCCAGGGCTCCCACCTCCCTTGGAAGAAAAGCCCACGTCTTCCTCCATGGTCCCCAAGGCCCTGCATGACCTGCCCCGACCCCTCCCCGCCCTCCCCTCCTCGCTCTCCCACTTGCTCACTCTGCTCCAGCCTCACTGGCCTCCTCACTGTTCCTCCAACACACCAGGCACAGTCCTGCCCCAGGACCTTTGCATGAGCTACTCCCCCTGCTTGCAACACCCTTCCTCCACATGTCCCCCGAGGCTTTATCCTTCTCATTATTCAGGTCTCAGCTCAGATGTCACCTCCTCCCTGAGAGGCCCTCCCTGACCATCCCGGCCAAGGTTGTATCCCCCAACCCCATCTCTTTTTGCCCGCATCACCTGCTTCAATTCTGCCTAGCACTTATCGGTGTCTGAAATGACCGTTTTGTTCATTTGTTTACTTGGATATTCTGTGTCTCTCCAGCTTCCAAGAGCTCCAGGAGGGCGGGAAAATATCTCTTCTGTTCACCGCTGGGTTCTCTGACGTCTACAACAGAGCTGGTACACAGTGGTCATCACATGCTTGTTGAATGAATAAGTGAACGCAGGGGACAGAGCGTACGAACACAGATGGGAACATCAGAGAAGTCGTGTGTAATTCCCAAATCTGCCATGTGCTGGCTGTGTGACCTCGGCCAGTGACTTAACCTCTCTGTGCCTCCACGTCCACACCTGTAAAATGTGAGCATCTGATGAAATAATCCGCACAACAGACCTTACACAGTGTCCGACAGCTAGTCAGCCCTAACTGACTGAGCTACGGTTACTAGGAAAGACATCGTCCCACTCACACTACGGTCTCAGACACCGCCCCAGATTTCTTTCCTAATGGCTGCCTATGTTTCCATCAGACGCACACCCCGTGGTTTATCTGCTGTGTCCCCAACAACTCCACGGGCATCCGTGGTTTGCACGCACGTGTCGCTGCTTCTCGGGCTTTGTGATGGAGGGCAGGAGCCACTAAAACTGCGGTTTACCCGGATGTTCCGGGCTGCGCACCAGCCGGGTGAGTCCTCGTCCCCCCTCCCCCTCATCAGTCCTTGATTTTATCCACCTCGCCTCCCAGTTTGCTGCCAGTCTGGGCGGGGTGCAAAGCAAGATCTTGTTCTGGTTCGATTTTCCATTTCCTTGACCACAACGACATGCCCCCAGCCCCCCGCCCTTCTCTTGGTAGAATGGATGTGCCTGGACACACACACACACACACATACACACACACACACACACGCCCCAGCACTGCCCACCAGCAAGGCCAGCTCAGCTCCGGGGATGAGGGGGGAGGCTGGGGAGAGACCTGGAGTGGGTGTGCGTCTACTGGGGGGCTCTGAGCGGCCGGTGGGGGCCAGCGATCACAGTGTGCTCAGCGCACATCTGGAGCAGCCTCTGGGGGGCTGCCTGTTGGGAGGTCAGAGCCGGGCAGCTCAGCAGCCCACCAGACACCTTCAGATGGGAGCGCGAGGGAGGAAGAAGAACGGAGCCTGGCCAGTGGGGCCTGAAGCCCAACTTTGCTCCTGACGGCCTGGGATCTGGGATGGGCTATGTCCCACCGTGTCCACACCTGTGAAGGGGGCATTAACAGCCTCCCCTCTCCCAGGATTCACTCTTTCTTTCACTCATCCATGCTACAAGCTTTTATAGAGCACCCGCTGTGTGCAAAGTCCTGTTCTAGGTTTTGCAATTTGCATCAGTGAGTAAAACAGAGGAAATGACAGTCGAGTTGGTAAAAATCTGATGGGGACACAGGTGATAATCGGTGTGGGAAAAATAACAAATGGTTTTGAAAGAGCAGTGAAGAAAAATGAAGGAGGATGAGAGAGAGAGAGAGAGAGAGAGAGAGAGACCAGGAGGGTCTCTGGAGGGGGAGGCACTCCAAGCAGAAGGAACAGCCCATGCAAAGGCACTGGGGCAGGACCATGACTGGCGTGTTGGAGGAATAGGGAGGAGGCCTGTGTGGCTGTAGCAGAGTGAGCAAGGAGGAGAGAGGGAGAGAGGAGGGCAGGGAGGGGACGGGGACAAGCTGTGTGGTATAATGATTGGGCCTTGAGCACTAGACCATCCAGAGTTCAAGTCCAAAATCAGCTCCTCCATAGCTGGGTAACATGGGGACCCAGACCCAGAAAGGCCCAGGCAGGGGCTTAGCACCCCCGTGCCTCAGTTTCCACATTTGCCAAGTGGAGCTGATGCCACTGTGTTCGCTTCATAGAATGGAAACAGATCCACTGAGCAGGGAGCCCGATGCGGGGCTCGATCCCGGGACCCTGGGATCATGACCTGAGCCGAAGGCAGACGCTTCACCGACTGAGCCACGCAGGCGCCCCTATCTGTGACTTGTTTTTAAAAAACTCTCTTGGTCGGCCAGGCACCAAGAGGGGGACCAGGAGGCCAGAGGAGGCTGGGGTGGTCTCTAGAGAAGTGACTGGGTGTGTCCTGCCCTACATGGCTAGGCTTGGTGGATCCTCAGCATAAATCCATGCGGTCTTGCAGAGCTTATTCTCATTATACAGGTGAAAAAGCCAAGGTCACTTCTCAGTCGTGCCCCAGTTAGTAACGATGGACTTAGGACCATGCCCCCAATGTGCCCCCAACTTTACTCGGGTCTCCTTGTTCCCCTCCTTCTTCTCTTCGTTAAGAACCAGGCTTTACGATGTTTACGCTGGCTCTGACCACAGATGGAATGCTACTTGCTGCGGAAAATTTAGGAAGAGCTCCACAAACTAGAGAGAAGGATAGAACTTGGCTGTCATTTCTCCCCCAGAGTGCCAGCCTCTAGGTGCGCTCCCTTTCAGTCTGTTTTCAATGTGATTATACACATTGCAATTTATTTAACGGTCACATACTGGTTTTGAAACCGATCCTCTATTGTTAAGCGTTTACATTGTGTTTGGCGTGTTGCTATTATACACCGGGAAATAACACCTTGCAGTTTCATATGTGTCCCCCTCTGAGGATATTTCTGGGGGGAAATGTCCTGGAATGATTTCTTAGAGGCAGACATGATTATAATGACTTGCTTTCTCCTCCTCCTCCTCCTTCTTCATTAATTTAAAACTACCTTATTGGAAATCTTTATATGCACCTCTTAGTATCAAATGAATTTTCACATCCAAAAACAAAACAACAACAACAGAAAATGGGGGGATGGTGACATAGCTCCTTTTAGCATAGTGGGACGGTCCAGCTGAATGAGGCCGTCCTGCTTGCTTTTTGTCCTCGGGAGTACCGTGTTCACTTACAGATGCCTGGTTCTGACAATATTTATGCAGGATATCCTCCTCTGAAAGCTCATCATCTGCGATCTTGATCTGGGCTATCAATTTCACCATCATCCTTGGCCTCCAGCGCTCCTCTCTCCCGGGGTCAGTTTTTATTTTTACTGAGCTGAAATTCACATAGTAGATGCTGGTTTGGGATGTATGCTTCCGACTCTGATTCCCCACTCATCGGACACCCAACCTCAACCCCCACCCCGAGCCCCCTGAGGTCCCCGCGGCTCCTTTTCCCCGTGTTTCCTGCCGGTCTTCTTTCAACGCCCATGGGCATATGGTCCTCTCTGCACCTGCTTCGTGTTTGCCCTCGCTACAAATTTAATTTGACACATCATCAGAATGAGGGCAAGGGTTTTGGTTTGTCTTGGTCACCGTGGTGTCCCCTGGTGCCTAGAGCAGCCTGGCACACAGGGCTTGGTGGGAAGTCAAGATGTCACCAAAGAGCCCTCCAGGGCCCTCCAGTCTACTCCTCCCCATTACAGTTGGTGAAACAGAGACCTAGCAGGGGGAAATATCTTCCCTAAAGGGACACAGCGAAGTAAGAAGAGAGTCCCTTTTGTCTTTGAAGGATGGGGGGGGGGGCAACTTGGCTGAGAGATGTCTGACTGGGACTCTGCAATTTGCCATCACGAGGTTTTAATGGTTTGTCAATCCTTGGCTGGTGCTGTTCTGCCGCTCGCTGGTCCTCCAGCCCGAGGATCAAGGATGATAATAGTGTTGGTGGAGCATTTATTGAGCGCCTACTGTGTACCAGGCACTGTGCCTCACATACATTACCCCTTTGAACTCTCACGTCGCTGCAAGGTCAACACTGTTCATACGTGTGCATTTCACAGAGCAAGAAAACGGAGTCTCCGCAAGGGGAAGGGATTCATCCAAAGGGGGGGAAGAAAGAGAGGGCGAGCAGGCAGGAGACATGGCTCACGCCAAGGCTCACACCCGGGTCTAGCAGAAGGTGCACAAATTCAGGAAGAGCTGCATTCTCTGGGGGTTGACTCCGAGCCAAGCCCGGGACTGAAGGCTCCCAGACATTGGTCCTGATGATCGTCCAAGAGCCCAGGAAGTCCGTTTGACAGATGAGGAAACTGAGTCTTGATCTAGGGAAGTGATGCGTCCAAGCAGAGAAACAGATCTGAAGAGGGGAGCAGAGGGAGGGGCTCCAGGTGAGAGGCCTGGGGGCCCATCTGGCCAGGAGGGAGGGAGGTTCTCTCACTCATGGTCCACATCACGGAGAGGCGAGGGTGGATGATGATAAATCTCCCCGCATCCAAAATTAATAGGGAGACATTTTATCTCAGCGGCACATGGATGCACCTCTTCCTTCTCTCTCCCTCCTCTGGGCCCTGCACAGGATGGGGTGGGGGGATCTGAGAATAGGGAACAGAAGAGGGAGCCCAGATTCACCCAAGTATGGGATGTTCTCACTAGGATGGCAGAGAAAAAAATAGAGTCCCATACTTTGGTGGAGGGAGGGGAAACTGAGGCACAGGGCAGCGGGCACAGACTCACCTCACCTTCCCGGTGCTACCCACAGGGTTCTCCATGTGGTGCCCATTCATTCAGGTCAAGCCCGTGACCTTGGCCAAGCCCCCATCTCCAGACAGAGACCCTTACCCTGGATGAGCCCCATCTCCATTTTTGCACATAGTCACCAATTCAGTTGATCTACTTGTTAGGACAATCACACACACACACACACACACACACACACACACACACACAAGTTTACATGGGAAGAGACTGGCCCAGGAAGCTCAGGTGGGTGACATGCCCAAGGTCACTCAGCTAGGGGTGGTTGGCAATCTGGTTGGCTGAGGCCAGAGCCTGCAAATTTTCAGCTGCATGTAGCTCTCTCTCTTTCTCTCTCCCTCCTTCCCTCAGAACCATTTAAACGATTACAAAGATGCTATTTTTATCTCAGGGAAAATTCAATTATAGACATTGACCTTTACGTGTTTTTCCCAGGCTCACATGATGCTGGCCCAGGGTGCAAAAGGCTTCCGTGAATATTCTCTCAGAAGAGAAACTTCCTCAAAGTCGGAAACCTGAGGGGTGAGAGGGGGGTGCAGAGGCCAAGGGTGGAGGTCCAAGTCCATGGAACGGGAGGTACGTCTCAGTCCTCAGTCCTCTGGGAGAGCAGGGAGGGCAGGAATTACCTTCTGCTGCCACATTTGGGGGCTGAGGTCGGGAAAGTCTGGTCTACACTGGTCATGGGCTTACCCACCTGTCTCCAATTGTGTTTTCTCTTTTCCTGGACACATCTCCCAGGGTCTGGAAATAGCGGATGCTTATTCAATGCGTTGGGACTTCCCTTAAGTATTTAATTATTCAACAAATATTAACTGTGTGTCAGACGCTGTCCTAGGTGCTGGGAGGAAATGGTAAACAGAACAGAATGAAAATCTCCGTTTTCAAGAGCTGACGTTGTTCGCTAAAAAGTAAACAAGTAAAACAGACAGCGGGTCAGATGGTGGTGAGGGCTAAGGGGAAAAATCAAGCAGCAAAGGAGGATGAAGATTTGTGGGGAAGGGCTCACCACTGAGATTTAAAACAGAGTAAATCTTAAACAGCGTGGTCAAGGGAGGCCCCAGCGAGAGGGTGGCATTTGAATAGAGACCAAAGGAGGTTGGGGGGCGGTGGAGGAAGGCAGCGGGCACAGCCTGTGTAAAGGTCCTGGGGCAGCACTGTGCCTGGCTTGTTGGAGGAACAGTGAAGAGGTCCATGTGTCTGGAGCAGAGAGATGGAGGGGGAGATGGAGAGGAGGGAGGGCAGGGAGGGCACAGGGCAGGTCCTGCAGCACCTTGGGAACTGCAGGGAGGATTTGGGCTTTTCCCCCAGGGAGGTGGGAATCCCTGGACGGCTGTGGGCAGAGGAGGGCAGGATCTGACTGAGGTGCTCACAGGCGCCCTCTGGTGGCAGCTGCGGGGAGGGCCGACTGTCGGCGGCGAGGTCGGGAGTCTGGGACTACAGTGGATGGGACTGCGTGGGTCCAGGCTGACAGTGTTGGAGCTGCACCAGAGGATGTAGACGAAGGAGGAGGAGGGGCACCTTCTGGATAGATTGTGAAGGCAGAGTCAACGGAATTTTTTAAGGAACTGGTTGTGGGGTGTAGGGAAAGGAAGAGAGCTGAGGACGATGCCAGGGTGTCTGCCCTGGGTACCTGCAAGGGTGGAGTTGCCATCAGCTGAGATGGGGAGGGTGGAGGAGGGGTGGGCTGGGGGCCGGGGTCAGATTTGAAGTTTGGCTTTGGCTTGTTATTGGGCACCCACATGCAGATGTCAAGGGGCCCTCTGGACATTAGAGTCTGGAGTTCAGGGAGAGATGCCCTCTGAAGACAAAAATCTAGTGGTCCATGATAGAAGAAGGTATTTGAACCCATGGGGATAGACCAGGGTGGGGCAGGGGGGAAAGGAGATGCCCAAGGGCTGTCGTGTGTTTGGAAACTGAGCAGTAAGGGGGAGAAGCTGACAGAGAGATTGACGGGGTCCAACAGAGAGGACAGAGGGAAGCCAGGTGAGGTGTAGGCTCCAGGAGGAGGAGGGACTGGCCAGGTGAGACACTGTTGGGAATGAGTGCAGGACGGGGGCTGAGAAGTGATTGCTGGATTTGGACACTGGGAGGTCACCTTGACAAGGACAGTTTCAGGACAGCAGCAGGAAGGGCTCACCACAGAGATTTTAGGGAAGGGCTCTAACTCTCTGATCCTCAGATGCCCCAACTGCGGAGTGAAAGTATCAGTCTGAGGACTTGGTGAGGTCATGTGCTCAGTACGCAGTATGCTTGGTAAGACACACCCAGTGGACTACCATTGGCTATTATCGTTACAGTTAAGACTGCTATCTGTCCATCCACCCATCCATCCACCTACCCATCCAGCCATCCATCCAAATACTTTTCTCCCCATCCACTCTTCCATCCATCTATCCATCCATCCATCCATCCACCCACCCATCCACCCAACTACCTCTCTACTCAGACACTCATCCATCTTTACATCCATCCACCATCCACCCATCCCTTTAGTGTCTACACATGCTGGGTCCTATGCTCTGCTCATTCTCAGGTCTGTCCTGCTCCCTCTCCTGCTCCCTCTGGTTATTCTCTTGAGATCCTCAAAGTAGTGCTAAGGTTTGCCTCCATGGTTCCCTCCCCTATTAGCCTTGCTCACCATCATCAATCTGAGTTTGTTGAATGGACCAGAGCCAGCCAAGCCGTGCCTTCCCGCTCCCTGGCTGTGGGCCATGCTCAGGGTTGGGCAGAGCTCCGTCCAACTGAGCCCTTCTATGAAGGATCAGTTCTGGGGTTCAAGTCTTGGGGCCCACAATATTCACATCAGCTGAAAAAAATCCCTTCAGGGGGCTTTTCTGGCCCTGGGGCAAGGTTGGAAAAGCCAACCACCTCTTGCACCACAAACTCTGCTCCCTGCTATTCTCCTTGATCAGAAGACCCCTTAGCACCCGCACCAAACATTTCTTTGTTTGAACTGTGTCTTATTTCTGTGTCTCTCATTCCCTGAAAAGCGGACAGAATTGGACAGTTGGGGGAAGTTGAAACCCTCACAGAAGCATCTCGTCCCCGCTCTGTTCCGCCATGCTGTGTGACCTTCAGACATGTCCCCTCTCTGGGCCTCAGTTTCTTGTCTGTACAATGGGTCACCATCACCCCCACCTCAAGACTAAACGTGCACCTAAAGCACGTAGCACTTAGTAGTTGCTTAATGTGTGTTATTATCAGATTATTATTATTTAATTAGTAAGTTACAAGTGTTATTTAAAGTATTATATAATTATTATAAAACATTAATAATACTTATTCTTTATATTGCAGCTGTAAGATGTGACCACCACTGACATCGTGGTGTGTGTTCCTCACACGTTTTGCTATGCATGGAAATAGTTTGGGGATCACAAGTGGGGTCATATTTAAAACCACTCTCTCCCAGTGAAATAATTAATCACAGCCACAGTAACTCCCAACAGCCCTAGAAAGGAGACGATTTTATTAGACCTAATTCACAGAAGAGGAAGGGGGCTCACGGCAAGAAGAAAGTCTGGATGGGAACCCAGATCAAGCTGAGTGTGGAGGCTGAGTGGGCAGGCCAGGCCGGCAGCTGTTGGGAGAGGGAATGGGGTTCCCCCTGGGGTACCCCAGGGCCAGACTCCACCCCAGACCACAACTGCCTCCTGAAGTAACGGCAACCAGCTCCTTCAAGATACTAATTAAGGCAAATAGGAGCCGATTCCCACCCTCAACCCTCCCCTGAGGACAAAATGCCAGGAGAGCCCTCCCTCTCCCCATCCCCTGTGCAGGCAAGGTGTTACAGGAGCGCCTGTGGCCAGAGGGACTCGGTTTCCCCAGGTTGCGTCACTTGCTCTAAGTCTGGGTCCCTGGAGGCTGAGGGTGGGAGCAGGGAGGGAAAGGGGTGAGCTCAGCAGCTCGGAGATTGCATATGCCAACCATGGGCTGGGTGCCAGGCACTAAGCACTCTCCACGCACCGTTCATTCAATGTTCAAAAGAATTTAGTCTTGGGGCACCTGGGTGGCTCAGTCAGTTGGGCATCTGCCTTCGGCTTGGGTCATGGTCCCAGGGTCCTGGGATCGAGCCCAGCGTCGGGCTCCCTGCTCAGCGGGAGGCCTGCTTCTCCCTCTCCCTCTCCCCCTGCTTGTGTTCCTTCTCTCGCTGTCTCTGTCCAAAAATAAATTAAAAAAAAAAATTAAAAAAAAGAAGCTAAGTCTTCCAATCTTTTCATTTAAAAAACTAAAAAAAAAAATTAGTCTTAAGGATTTCTTTGTTTGGATTGGTCAGGATGGAACAGGGTATACAAGAACAATGATTTGATGGCGCCTGCCTTATGCCAAGGCCTATTTCCAGCACCTGATTGTGTTAATTCATTATATCCTCATCTGGAACAGCCCTCTGAGGTGGGTCTCACCATTCCTGTCTTGTAGGTGAGGCTACCAAGGCACAGAGAGGTTAAGTGACTTCCCCAGAGTCACACAGCGGGTTTTCTGCCTTTCAGACTGCAAAAGAGTTCACAGGGAAAAAAAGAGATCCTCCTCCCCACGCTGGCCCCAGTCACCCAGCCCCCATCCCCAGAGGCAGCCACTGTTATAGATCCCTATGTGCGTTCCACGGACCACACACGCACACCTAAGTGCCTATGTTTTTCCCTTCCCTACCTGCTTTCCTCAAGCACGTGCGTGTGTACTCACATGCTGTCCTGTGCTTTCCTCGCTATCATTCAGCGATCCGCCTTTGAGAGAATGTCTTATTGGTACATGATTCTTACTTTTTCTACAGCTGCCTACCACTCCTCTGAGAGACCAAACCACGCTTTTTTCTTTTATTGTGGTAAAATACACATAGTATAAAATTCACCATTGTAACCATTTCTAAGCGCACAGCTCAGCGGCATGAAGCACACTCACTCGGTCCTGCGGCCACCCCCACCCTCCGTCTCCAGAACTTTCCATCTCCCCACACGGAGACTGTCCCCATGAAGCGCAGACTCCCCACCCCCTGCCCCAGCCCCCACCCTCTCCTCTCTGTCTCTGTGGACGGGACTCCTCTGGGGACCTCCTGGGAGCGGGATCCTGCGGGATGTGTCCTTCTGGGTCTGGCTCCTCTCACTGAGCACAGTGTCCTCGGGGTCCCTCCGCATCGTGGCAGGTGTCAGGATTCCTTCCTTTTTAAGGATGACTAATATTCCTGTGCGTGGACGGACCACATTGTGTTTATCCAGGCATCTGTCAGTGGACATTTGGGCTGTTTCCACCTTTTGGCTACTGTGGATCCTGCTGGTGGGAATATGCGTGTACAGGTTTTTGTTGGAACACCTGTTTGCAATTCTTTGGGGTATTAAAGCCGACTGCTGGAACCAGTCCCTGGGGATGGACATTTAGGTTGTTTGCATTTTCGTTCTGTCACCGCAGACAGCACTGTTGGATACAGCCTTCCCAGCTCTGGGCCCCAGGCAAGACGTTCCCTCTCTCAGCTCATCACTTTCCCCACCTGGAACGTGGGGCTCACAACACTTCCCACCCTATAGGACGGTGGGAGAATTAAACGTGGAGACCGGAATAAAGGGCTTGGAACAGGGCCCAGTATACAGTAAGTGCTTAATTAATGTTCGCTCTCCGGGGACGTTCGGACGAGCCTCGCCCTTCCACCCAGATCCAGAGCAACTGTCCCCTGGCTGACAGCGTGTGGGGAGGCGGGGAGGGAAAAACATGCAGGGGGGGGTGCGGGTTGGTAGTTCAGGGGGTGGGGGGGAGGGGCAGCCCAGGCACCAGCATGCTCGAGGGACCAGGCCCGTGTGCTCCCACGTGTGCCCTCTGACTAGCGGGCAAGGCGTGCGCCCACACAGGGAGTCCCTGGACATCATGGGATCCACCTGTCTCTGCTCACAGGCAGGAGCAAGGACACACTTGGGGGACACAGATGCCCTGTGCCTCCTTACTCAGACCCAGCTCCTCAGCCCCAGAGAGACGGAGCTCGGAGAGGCGGCCAGAGGGGCCCAGCAGGATGAAGTTGGGCCGCCCAGTTGGTCTGCTTGTTCATTTATCCTTTCATGTGCTGGGCACCTACTGTGTGCCAGGCGCTGCTCTAGGTGCTGGGACACAGCACGGAACAAGGTGGCCAATTGTGGGCTCAGCGTCGGGTGGCTCATACCCTCCCCCTCTTGACAAATCAACAAACTAAGGTTCAAAGGAAGGCAGGGGCTTGCCCACGGCGACACAGCTCTTGCGAGAGAGATGGACATTGAACAGGTAAATGATTCCTGGCAAATGCAGGGATTTTTACCAGATGGGGGTTGGAGGTAAGAAGGAAATGAACAGGGACAGAGAATAATTGGGCGTGTTCTCAGGGCAATCAAGGAAGGCTTCTCAGTGGAAGTGACATTTAGGCAGCGGGTTCAGTGATAAGGAGAAGCTGGGAGCTCAGCCAAGACTTTGGGAAACTGTGTCAGCCTGACACAGCGCATGCAAAGGTCCTGGGGCAGGACCATGCCTGGTGTGTTGCAGGAGCAGTGAGGAGGCCTGGGTAGCTGGAACAGAGTGAGAGAGGGGGAGAGAGGTAGGAGGTGAGGGCAGGGAAGGGATGGGGCAGGTCCTGCAGGGCCGTGTGGGTGGGCAGGGAGGAATGCAGACTTTATGGAGAGAGCATTGGAGACCTGTGAAAGAGTTTGGTTCAAGAGAGACTTGATCTTCTGAGTCAAGTTTTTTTTTTTTTTTTTTTTAAGATTTTATTTATTTGACAGAGAGAGACGCAGCGAGAGAGGGAACACAAGCAGGGGGAGCGGGAGAGGGAGAAGCAGTCTTCCCATGGAGCAGGGAGCCCGATGCGGGGCTCGATCCCAGGACCCTGGGATCATGACCTGAGCCGAAGGCAGACGCTTAACGACTGAGCCACCCAGGCGCCCCCTGAGTCAAGTTTTAAAGAAACCCTGGCTGCCATGTGTAAAACAGGCTGACAAGGGCAATTCATTCATTCATTCATTCAATCACTCACTCACTCACCCATTCATTCTGCAGTCATTCACTGAAGGAGCCTTGCCTGTAGCCCCTCTCTACAGATGAGGAAACAATCCGAGAGAGCTAGAACCCCAGATCTAAAGTCACGTGGCATGGGGTGGCACCACCAGGATTTGAACCCAAGCCTGGCAGGCAGACCTGAGTTCTAAGGGCTTCCCTCAGCCCCAGGTCTGCATCTGAATCATGGGGACCCCCAGGGAAGCAACTCCTTAAGGTGACGGGAATGTCACTGAAGAGGCACATGTGAGCGGAGAGCACAATGGGCAGTAGGAGCTTCGATGGCAGCCACACAGGCAGCGGTAGGAGCCCCAGGCAAGGGCATCAATGGGGCTTCCTTGGAGAGGTGACATCAGGGCTGAGACCTGAAGGTTGAAGAGCCAGTCAGGTGAGAGGGGGAAGGAAGAGCATTGGAGTAGAAGGAACAGCATGTGCAAAGGTCTGGAGGTGAGACCAAAGATGGCCCGTGTGTGGGGTGCTCAGCACAGAAAGAGGGCCAGACAGGGTGCGGCAGTTGAATGAGGAAGAAGAGGATGGCTCAGGGACTGGGGGCGCCTCCCAGGCAGTGTGAAATCTTGGATTTAGCCTGGGGACAAGAGAAGCCACAGATGGAACTAGGCAGCCCAGGGACAGAGTAGGCTTTGTGTTTTGAACTGTTCCCTCTGGCTGCTGAGTGGAGGATGGGGTGTCGAGATGGGAGGCAGGAGTGGGAGTCGAGGGGACAGGCAGGGCCTGGGGAAGCTGGGAGAGGCCACCTCTGCCTTCTGATCCCCAGATTGCTTCACCTCTTTACCATCCTCCACATGCATTGCTTTCCAAAGTCACCCCTGGGTTGGACACCAACAAGATGCTTTTGAGGGGTCCCCCTCCTCTCAATCCCCCAAGATCCCTGCAGTCCATGCCAAGTAACAGAGGAGGCAAAGTGGTCCCGGCCACTTGCAGACATAAACATTGATGATGGCACAGCAGGCTAAGAGCTGGGGGGCGGTCAGGCAGAGGGACAGTCCCACTCAGGTTGGCAAGGAGCACCCTCCCTGGCAGGCCCAGGTTGAGGAAAGCAAGTGGAGGCCAGGTGTGAGACCCCCCACACACACACAGTAGAGTCCAAGGCCCATCTGTCCCTGTGCCCACTTTGTTCCATGTACGCCGCCACCAGGTGGGGGCATGATGGTAGATGGTGGATGCCAAGGCTCTGGCAGTTCTGGAGACAGAACCCAGGTGCAAGATGCAGCCGAGGGGATCTGCCAGGTCTGGAGGGCAGAGTTGGAACCAACCCTGGAGCTGGGTCTGGAGATAAAACTGATTTGGTCTCAGACCCTGGGGTACAGCAATGGGGTCTGGGGAGGCCGACATCAACCATGGCCAAGCCCTATTGCATGCCGGGCAGGTCACACATACCACTTCAAACAGTCCACAGAATAACTCCTTGAGGGCAAGATTTCTGTTCCTTCTTTGCAGAGGAGGGAATGAAGCTCTGTGGCAGGGAGCAACTTAACTAAAGTCAACACAAGGAAGAAGCAGTCCAGCCAACATTTGAATCCTGCTCTGTCTGAGTCCAGGATCTGTCCTGCTGTGATTGCCAGAAGGGTGTGGAGGATTTTCTGTGGGCAGAAGCACCCTTTCACTCTGGGATGGCACACACATAACATACAGACCAAGACAGTCTGTTCAGCTGCCCATGACAGGCATCACTAATCAACAACAGAACTCTTTCCTCAGGAAGCAGGATCCAGGCATCACTAATAGACTGCAGCATCTCTTTTCACGGCAGAACTGGGACACAGGCTCAGAATCTTTCTCAACATAGCCCCCAAGCAGCAACTTCCCATCAATGAGCAGGTGTGCAGTTGGAGTTGTGGGGTAAACACAGGCTGACTTCTCTTTTCAGGAAACACTGCTCCTTCATCTTCCAGAATGATATTTTTAAGCCACAAATGTAATCCTTTCCCTGTTAAAAATCCCTTCAGTTTCTTTTCATTACCCCAAGGATGAAATCATGAAATCCAAACTCCCGCCCTACCTTTGCCCTTGCTGCTTGCTCTGCCCACCACGGCGTCTCTTAGCTCTTCAGGGAGATCTTCTGCCTCCAACCACACCCTGGCTAAAGTCTCCCCAACACCTCCCACTCCATTGTGTTACCACACTTTTATTTCTTTGGAACAATTGTTGCAATCTACAATTATCATCTTTGTTCTTCAGTTTGCTTGTCCCTCCCCACAAGGAAGGGTGTGGTCTGCAGGGTCTGGAACATGGAATCGGTGCTTTGGGGTCCTCTCTCCAACCCCCCAGAGCAAATAATCTGGTTGGCTCAGCCTGTGCCCCCGTCCAATCTGTTAAGACAGGAGGGTGGGGTCACACTGCAAACGAGGCCGGGGGCACTGTGTTAGTGGGGCAAAGGGCCAGGGGCAATTCTTAGGAAAAGCCCATGGGCTGGGCAGCCACCCCAGAAGAGGTATTATAAAAGCAACAACAAAAAATAAGTAGAGCGAATAATAATAGCCAGTAATGAGAGCTAATATTAAAATTTCAATATTAAGTATTATCCATACGTGGCAGGTGGGAAAACTGAGGCACAGGGAGGAATGCAATGTGCCCAGGCTTACCCAGTAAGTACCCGGGTTTTCACTAGAAACCTCCCTCCCCAGGAGGATAAACATCCGCACACGACCAGACTGAGAGAAGACCGCACGTATGATTGACAACAGGACACAAGAATTCCTTCTTCTGGGGGCTGTGGCCCTGCCCTTCCTATCTTCCTCCCAAGGACGATTCTCTCCCCACAGCCTCTCACATCCTCTGTGACCTTCATTCAGTCTTGGCATGGCTCCGCGAACACGAACACGTAGGGCTTTAACTCCGGAGCAATTACGTTCTCTTTGTGGTTGCCCTGGCCCAGCCTCTCTCCAGGGCCTGGCACCCACAGCTGTGTGTGAAGTTTGCGTGTCGAGGACAGGAAGTGTCTATCTTTATATTCTGGCATTAACTGAGCCTCAGTCTCATTGAAATGGCATTTTCTTTCTCCTCCTAATAAACAAGAATGTATTATTATTATTTTTTTTTAGCTCTTCCGCCATCACTTGATTCTCAAGTCTGAATTGTCTGAAGGCTTAAAACACTTCTGACCTCATCAACACATTTTAACATTTTCCTCTCCTGAATGAGAAAAGCAGAAAAAGGGGGGTGGGGGTGGAAAGTGAAAACATTTTGATTGTATTAACAGGAGTATAGAGTGTAAAAATAGGGAGGTGATTGTGCCACATTCTCTGCTTGGAACCTCACCAGGAGGAGTGTATTTAATTCAGAAAACTGATAAACTGGAGCATAGGGAAGAAGCAGGAGGAATTGGGTATATAACATGTGTCATTCATTTCTTCACTCACAAGCATTTATTGAGCACTTAATGTGTGTCAGGTGCAATCCAAGGTGCTGGGGATACAAGTGCGAACAAGCAGATAAAAAGCCTTGCCCTTGTGGCACACAGAATGTGTGCGAAGACAGATGTTATGCAGTTAATTACACAATTAACTATCACAGTTAATGATTTAAACACAAACTGTTGCAGGAGGCAGGAAGCCGGGAGGAGGACGCCATCCGACTTCTTAGCTACCAGATAAAGCGGGGGAAAGCCAAGTGCCTGGGAAGAGCATTCCTAGCAGAGGGAACAGTACAGGCAAAGGCCATGAGCCAGGAAGGAGCTCACTGTGGAGAAGGAGAAGACAGAGCAGGGAGAGGTTGGCTGAGCCTTGTGGGTCCCAGGGATGGAGAGTCACCCCGCGGAGCCCTGGGATGCTCTTGAGAAGGGTCAGGTTTGGAGCATACGAGGAATAATCAATGGACCAATGCTTGAATGGGAAAGCACTCATTTAACAGACATTGACTGAGCATCTGCTGTGTGAGCTGGGTGCAAGGCCACAGGGGCAACCAAGACAGGGAATATTGCCTTTTTAAATTTATTTATTTTTAAAGATTTTATTTATTTATTTGACAGAGACACAGCAAGAGAGGGAACGCAAGCAGGGGGAGTGGGAGAGGGAGAAGCAGGCTCCCCGCGGAGCAGGGAGCCCGATGCGGGGCTCGATCCCAGGACCCTGGGACCATGACCTGAGCTGAAGGCAGACGCTTAACGACTGAGCCACCCAGGCGCCCCTGCCGTCTTTTTAATAGATGGGGAAATCGAGGCTCAGAGGCATTACATGACTTGCCCGGGGCCACGGAGCTGCCAAGTGGCAGGTGTGTGACTCCAAAACTTGGGATTCATCTGTTCTCCAATTCTGCTCCTTAGAAAAAAATCTGAAGGGCTGCCTGGAGGAGGAGAGAAAGGGGGAGGGAGAAGGGGAGAGGGAAAGAGGAGTTGGGGGAGGAGGGAGACTTTCTGATCACCCTCTAGGCAGCAGGACCAGGGCTGGGGAGAAGATGTAGACCAGCCAGATTAAAGGAAAATAGCTCTTAGCAATGCCCCAAACAAAGGTGGCTCTCCCAGATGGGGAGTGAAGGTCCCATTACTGGAAGTGTCCAAGGCCAGCCTATGTCAGAGAGGGATTTCTGCTCTGGGAAATCCACTGTCCTCCAAGGCCCCCTCGACTCTCTGGGAAACTGCGATGGGAGGGCAGAGGGCGCCCAACCCGAGACCCCAAGGCAACCTTGGCTTAGCTCTACTCAGTGTCACCAAGACAGTTTCCAATTCCAGCTCTGCTGTGCGGGCCTGGGCTGGTCCTCAACTTGTCTGTGCCTCACCTGTAAAATGGGGTCATAACAGTCCAGACCTCCCAGGGCGGCAGGGGCCCCCGGGAAGCACGAGGACCGTGTCTAGAACAGACAGTGCACTCAGGAAACATAACTTCCGGTGAGATCTCTAACGCTGGCCATCAGTGGGACTATCGTTGTCACTGGGGTCTTGGCGGGGCCTGGCACACGCTGGGAGTGCCTGGCAGCATCTGACAGGCCACTAGGAGCAATGGCATCCGTGTCTCCAGTTCAGCGCTCTGGGGACTCCTGCTCAAATTCCCGGGATGGAGTGGGCGCCCCTTCACTGAGTCATGGGGCCCAGAGTGGGGGGCTCACATGCCTCAACCTTGTCTCCTAGCACCTGGGCCTCTGTCATCACCCACCTGGATCAGCTCCCGCTCTCCCTCCTCCACCCCGTGGTCATCCCCTCAGCAGCCAGAGGGCACCTGTGAACACCTGAATCAGGAGCCGCCCTCCTCTGCCTCTGCCTCTGCCCTCAGCCCTCCTGGGCTCCCTCCTCTCTGGGGTAAAAGCATGAGGTGAAAGCCCACAAGGCCCTGTGTGACTCTCCCTGTTCGCTCCCTGCCCTCCCCTCCTCTTTCTCTCCCCCTCTCTCACTTTGCTACAGCCAGAGGGGCCTCCTCCTCCAACATGCTAGGCCCTGCCCTGCCCCAGGACCTTTGCACGGCTGTGCCCACTGCCTGGGATGCTCTTCACCCACTGCCTTCGGGCCTTTGTTCACACGTCAGAGTGAGGCCTTCCCTAACCACCTTATTTATTTATTTATTTAAAATTTTATTTATTTATTTGACAGAGACACAGCGAGAGAGGGAACACAAGCAGGGGGAATGGGAGAGGGAGAAGCAGGCTTCCCGCCGAGCAGGGACCCCAACTCAGGGCTTGATCCCAGGACCCTGGGATCATGACCTGAGCCGAAGGCAGACGCTTAAAGACTGAGCCACCCAGGCTCCCCATAACCACCCTATTTAAAAGCACACCCCCAGCCCTTCCCCTTTCCTGCTTCATTTTCTGCCCTAGCGCTTCCCACCATAGATTTGTCTGATTTCATGTCTGTCTCTCCTATTAACAAGTCAGCCAGGGATTGTTGCCTGTTTTGTTCCCCGCTGTGTCCCCAGGGCCTGGCACACAGTAGGTGCCCAATAAGTATCTGTCAGATGCATGGATGAAACAAGGAATGAACGAAGTCAGACCTGGGGCCGGAAGCCCAGCCCCGCCTCCCCCAAGCCATATGAATGTCAGTGCCCCCTTTCCCCTCTGAGCCTCGGTTTGCTCTGCTGTAAACAGGGCAGAAATCATCGGTCCTCCAGCCAGGTGCTCATCAGATGGAAGTTTCTATTGTTTTGGGTCCATGACCTTCCCCCTTCCCTGGGCCCCAGCTCGCGAACTTCCCAATATTTCAGGTTTTCTTTCCTGTTCCAAGAAGTCATGACAATATTGGGGGATCAGGATAGTGACCATAGGCTGGGGGACCCATGTGCAGCGTCTCAGAGCTGGGTAACTGGGACGCCAGGCGAGCGGATTTATTTAGCACTTCCCGTTTTATCTTGCGCAACATCTCCGCTGCCAGGACGATCCCACTTGCAGCCGCGTGGTCGGGTGGGAAGCTTGAGAGGGTGGCAGGGAGAGCAACGCTCCGGCGAGACATCCACCAGTGCCCAGGTGCCCAGAGGTGAGGTGTAAGAAAACAACACCACCACAGTCTATCAAGTACTTACTATGTGCCAGGTGCCTTAACTTTCTGAAGGATACAGCTCGCACCCGAACTGCAGACTAAGGTCGACTTTGGAAGCTTCTGGGAGAAGAACATATTCCTAAATACCTATACACCTCCCATTGACTTGACATGGGGAAAAGGGTTGTCACCCTGACCCACCCCACATCAGTAAGGGTGATCTGTGCCTCATCCTGCCCACATGCCCCGGCTCAGAGCCTTCTCTCTCCGGCCAGAACAAACCCTTTCCCCTTCATCTACCTGTCCAGGGCTAGCTTCCACCCCACTGCAGCTGGCCCAAAGCCAATTCCCAAGATGCACCTGGGCATGGTATGCAAATGAAGGGAGTTAACCCTTTCACACAAAGGGGAGGTCCCACACACTCAGCAGGTGTTCAGCTACCCCCATGGTGGGCTTGGCTCTGTGGGATGGGTTGATGAGCCCCACCCCCAACACCCGTGACCCCATCCCCAGCCAGCTTTCACAGAGACTTCCATAAGTAAGTCATAAGTAGAACGAAGGGCCAGGACTGGAAGGGTCAGGAGGGCAAGGCTGGCAGCCAGCAGATGCGGGGAAAACGTCCGGAGGCAGGACTGGCAGGGAAGAAAAGGTTATGGCTTCTTGCAGTCAGGCTGATCTTTGTTCCAATCTTGTCCCTGAGCCCGTGATGTCACCTCCTGGAGCCTCAGTTTCCTCATCTGTAAAATGGGTCTCGGGAAGGTCCATCCTGCCTGGGCATCACCAAGTTTCGACAAGACAATTCAAGCTGTATTTGGACTTCAGCGCCCCTCAACCAGCATTCTCTGGTTAGTGCTTGACCACTGGTTACTTAGTATTTTCCTTAAACCTGCTTGCTTCGGGGTAAGTAAACTTACCTCTCCAACCAAGTGAAGGGATACACAAAGGCAAATAAAAATAACAAGTTAAAGGAGTCAAGGTGAAGTTTATAGAGACAAAAAATGCGGTCCCAGCCGTGAACTTAACAAATGTTCATGAGTGAAATTATCAGATTGGAGCAGCTGCCTGGGTTCTCCTGCAGAGACTGCAGGCCAGGCCGGTACTCTCCTTCTTGGGAAAAGTGTTGAGCAAATATTAGCAGGCAGGCATTCAGGACCCACCTAGCACCCGCCTAAGACATTCTCCTGGAAAGAAAATACAGGGGAATAGCTCTGGCCGTCAGTGCTTCCGTGGTTTTCCATGCTCTGTGTGAAGCACCTAAATCACCCCATGTCCTCCCAGAGGTCCAGGTGCCAAGCGTGGGGCCTGTGATAAAAGTGGGGGGAGACCCCTGGCTTGGTGTCTGGACGGCGAGGTTGGGTGTGTCCCTTGGACCCTGGATGCAACACCTAGGGCAGCCCCCCACCACACCCGCCCTGTGGAAAATCCAGGACTCTGTCCCTGAGAACAGGTAAGACAGGACGTCTGTCTGCTCCGGCACCTGGTAGGACATGACCGAGGCCAGTTTTGAGGACTGTCATTGGGTCCCCAGGAAGGTGGTGCCATAAAGGCCCTTGATCTCTCCATGTGCCTGGCAGGTATGGGGTCCCCCAGCCTACCCCAAAGCCCCAAAGCCTGGATCTCTGGGTGCTGATGATTTAATGGTCCGGGGTCCGGCGTCTCCAGTAGGATCTCAGGGATACCGAGCCCCTTAATTATCCAGGAGCAGCGAAGCGCTGGATGAGTTTAAGCTGAGTCACCTTCTGGGCAAGTTTCCATTACAGGTTGAATTGTGCCCCCCTAAAGGAGATACACTGGAGTCTTAACTCCCCACCCCAGGGCCTCAGAATGTGATCTTATTGGGAAGTCGGTTCTTTTCCGCAAGTCATTAAGTTAAAATGCAGTTGTGCACATGAGCCCTAATCCAATATGACTGGTGTTCTCATGAAAAGGCGGAATCCAGACACAGAGAAGAAGATGGTGTGAGCGATCCAGGGAGGAGAAGGCGGCCGTCTACAAGTCCAGGAGAGGGGCCTGGGACAGACTCTCTCGTGGACTCAGAAGGAGCCAGCCCTGCCCACAGGGCTCTGACTTAGGGCTTCCAGCCACCAGGGCTGGAGACAACACGTTTCCATTGTTTAGCAGCCCCAGGAAACAAATAGAGGCTCCCAGTGCTGGGTGACGTGCGGGGTCCAGACCCTGAGTCCTGGGCTCCACCCTGCAAATGCCTGCTGATCTTCCTGCTCCAAAGATTTAGCGCTGCCTCAGTTTCTTCTCTCACTAACTGTCCATAAGAGCTTACATGGAGAATGGTGGGGTCTGATGGAGAATTAGGGAAAGCAGCTCACAAGGATGATGCGAGTCGGAATATGGAGCCTAGCATTGTTCACAGGCACCAAAAATCAGAAGCAACAGTCATGCCCAACCACGGGGAGCACCCTGGACACACACAGCATGGGGTGCTTCTTCGCCTTTCAATATGCTCCTTTAAAAACACTTGATTTTGAAATGATTTTGGATTCAGAAGGAGTTGCAAAAAATAGTACAGAGGCTCCTGCACCCTGTACCCAGCTTCCCCCGATGGTCACATCTTCCAAAATCGGAGAACATCATCAACATCAGGAAATTGGTGTTCTACAATCCACCAACCTCTTTCGGACTTTTGAGGTTTACATGTGTGCATGCGTGTGTGTGTCATTCTTTACCATTTTGTCACACAATCAGCTTTATGCGACCATTACCGCCACGGAGATGCACAATTATTCTGTCACCACAGAGATAGAAAGATGCCATTTTAAGAAAGAATTGTTTGAAAGACCCATCAATTTTACTCCTCGTTTCATGTGGATGGGGGTGCTGACCTGGGTTTATAAACATGCAAATATTTGCTTTTGCTCATGTTAAAATAATGGAAAAATAAGCGGAAAACTTCAATAAAATGTAGAACATGGTCATCAAAGCTCTCCACTTGCACCTGTCACTAACAAATTATCCTGGAGATCTTTCCCCATGGGTCCATGCTCCCAATCCTTTTTCATAGCTGTATACTCCTCCACCTTGGGATTGTACCTGGTTAATTCAAACTTGTTCCCTCTTCTGGGATATTTAGATTCAATTATTTATTTACACTTCCCAAAATAATTCCCTGTGTCACAGCTCTGGTGACCCTCACAAAAAGACTGAGTGAGATCGCTTCAATTATACCTAATTTCAAGGCAAAGAAACTGGGGCTAAAGAGGGACATATGTGTGGTTTGTTCACGGTCATATGACACAGAAGTGGCATAGCCAAGAATTTTTATGACAGTTTTATTGAGCTATAATTTACCCACCAAACAATTCACCCATTTGAAGTGTATTAATTCAATCATTTTCAGTATATTAACAAACCATCATCATCACCAACCACCACAATCTAATTTTAGAATATCTTCATCACTCCAAAAGAATTCATTGTCCAATCCAAAATCATAGAGATCAATGCCTATGTTTTCATCCAAGAGTTTTAGCTCTTATGTTTAGGTCTATGATCCATTCTGAGTGAATTTTTTTATATATGGTGTGAGGTAGGGGTCCAAATTCATTCTTTTGTGTGTGAATATGCAGCTTTCCCAGGACCACTTGCTGAAAAGACCATTCTTTCCCTCACTAAATTGACAACCTGGTTGAAAATCAATTGATCCTGGGGCGCTTTGGTGATTCAGTGGTTAAATGACTGATTCTTGATTTTGGCTCGGGTCATGATCTCAGGGTGAGGCTCCCAGCTCAGCAGGGACTCTTCTTGGGATTCTCTCTCCCTCTCCCTCTGCCCTTCGCCCCTCATTCCCCCTCAAATAAATAAATAAATAAATAAACCTTTAAAAAACAAAGAAAAAGAAAGTCAGTTGACCCTACATGTTTATTTTGAGCTCTCAATTCTATTCCATTGATCTGCATGTTTATTCCTATGCTGAGATCACAGTGTCTTGATGACTGTAGCTTTGTTTTTTATTTTTTTTTTGTTAAGTAGGCTCCATGCCCACTGTGGAGCCCAACACGGGGCTCGAACCCATGACCCTGAGATTAAGACCCGAGCCGAGATCAAGTCAGATGCCCAACTGATTGAGCCACCCAGGAGCTCCTGGTGACTGTAGCTTTGTAATAGCATTGGGAAATTGGGAAGTGTGAGCCCCTGCCTTTGTTCTTTTTCAAGATTGTTTTGGTTATTCTGGGTCCCCTGAATTCTCATGTGAATTTTAGGATCAGCTTGTCAATTTCTGCAAAGAGGCCAGTTGGGATTTTGATAGGAATGAGATCGGAATCTGTTCAATTTGGAGAATATTGCCATTTTAACAATATCAAGCCTTTCAACCCCATCCACAAATGAGCTGTCTTTCATTTATTTAAGTCTCCTTTAATTTCTTTCAGCAACACTTTGTTGTTTTTATAGTATAAGTTTTGCATCTCTTTTGATAAATGCATTCCTATGTATTTTATTCTTTTTGATCAGTTGTAAATGGAATCGGTTTCTTAACTACATTTTGTTTGTCCATTGCTACCGCATGGGAAGTACGATGGATTTTTGTGTATTGATCCTATGTCCTGCAGCCCCAAGGAACGGGTTTACTAGTTTTAATACTTTGTGGATTCCTTAAGATTTTCTAAACACAACATGATGTCACGTGCAAATATAGCTACTTTTACTCCTTCCTTTCCAAACTGGGTGCGTCTGATTTCATTTTCTTGCCTAATTGCCAGGTTCTCACCTCCAATACCACGTTCAGCAGGAATGGTGAGAGCAGACATCCTCGTCTCGTTCTTGATCTTGGGGGGAAGAGATCCAGTCTTTCACCATTAAGTTATGATGTTAGCGATAGATGCATTTTTTCAGGCTGAGGAAGTGCCTTCTATGCCTTGAGTGTTTTTATCACGCAGAGATGTTGAATTGCGTCAAATGCCACAGCCAGGATTTGAAGCTATGACTCCGGAGCACCAGTGTTTACCTGATATACTAAATTAGTGGACACCCAAAGGAGCCCCACATGGAACCCAGTAAAGAGCAGGTGGTTAGCAAATGGGGTGTTCCCATCTGCCCCTTTTCTCTTTGGCATTTTAGGTAAACCTAGAGAGAGAGAGAGAGCGAGCGCATATGCAGTGTTTAATTGGAGGGGATGTATCACCACGGTGAAATTGCTGGCATAGAGGCAAAGTTGCTGGGGAGATGTTTTGGACCTGTCTTGCAGGGATTTAAGGCTGGGTTCTGTGCAGACAATCCTGAACTTGGCATGAGGAGTCCTGTTTATATACAGTAATGGACAGCTGATGGTTCTCTTGCAGTTGCCTTGACAAAAACACGATGGAGCTAATTACCAGGTTCTGGGAGACGCTGGGGCGGAGGTTGGGCTGGCAGGGAAGGAGGAGGCCCTCCCCACCCGCCTGCAGAGGAAGATGGAAGTGTTCATGGGCTGAACTTTTCACCCAACAAACAATGAGTCACACCCACAGCGTGCCAGGTGCTGGGGTCTGCAGACACGAAAGAGACCCAGAGCCCCCCAGGCCCCACCTCCCAATCCTACTGCTTTCCACAGTGTGGAGCTTTGAGGCTTAAGCCATGCCCCTGGGGAGAACATTCCCTCCTGGTTCTCTTGGAGCTTTGGCTTACAGGAAGTCTTGGTTTGGTGTTACTGAATCCTTAACACCTTCCTGACACTTGTCAAGCTTCTGTGGCTGCCAGATAGCTGTGACAATATCAGACTAGAGTGTTCTGTTCTCCTGGTATTGATTTTTCGGTCACCTAGCTAGCTACCCTGGTTTCCCCATTTCCAATGGCCCCATTTATCAAGAAACCCTCTTCTAGGTTAGGTGTCAGGTGTTTGACATGATGTAACTCATTTTTCCCTCCCAACGGCCCTGGGAGATAGAGACCATTACTATCCCCCATTTACAGATGGGCAAATGGAGGCACAGCTCTCATGGGGAGACAAACAAAAACAAGCAAACTGACCAACATATAAAGTTAGTCCAAATTGGAATAAATAAACTGGTACTGAGATGATGATGAACGTTAGGAGGATGGGCAGGGAGGGTCTCTTGGAGAATTGAAGGATGAGGGGGATCCGACCTTGGGAAGAGCAGGAGGAACGGTGTCCTAGGCAGAGGGAACAGCCCATGGAAAGGCCTCGAGGCTGGACTGTGCCATTGGCAAGGAACAGTGAAGAGGAGGTGTGGGTGGAGTGGAGTGAGCAAGGGGTACAGATGGAGGTGAGGACAGGGAGGTGACAGGGGCAGGTTGTTCAGGACCTTGTAGACTGTAGGGAAGACTTGGGTTTTTACTCTGAGTGAGATATTATCTATCTCCTTCACTGGATTTTTAACTCCTGCAAGGCAGGAACGTTTTTTAGCCTGTTTTGTTCACTTCTGTGTCTTCAACGCTTAAAACAGCATGGCACACAGAGTGATGGCCTGAAGGGATGGGTTTCCTGGGCATATGCTGCGCTGGATCTTATGCCCTTTCCTCTGCTGGTCGCAAGAACTCTGAGAGGTAGATGTGGTTGCCCCTTTTGTGGATGGGAACAGTGAGGCTGGGTGGCTTGTTCAAGGTCCCTCTGCTAATATGTGGCAAGGCAGGGGTTCCTGACATACCCAGCCTTCCAGAGCTAGCAGTCTCATTTCGCTCTGCCTTCATTGGGCACACACAGCTTGAACATCTACTATGTATGAGAAACCATCACCGAGATGGGGTTGGGTCTCCATTGTGGGGATGAGAAAACCAAGACCAGATTGTCAATGGTTAGGTCAGGGTCATGCAACTAGGAAGGAGAACCAAATAGGTTCCTCAAACCTGGCCGCTGCACTGGCCGCCGGGAAACTCCAAGCTTAATTTAGGTTCCTTGTTTAATTATTCATTCTCTCCTCTCTCTTCTACTATTTACGACTTCTGCCTTCTCATTTTGTTCCCGGGGTTAATGCTTTTTGTTTATATCTGCATCTTTGGCCTGGAATGAATGAATCAACGATTTTGGAGGAAAAAACCCAAATTCTAAACTTGTGTCCTTTTGTGGGCAGGAGGCACTCTCCAAATACATACCTTGGAGAAATAAAACACCTTCAGCGTGTTCAGAGCTCATCTGGAAGTGTGCAACCTTGTTTGGTGTCTTTGAGCCCCCCAACCTCCTATGGTAATCCTTCCCCTTTATTTCTCTTTGTCTTTTTTTCTCATCCCATTTTCAAGCACCAACTACAAGCTAGGCAGCACATCCTCAACAGTTCATCCTTACACTCTCTATCTTGCCCCATTTCACAGACAGGACACTGACCCCCCCCAAGGGGCAAGCCCATTTTGCAGGTGGGAAAAACTGAACCTCAGGGACCTACACAGCCAGTCAGTGCCTGAGCTGGGTGGGGTTCCTATGGTGATTCGTCCCGACTCCAGGCCAGCAAGGAACGGTAATGAGGTGGGATGTTTGTAAAGTGCTGACTCGGTAGGAAATGCTCCCTCATCCATTCAACCCATACGAAGGGATCCCCAGGCCCTTTGGAGTCACATCCTAGTGTGACCAGAATAAAAACAGCATGATGGATTAGAGAATGGAGCATCGGTGGCGGTGATCAAGGAGGGCTTTTCCCAGGAGCGGCCGCTTGAGCAGAAATCCTAAGGAGAAGGGAAAGATCTCGGGGGAGCACTATTCCAGGTGAGGAACGGCAGAGGCAAGGGCCCCGAGTGAGGAGGGAGCCGGGGTGGAGGAACCGTAAAGAGCCAGCTGGGGTGGGGCATGGGCACCCACCGGCAAGTAGTGGCTGCAAATGTGGATGCATTCGAAGGGCGCTGGGGGAGCCAGAGCAGAACTGAAGGCAGGGCCTGGCAAGCACCACGCCCTAGGTGCCAAGTGTCCTGCGTCTCGGACGCGGAACCGTGGCCGGAGAAGTCCCTCGCGCAAACGCCACCGCCCACGCGTCCCGCGTATCCCAGAGCACCGCGCCCCACGTGCTCTCGCGGCCCTTTAAACGCCCCGGGGCCACCTGACCAACCCACGCCGTCTCATTGGTCGGGGGGCGTGGCTGCCGCGCGGCTGCGCAGTGACGCGTGCGGATCGGCCCCGCCCCGGCCCCGCCCCCGGCCGGCGGCAGCGGCGGCGGCGGCGGCGCTGGCGGAAGGGATGACGTCACCGGCTGGGGGGGCGCGCGATCCGGCGCGAGGGGAGCGCGAGCCGCAGTGAGTGTCCTCGCGCCGCCCGCCCGGCAGCCCGGCCGGCGCGCGCACGCCGCGAGCCGCTGGCGCTCGGGCTCCGCTCGAATCCCATGCAACAGCCAGGATGTGAAGCGGGGCAGAGCCGGGGGAGCCTAGCCCAGCCAGCCTCCAGGTAAAGGGGGGGGGGAACCCGTGAATTCGATTAAAAAACAAATTGCAGGCGCTCCAGTGGGGGTCTCGGAGGCAGCGGAGTGGGCAGCGCGCCGGCTTTGTGCCGGGAAAGCCTGCACGGCCATTGTGCTCGGAGGATGCTCGGCTGCAGCCGGCTGCACGCCCAGCCGCTGCGCCTGGCTAGTGGCGTCCGAACAATGCCCCCGAGGGGCTGGGCCGGGGTGGGCAGGGGCCGCGGGGTGGGCTCTGCGGGCGGGGCTGGGGGGCTTCGCCGCGGCGGGGGAGGGGGCTGGGCTGGAATCGCCCGGAGCGCGGCGTTGGAAGCTGCCCAGCGCCGCCGGCTGCACCACCCCGGGCTGCGGGCGGGGCAGAGGCGCGGAGGGGGGACGCGCGTGTGTGCGGAGGGGCTGCTGGCCCCGGCGGCTCCCGGCCAGGCTCCCCGGGTGGGTCCTGGAGGCAGGGGGCGCTGTGCTGGGGGAGGGGGGGCTCGCGGGCGCCCCGGAGTGGAGACCAGCCCGGGACGGGTGGCTCCAGATGGGAGCGAGGGTGGACCGGCCGGTGCGCCCAGGGCGGCTGCTCTGCCCGCCGCCTTCGCTCTCCAGTCCCCCTCCCCTGGAGACCTCCGACTCAACGCCGTCTCACCCTAGCGCCCTCCCGGCCTCGTCGATCCCCGGGGAGGGGGGCCGGCCCTCCAGCACCCTGGCCTTGCCCCACCCTTCTGCGGCCCCGGCTCCCCCTCCCAACGCCCCAGGCGGGGCGAGGCTCAGCCCCTAGCCCCAGGGACTCTGGCGGACAGACTGACGGGCTCGCGCACCGGGCACCCGACCTCTCCTCGGCGCTGGGGGCCCCTTGGGGATCCCGGGAGAGGGGAAGCCGCCCCTTGAGCCACCAGCCCCGGGGGTTTTGCGCGCCCCGGGAGCCCCCTTAGGGACGGGGGGGGAGGGGAGGTGACGTCATGGGGGGGGGGGGGGGCGGGGGCACCGGGGGAGGGGTGCGGGGGGGGGGGGGGCGTGCCCTGAGGAGAGTTCCCGGAGTTAGGGTGCCCGAGCCCTGGGCGCAAGGGTTTCGGCCAGGTTGCGACCAAGTTCATTGCTCCTTATGGAAATTTCTCCCAAATTTAGGATCCCCCTTAGCACCCCCCAAGTCCTGGACACTTGCCTCCGTGAAACCCCCCTAAATCGGAGAAGTCCCCTTCAGCTGCTTTTCTCCAGAATTCTCAAATCAGGGAACCCTTCCGCAAACTGGGTGTTTTTTTTCAGTCACAGTCCGCACCGCCCCCCAGTCTGGAACCTCTTCCTTAGTGACCCTTCCCCCCATTTCAAATTCTCCTCTGGTAGCCCTGTAAATGGGCAGCTCTTGAGAATACCCGTTCCTGAAATTTAGTCACCCCCTAGGGACCTCATCTCCCAAATTAAGAAACCTCCCCAGCGCCTCCAACTGGGGGACACCTCCCCTCCCCTTCCTAAGGCTCAACTGGGATTCCCCTGTTCCCCCATCTCAACCTGGGGGAGTCCCCATTCTGAGCACGGGGCCCTCCTATCACTGGCCAAACCCCTGGAAAACCAGCCTGGCCAACACAGCTAGCGAAGGGGGGGGTGTCTGAGGTGTCCAGGTTGTGTCTTAGCCCTCTAAGAAGCTCGGACAAAGCTGGAGGGTCCCTGAGAGTCCCCAGGACAGGGACCCACCTGCTCTGAGCCCCCAGCGTCCTTCACCCAGACTTTGGCTTGCTGGGGTTCTGGCTTTCCCTCCATGTCCCCCATCACTACTGTTCCTGGGGCGCAGGGGGCAAGGGCTCCTTTTGTTTGGGTCACCCTCCTTCCCCCTCAGAGCCGCCTCCCGCCCAGGAGAAGAGACAGCCAGTCCGCGCCTCTACTCCTGTGATACCAGCTGCTGCTGCTGGAGCTCTTAGTAATGGCCGAGGGATTCGGTCGAATCTGCCATTTGCATAGCTCCCCTCCCCCTCCCAGGGTCCCTTCCTTTGTGCCCCCCTCCTCCTGCCAATCTCGCCCGCCTTCTGTCCCTCAGCTCTCTTCTTCCTCTGCCAGCTGACACTTTGGCTGCGGAAGGAGGCAGCTGGGGCTGGGGGCGGCTGCTTCCCTCCCCCACATCCCAGAGCCCACCAACTTGGACCTGGGTCCCCGGCTGCAGCCCCCTGCCCCCTACAGTGCCCTCCGCCCAGCCTTTCTTGCTCCCTGCTCTCTGTGTGTGTCTCCATTCTTCTTCTCCAGAAAGCTTCGTCCTGCCCCATCCCCTGGGCCTGGGGGGCACTTTCACCATGACGGTGCACTTCTGCTTGGGGCCTGGGCTCCCCACAGCCCCCTGGGGGATGCCACCCGCCATACTCAATTGCCCTGAGACTTGGTATAATTGGGCTCAGGCAAACAGAACGTCGCGGGAGACCCGGCCTGCCCGGTGAGCTCATGCGCCTTCCTATTCCTGTCACCCCAGCCGATGACATCGGCCCCCCAGGGGGTGATGGGGGTTGGTGCTGTCATGCCAGTGGCTGTCCTGAGAGGGGAGAGGCAATGGCCTGGCCCACTCCCCACCCCCTGCAGGAGACCGGATGGGGCATTCTGGTGTGGCCAGGTATGGCCTTGGAGAACGCCGCCCGGAGTGGTCGCTGGGCTCCCTGGGGGATCCATCCTCCCCCCAGGATCCCTTCCAGGCCCATGAGCTGGGCATATGCTGGGTGCAGGGAGAAGGGGTACTGAGAGCCAGGCACCCGTCTGCTGCCCGCACAGGTTGTGGCCGTGGACTGGTGCTTCTGTTTCTGCCCCCTCCAGCGGAGATTCCGAGCGCCTTCCCTGCTTCCCAGGGAATTCCGGGTGTCTCCATGTGTCCCTGGGCCACCCTTGGAGACTTGAGGCATTTTTTTGCCCAACACCAGGACCATAGCTCTGGACCAGGGTGTGAGGAGCGGGTGCAAGGGGGAGGAGCTCCCCGGACGTCAGGGACTTAGTTGTGGCATCTGGGTGGGCAGTTCTGGAACCACCACCATCCACCCATTGCTTCTTCTTTGGGTCACACAGAGCTTGGGGCTCTGCCTGGGGTTCCCTGGACCCGGGGCCGGTGACGGAGATGGATCTACCTCTGCTTGTCAACTTTCGGGGCGTGACTCGGTTTCCCCTCCTGCCTTCTGGGTCAGCACCGAGGAACGTGTCGCAGGGGTTGGTGTGCAGCGCTCCCCTCGGACTGCTGCTTCCTGGAGTGGGGTGCCAGGAGACCTGTGGCTCCGCTGATTACTCCAGCAGCTGAGTGGCCCAAATGATGGTCAGCGAGGTGGCCCGGGAGGGAGGAGGGACGAGGGACGAGGGATGGGCGGGGATGCTGAGGCTCCAAGGCGCAGTGTGGCATTTCCACCCAGGTGCCCTGCAGCCCTGCGTTCACCTGCTTCCCGTGACTTTAGTACAGCCACCGTGCGTGGGGGGCAGAGGGGGGTGTGTAGAGAGTTCGGGATTGGGAGGAAAACCCTAAAAATAAAGGTGGATATTTATAAACCCAGCGGGTTTGGGGGATAATTGACAAAGCTTAATGTTTTTAACTGAGAGCGGTTCCCCCCCTCCCCCCGACTGCGTTAGTTCCATTTGTGAAGTCATTTGGAGACAGCGGAAGGTTCTTGAAGTGTAGTGGGCTCTGTGGGCGAGTTGCGGGCTGTGGTCCCTTTCCAGGGGTCTTGTGCTTCTGGAGGGAGGCAGGGGGCCCAGGCAGGGGTGCTGAGACACCAGAGGCCCCAGCTTCCCAATGCATCCAGAGCAGCCTCCCGGCATCCCCTCCCACGGGTGGGCATCCCATTTCCCAGAATTTGTGAGAAGGAGGCCGCCCTCTCCTGCGACGCTGTTACGCGTTGCCCTTGCTCTGTCCTTCCCCGCAGCAAAGATGCCCGGGTAGGTTATTTGGAGAGACCCCAGCTGCCTGCCGGGCAGGGTGGCTCAGCCTCCGGTGGGGACAGGAGGGGACGAGATAAAGGCATCACTACCATGCCTGTGTGGGATCCACGTGCCGATCCAATGGGAAACCTGCCATGGGTCCGTGGACAGAGTCACACCATCGCCCGAACTGGGAGGGGGTGGGGGAGGAGGATTCAAGGGCTTTTCAGATGTTTTTATTTATTTTTTTTAATAAAGAATTTATTTATTTATTTGACAGGGAGAGACACAGTGAGAGGGGGAACACAAGCAGGGGGAGTGGGAGAGGGAGAAGCAGGCTTTCCGCTGAGCGGAGAGCCCGATGCGGGGCTCGATCCCAGGACTCCGGGATCATGACCCAGGACTCCGGGATCATGACCTGAGCCGAAGGCAGACGCTTAACGACTGAGCCACCCAGGCGCCCCTTCAGATGTTTTTAAAATTTTGTCTTCTCCTCACCTGACTTTGGTCTGGAACCAGAAAGCTGCCAGCTTGGCTTTCAGGGCGGAGGAAAGAGGGTGCTGGAAGGGGATGGAGGTTCAGGTGCATGTCACCCTGTCACAGGGAGGAGGGACAGCCCAGAGACAGGCCCATCCTAGCTCTGAGATGCACAGCAGGTGCTGATACCCGGGTCTCTCAACCCTGTGGTCCGGGGTGTCACCCGCCTAGCCTTCTAGAAGCTCCAGGTATCAAGTGTAGTATGTGGGTTTTTTTCTTTAAGGAAAGAAAAGACACTCAGGGAAAAAAGAAAAAAAGAAAAAAACCCCGACGTACCATTTCTGTCTTGTCTCTGGCTGATATTTCAGAAGCGTGGGGGGGTTGTGCGTGGGGAATATGAAAAATCAATTGGCTTACACTTCTGCAAAGGCGAAAATTAACGAGCGGGCGGGAGTGACTCATGGACAGGGCCTCGACTTTCTCGCACTGCCTCATTTTTGTCTTTCCTTTCCCTGCCCTCCTCCGAGGAGACGCTGGTGCCCCCGCCCCTCCTGGGGCCTTGCCAGGCTGGACGTTGGGGTGGGGGGTTGCTATTCTGAGCTCCCAGGAATCCCTTCTTCTGTTTCCTGGGATCTAGGCATCCTCAGTCCTGCGGAGGCCAAAGGGATTCTGTACCTGAAAATACACCCAGGGTCTTGCCTGGCCTTTGTGTTTTCTGATCATTCCCGCAGATTTCACCCTGGTGTTGGGGGTGGGGTGGGGGGTCTCGGAGCTTGGGTTTCCGGATTGCAGTGACCCCTCCCCCGAAAATACCTTAACTGGGGCTCCATCGCAGTTTTTTTCTTTCTTTCTTTCTTTTTTTTTTTTGAAGGAGCTGAATTTGTCGTGAACTCCCCGGCTGGTGTCTGCGGCTTTTGAGTCTTATATTTGTTTGGTTTTTTAAATCTTTGCTGTTAGCCCCTTTTAGGAAGGTCAGGAGTGTCCTGTCCTACTGGGAGAACTGAAAATCCCAACTCCTCCCCCCCCCCGCCCCCCGCCAGGTTTTCTCCTTTCTGTCTCCCTCTCTGGGTGGCCTCACCTCTGCCCTTTACCCTCTCCGAATGGGAGCCTCCTTGCTTGCAAGATGAGGTTGTGCCTTTGGCTTCAGGGTCCTGACTTCTGCGCCCCTCCTCTGCTGGAGCTGTGCAAACTTGGAGGTTGGTTGGCCTCTCTGTTTCTTCATCTCTGAGATCAGGACCCGTTCGTGGCGAGCCAGGACACGAGATGCTTCTGGTAAAGCACCTCCCTCGGGTCTTGGATGTGACCGCTGCTGGCTGTGCATGCCCTGGGACACCCACACCCCGTGTTGCCTGCCAGCCACAGCCCCAGAGGCTTAGAGGCCTAGGACTCTGGGATGGAGGCAGGCCGGGTGCACAGAGGCTGGGAGGATGCTCTATTGTCATGCTGTTGCGTGGGTAGAAATTCAGGGGTTCTGGGGAAGCGAGGTCGACGCGTCTGTGTGTGTATAATTTAATGCCGCTTATAATTAACCCCGTGATCAGCAAATGAGGGGATGTCAGAGGGGAGATGATAATAGCCACTCCGCCTTATTTGGACTTGGCGCCCGTACCAGGCCCTGTGCTGAGCAAGCACATGAGGAGCATTCTCATTGCCTTTAACCTTCACACCCCGCTCCTGCCGTTCGTGCAGTGTTCATGCACGGAGCCCCATTTTGCAGAGGGGGAGACTGAGGCCCAGGAAGGGCCTTCGCTGGCCTGAGGTCACACAGATGGGTGACAGAGGAAGGAGTCTCATCCGGGACTAACGGATGCTAGAACCTGAGGTCTTAACTCCTGGGGGCAGGGACCTGGCTCTCTGTCCAATTGTCCAAGAAGTTGTTTTCATGCTGGCTCACCTGCTGGGGCTCCTGAGGGTCCCTGTGGAGACGCTGGGGCTCCCAGCTGCCCTCCTTGGAGGGTGAGAGCTTGGACGCTGGACTGGGGCTGCCTGGGGCTCGCATCCCCTCTCCGGCTGTGTGATGGGGGCGAGTTGCTCAACTTCTGTCCTCCCGTTATCTTGTCTACAGAATGGAGAATAATGGTAGCCCTTGCCCGGCGTTGTTGGGGGGATTAAGTGAGTGAATATATGGGAAGCGCTGCGCTGATATGTTGTCTGGACCCGCCCGGCGGGGGCTCCCCAGCAGCCCCCCCGATGGGGTCCAGCATGGGAGGGATGTCAGGATGACTCAGCCACTGCAAACTGGGGCGTTCCCCGTCACTGGCTGCCTAATCAAGGCCGCCCCACTTCTGTGGCAGGATTGGAGCCACCGGAGGCCCAGCGAGGCAGGTGGGGAGGGCAGGCGGCTGCCAAGCAAGACTTGGGCACTCCTGAGACCCGGGTGGTGGCCCCCTGGCTTCCAAGGCCTAGGGTGGGCCTGAGTGAGCGCCCCCCCCCCGGCCCCGGGGAGGTCTCAGCTTTGATGGCAGCCCCACAGAGAGGTGCCCTGGAAAGGGGTCAGTGTGCAAGCTTGGCGCCAGGCCATTCATTCATTCACCAATTCATTCATTCAGTCAATTAGCCTTTGTTGAATACTGTCCGCTAGAGAACGCAGGAGCCAGACCCTGGGTTCGAATTGCATCCAGCTCTGCGACTCACCAGCTGTGAGGTCTCAGGCTAGTTCTGTAGCCGACCCGTGCCTCAGTTTCCTCATCTGTAAAATGGGGGCTTTTGCACTGCCTCACTCATGATAGGGGTATCATGTGGGCTCTAGGAGCTAAGATCTGCCTGGTAGACAGAAAGCTCTGTGTACGTTCTTTTTCCTTTTTTTTTTTTTTAAATAAAAGCAAATTGAAATTAAATTCTGTGGATATAGCAGTAAACCAGGCAGGCTCGGTCCCATGTTCCTTGGACCCTGCAGCTCAATGGGGGAGGCAGTGAGTACATAAATAAGCAAGGTAGGGTCGACTATGGTAGGTCCTGCTGAGACCGGAAATGCGGGCAGGACCTGGCAGGCCACCGGCCACTCTTCTTTCTGGGGGGGACACGGAAGGCCTTTCTGAGGGGCCGACCTCTGAGCTGAGACTTGAAGGTAGTGGGATGTGCAGGCAGTGGGGTCAGCAGTTCAAAGCTGGGAGGGGCCTCTGGGAGGGGAGGCGGGAGGTCAGGCAGCCCAGGCAGACCGCACAGGCCCTGACACTGAGCAGTTCCTACTGTATTTTAAACATGTGCGGACATAGTTTGCTGGAAGGCCCCCTCTACCATGCCACTGCAAGCTTGGGTGTGAGTATCATTGCCAACAGAGACCCCTGTGGGGAGATGGGGAAACATCACTTGGAACAACCATCAGGCCGAGGCCCAGAGAAGGAGAGGAACCAGCCTGAGACCACACAGCCACTGACTGCTGGGCTGGGCCGGGCCGGGCCTCGACCTCCCACCAGCCCGGAGCAGGAAACTGAGGCAGGAGGATGTGGTAGGAACGTCTTCTCAAACCCCAGTGCCCATTCAGGCTGGGCAGGTAATGCCTGTGGGTGATGTTCCCTGGGCAAGGCCCACCTGGCCAGATCTGAGAAAAAGCAGAAAATCCCGATTTTACATGAAATTGCCCCATTTTACATCATTGCAGCATTCTTTTCCTGAAAACACCTGCCCTTGCTGGGTGTGACCTGGACCCCTCCTTTGCCCCTTCCTGAGCCTCAGTTTCCCAGGCTGTCCCATGGGTTTGAGAGTCACTGCCACCTGGACAGGTTACTCAGAGGTCCCGGCGAGAAAACTCACGGGGAGGGCTGAGGACGGCCTGGGTCAGCGTCCGCGCTCGATAAACGTTGGCTCTGATTATATTAATATTGGTCATAATGATAAACTTGACTTAGATGAAATGCCGTACGGAAGGGAGCCTGCTCATTCCGAGGGGCAGGGCTGTGAATTATCTTCTCGCTGCAGGACCTGTTCCTCAGGCTCTCGTCTTTTCCGGAACATAGCTCTTTGGTCTTGGGCCGGGCCACCAGTCACAGGCATTATCTGGAGAGTTTGTCATAGTGGTTTGTAACCAGGGACGGTTTTGCTCCCCCTGGGACACAGGGCCATGTCTGGGGATGTCTGTGGTCGTCAGGACCGGGGGTGCTCCTGGCATCGGGTGGGTGGGGCCAGGATGCTGCTCAGCCCCCCACAGTGCCCAGGATGCCCCCCGAAAATGATCCAGCCTTAAATGTCAATAGTGCTGAGGTTTAGAAACCCGATTCATGCTCCAGACCTGTGGCGGCGGGAGAAATGAGGCAGGACGTTGGCTTGCCTGTGACCATGCGCCTCCCACGCTAGCTGGACTGGAACACCGGGATTACGGATGGGATCCTGCCACACACCTGTCCTGGCCCTGCTGCCCAATTGATTTTCAGAAGTGGGTAATTGCCCCTGGCGTGTGGCTTCTGGAAAGCGTGGCCAGCTGGGGTTTCTGGCGGTGGTGCTGGGTCTGGAGCATGGAGGGGCTGCCTCGTCCAGACCTTTTTCCTTCTGTTCCACCTGGCCCTGGGAGCCTGGACTCTGTCCCCACAGGGAAGGGCCTCGGGAGGCCTGAGCACCCAAAGTTAGAATCCTGGCACAGGCCCTCCCAGCTGTGTGAGGCGACCCGTTATTCTCCCCCACCCCGAGCCTTGGTTTTCTCATCTGTAAAATGGGGACACATCTTGCCTGCTGTGTCGTGGGGATTAAATGGTGTCATGTTGATACCGCCCCGGGCGGCCACATTGCACACGTAGGGGCTCAATGTCTGTGCCCTCCCACTGGTCATCATCATGAGGAATTGGAAGGAGGGGAAGACCCCAAACCTTCAATTTCCCCGACAACTGCCACAGAGGGGACATTCCCCAAACAGGTGTTAAATCCCCCTGTCACAGAGCCCAGCCTCACGCCCGGCCCTCCGGCTCCGCTCCCCTTTGCTCCGTTCACCCTGAGAATGGCCTCCAAAGTGGCAGCCGTTGCCCCCATCTTGCAGATGGGGATACTGAGGCCTGGGGTGGGGATGAGAGGCTGTAATGACTGGAACCTTTTCTTGGGGGTTTCATTTTGCACTGGGCCCTACAGTGATGGAGCAAATACGTAGCTGGAAACCTGCTTCTTCCAGTGATCGGGAGTAGAGGGAGGGACATTGCTGTTGGCCAGTCTGGGTTCCAGATCTGTTTTGGCTTCTCACGAGCTGTGTGACTTGAGGAAAGTTGCTTCACGTCTCTGGATGGCACCCCCAGACTCCCCTCTTGCCAGCCAAGCCCCTGCAGGCTTCTGCACCTTCCTCACTCCCACCTCCAGGCCTCGGTCCTTGCTGTTCCCTTTGACGGGAGCTCCGTTTCCGGCCAGGCCGGCTCTTCTGTCCATGTCCCCAGCACTCTTAGTTTTACTTTCTCAGTTGCTGTTGTGTGCTCTGCCTGCCTGCCCTTTCCAGAATGGGAGTTCTACCGGGCTCTCCCCAGACCCGCCTGCCTGGCTTTTGAGAGCCACTGCCATCCCCCACGGGCATCGGCATGTCTAATTGCCCAGACTGGGCAGGTCATGGGGGGCGAAGCTCCCTCCCTGGATAGGGAGGCTAGGAGAGAGCTCCCTAGTGGAGATGCTGTGTTACTTCAGCCACTTGCTTGCCTTCTCTGAGTCTCTACATGTCCGAGTTGTCTGGCACAGAAGCAGTGATGAGTGGCTGTTGAGAGCCAGGGGTCCTAAGGATGGGTATCAGGGGGTCAGGAGACCCCGAGATAATCTGTAAGGTTTCCTGTCTCCTGGGGCGAAGGTAAGAAGTTCAAAGGCCAGGGACCCCCAAAAATGCATGGTAGCTGGGCCAGGGGGGTTTTAAGGCTCAGCTGGCCCTGATGTTCATTTGATACCCTGTGTGTCTGGCCAGATGGTTAGAGAAGTCGCCAAGGAGACCCCAGGAACAGGCCAGGCTTTCTTTTGGGGATCATATTTGACATTTTGGAACCCACATTCAGGTCTTGGCTTGGCCTCATGAGAAGTGTGTCCCTGGGCCAGTGGATTCACCTGCCGGGGGCTCTGTCTCCTTGTCTGTCAAATGGGAGTGAGCCGGTTTCTTGGGAAGGGTCCCTAGTGAGCGTGTTTGGAAAGTGCTGGCATGTTGAAGGCCCCCCGATACCTGACTAAACATCATCCAGTACCCTATGATGCTTAATACCTTCTGGGAGCAAACTGGGGGAGCTGCATTCTGAACTTTGCTGGACAAAGGCTCTGGGGTTGCTGGAAGGCGGTTGGGCCCATGTCTGGCTTCTCCCAAGGGTGTTGAGTCAGGCCCGGAGCCTCCCCGCTCTAGTGCCAAGAGCAGGCTGGTGGGAGCTGAGAGCAAGCCCTGGGCAGACGTAATTGATGTGGGCAGGAGGCTGCCCCAAGACCACCTGAGCCACGGTGGGGCAAACCCATCACGCCAGCTTGGCTGGAGCCCTTGGCGGGCAGGGGATGTCAGTGCTGACCTTGTAGAGGTATGTTTCGGTCACCCTGCAGGCCACATCGAGGCCTTTGGACTCCCTGGCCAGTGCTCCGCGTGGCTCCCACCCAAATTTCAGCCACCCACTGTGATGTGTACCTTTAGCTCCAGCTGCCTGGTCCCCCTGATGATCGTTTTCTTTTAACCTGATCTCTTTTACAACTTAAAAGAGAATACTTTGTCTTACTCTCATGAATGGGGGACCTGGTATGTCCTTGACATAAGTAGGTGGAACCTTAAAAGTAAATGTGATGAGAGTAAAAAAAAAAAAAAAAAAATCCACACAACCTGACATTAAATTATGCTGCTGCCGCTGCAGGCTTACACAGAGGCCAAGGGCTACTGAGGCGTTAAAGCTGCATTAGCACCCACCGGAGACTTCCAACCTTCTGAAGGCTGGAGGGAGCCGAGGACAGGGCCGGTCCCCATGCCGGTGGCGTCAGCGTCCCCGAATTCGGTGGAACGGCATGGGGAGGTCTCCCGGCCATGCTGAGCGGCTGGGTCCCCTCCCACCTTCCAACAAAGGTGCTTGGACTTGCCCATGGCATCTGAGTTTTCTTTCCCAATGGCCTGGGGAGAAGGTTATTTCTCCCTGAATTCAATTAATGAGCCTATTAAAAGCTATTTATTTTCCCTGACAGTTGTTTACTGAGGAGAAGGAGATGGATTGGCCAGGTGGCCTCCCCAGGCAGGCACGAGGCAGGATGGGGGAGGCCGGGGCCTCGGGCACTGGGGCTTCAGGAGTGCAGACCGTGGGTGGGGTCCTGCTTTTGGGGAGCTGTGGAACGCAGGGTCTGAACTTGGGCTCTGGCCACTGTTTCTGACCTTGGAGTCTCTGGGGAGGCAGATTCAGGGATGAGTGAAAACCATGCTGGTCGTGGAGGCCGGGGGCTGGCTCCCATGACCTTCCTCTTCTCCATCCAAGCTAAAGTCTCTCGGATGCACTTGTTTGAAACCTAAGTCCTCACCCCCTCAGGCCACATGTTTGCAGTGGGGTCTCCCCATACCCCTTCTCCTCCTGACCAAGGCAGTTGAATTCTGTGACTTATCTGGGCACATGGCACTTACCTGGTGGAAAAAAAAAAAAAACAAAACACCTTTCCCAGTACACCTTGCTGCTGTCTGTGCTCCATGATTCGGTTCCGTCCAGTGGGATAGATGAATGGCATTTCCTGGAAATACCTTTGAAGGGAGTAGCACATGACCCTTCT
Source organism: Neomonachus schauinslandi (assembly GCF_002201575.2). Lineage (NCBI taxonomy): Eukaryota > Metazoa > Chordata > Mammalia > Carnivora > Phocidae > Neomonachus > Neomonachus schauinslandi. The sequence continues at coordinate 210,745,313 of NC_058403.1, forward strand.
ACCCCCCCCCCCCGCTGGAATATGGAGGTGATGGTAGGCATTCAGGCAGCTATTTTGGACCATGAAGCAGGTATCATGGCTAAGAATGGGGGAACAAAAAGATGAAGGATCCTGCGTCCCGAAGATTGTGAGGTGGGCCAAATAGCCCTGAAAGGCCAACCTGGGAGTTTCCTTTACGTGAAGAGTGAAATGACGCCTCTCCTGTGAGTTTTTGGCACCCGAAGTCCAACGTGGTCCTAATAGTGGTACTACGTGGGCCTCCAGACACATACTGTTCTTCAGGTCTCTGCTCATTGCGAAGTGAGGCTTTCTTTCTTTTTTTTTTTTTTTTAAAGATTTTATTTATTTATTTGAGAGAGAATGAGAGACAGAGAGCACTAGAGGGAAGAGGGTCAGACGGAGAAGCAGACCCCCCGCCGAGCAGGGAGCCCGATGCAGGACTCGATCCCGGGACTCCAGGATCATGACCTGAGCCGAAGGCAGTCGCTTAACCAACTGAGCCACCCAGGCGCCCACGAAGTGAGGCTTTCTTGACCTCCCTATTATTAAGATTTGCAGAATTACTATTTGCAAAATAATCGGTAAAATGATCACTTGCAAAATTTGCCTCTCCCCCACTCCCCATCTGTCCCCTTACCTGCTCTGATTTTAGGTGAAGCACCTGTCCCCAACTTCATGTTGTATGCATCTTATTTATCATCTGCCTCCCGCTCTGGCTGGGACTCCCCCGGGAGGCGTTTTTGGCGTGTCTCCTCTGCTGTGTCCACAGCAGCACCTGTGCGCGCACAATAGGGCTCAGTGCCTGTGTTTTGCCTAAACAGGTCTCTGTTCACAGCAGGAGACATGAGGCTCTGGGCTGCCCGAGGTTTTCCAGCTGGCTGGTGGCTCCCAAGCCCTCCCCTTTCATCCCCACCCCCCAGAGTCGGTCAGTTCGCCCGCAAGTCTGTCCCAGCGTCCCAGCGGCTGCTCCTGATCCTTCCTCTCGCCCCCGTGTTCTCACCTCGCCTCCAGAAATAGCCCCTTTAAAATAGCCGCGTCCCCGCGTTCCCGGGCCTCTGCCTGCCCACGGTTGTGACGCCGTGCTGACGGGCCGGCCTCCTTATTGCTGTGGGATTTTTAAAAATATAGTTGGTGTTAGGTGTTTTTCCCCCCTTTTATGCCTAAAGATGCCCAGCCATCCACAGGGTTGCTTCCCCATCCCCGACACTTGCCCTTTAGGTTTTGTGCCACGTGTCACCGGGGATGCTCCCTTGAGCCATGGCTCCCAAGGGGTTTGTGCAGCTGGGGGCTTCCCCTGCAGGCTGACACCGGCCAGCCCTGGTGGCCCTGTGTGGCCCGCAGTTCCAAGTCTGGCTGGGAAGCCCCGGGTTGGAGTCCCAGCACCACCTCTTGCTGGCTGTGTGACCTTGGGCAAGTAGGAGACCTTCTCTGAGCCTCAGTTTACTTTTTTGGAAATGGGACGTGTCTGGGGTTTGGTCAAAAGGGTGGAACTTGTCTGAGCCTCAGTTTACCTGCCTGTGACATGGGGACGTCTCGGGGCTTAGGCAGATGGCTGAATTTCTCTGAGCCTCAATTTATCCATCTGCAAATGAGACGCCTGAGGGTTTCCCCTCGGGGCCTGGCCCACTGGGTTTTCTCGAGATGTGAGCCGGCCTTGTTACACCATTCAGTCCCTCTGGAATGACTGCCACCATCCCTCTGAGGGAAGGATGTAGTGAATTTAGCGCCGGCTCTGGGCCTGCCACTTCCGGGAACCTTCGGGAAACCACTTCCTCCCCCAGGGACTCGGTTTTCCTCATCCTTAAAATGGGCCCATTTCACCAGCACGTCTGCCAGGAGGCAGCTGGGAGAGGAGCCTCCTCCGCGGTCCCCCTTGCCTCCTGGCTGAGTACACAGCACATGCTCTGAAGGCGTCACAGACGTTTTCCTGCCATGTTTATTCTTGTCACCGACTGAGACCGCAGAGACCGTGGTTAAGAACCGGACTCCAGGACCAGACGGCCTGGGTTCGAGTCCCAGCTTGTTTCTTGGCCTCTCCCAGCCTCAGTGTCCTGCTCTGTAAAGTGGGGATACTGATGACCGTGCCCTCCCACGGTCCTTCGGAGCGGCTGACGGGTCCGTGAGGGTGAAGCCCCAGGGCAGTGCTGGGCTCCGAGGGCCGGCGATGTGGCCTTTATCCACTAAAGGTCAGGCACCTTCCACGTGCCGGCTCTGCCTGGGGCCGGGGGCGGGGAGAGGGACTCCTCTCCAGTGCATCTGTTTGTGTGCCTGGCTTCGGGGTCCTGGCTCCACCCCTGGGTCCTCCCGCCCACCGGGGCTGGGATTATATGGCCCGGAGGGATGTGCCTGGCCCAGGCCACGGGCACTGCGGAGGCCGCCTCTGCTTCCTGCATTCGCTCAGCAGGTGTCGGGCTGCCGGATGGCACAGACCGGGCTGGCGGCTCAGGAAAGGGCAGGGGGGGCAGCGTCCAGGGATGGCTCAGAGATGGGGACAGGAAGGGCCCCCCGGGAGGAGGCGTGTAAGCTTCCGCTGCCGGCCCCTGGCGGCCCCGCGGCTGGTTCAGCTGTAGCTGCTGCCTCCCTCGTGTTTCTGCCCTCAGTCATCTGGGCAGGTTTCTTGGACCCCTCCTGGGTGCCGGGCTCTCTCCGGGACCCGGCATGGGAGGAAGTGCATGCCTTTGTGGGACTCAAGGTCTGATCGGGGAGATGCAATAAGCAAAATAAAATACTTGTCACATTAGATGGTGGTAAGAGAAAGCAAGGAGAAAAGGGATTGGGGAGTGGGGGAGAGAGGGTGGTCGTTTAAGCGGGCTTGTAGGGATGGCTTCACCGAGGAGGTGACAGTTTGAGAAAGCCCTGATGGAGGTGAGGGAGGGAACTGAGTGGATACGTGGAGGAAGAATGGTCTGGGCAGAGGGCACAGTCCATGCAAAGGCCCTGGGGCAGGACCAGTCCTCATTCATTGGAGGAGCAGCAGGGGGGCCCATGTGGCTGGAGCAGAGTGAGCTCTGGGAAGAGAGGGAGGAAGGGGGGGCTTTGGGGACCCCGGGTTGGACTTGGGCTTTTACCCCATTGAGGCGGCAGCCCTGGAGGGCTGTGGGCAGAGGAGGGAGGGAGGCCCTGACTCGGGTGCTCACGGCGCCCTCTGGCGGCTGCTGTGGGACGGACTGGGAGGGGTGGTGTTTGAGTTGGCCTTGGCGGGTAGATCCTGCTGCTGGACCAGGTAGAGACAGAGGAGGGGGAGGAGTAGGCAGATTTGGGGTAGAGTTGAAAGGCAGACTTCGTGGGTTTCATCTTTACGGTAGCTCAGTGAGGCACTCCTGTTGCCATTTGACAGGTGGGGACACTGAGGCCCAGAGAGGTCAAGGCATCTGCTTGGTGTCGCACAGCTGGCTGTCGCGTGGAGGCAGGGTGACCTGTGGGGCCGACTCACTGCTGGGGCCTGGCTGGGATGCAGCCTGTTCCCCAAGCACTGACTGGCCATCACTTTTTCTTAGTTTATAGATTTGACCACATATGTTTAAAGGCTTGTGTGAGTTTGAGTTCTCTTAGTGGAGCTGTTGTGTGTGTGTGTGTGGGGGGGGGCGGGGTCCCTGCCCTGCCCCATTTTGGGAAAATACTTTGTCAGGGCTGTCAGCTGCGTGCAGCTTGGGGACACTGGGGATTCTATTCGATATGGATCTGGATTGGAAATCTGCCCCCGCCTCTTACTGAGCTGTGTGACCTCGTGGCTGTGGCCTGACCTTTCTGAACGCTCGTTGCCTGTGGAAGCGGACTCAGCTGTTCGTTCATACCGGTAACATCTGCTGCATGCCTGCCATGTGCCAGGCAGTTTTAAGCAGACCGGTCATTCCTGCCTTGACCCCCGCAGCCCCCAAAGTGTCAGGCTTCGAGCCACGCGAGGCTGGTGGGAGTGCACTGAGGGGGTGTCGGCTGCTCCGAGGGTCGCCCATGGAAGATGCTCGGTTCTGGGGCTTGGAAGCCCAGAGACCTGTGCTGCGTGCAAAACCCCAGCTGGACAAGTCTGGGGTGCAAAGCAACTCAGAAGACCTGGGCTCGGGACACAGAGGAGTTTCAAGTCGAACCTTATATTTTACTGACATTTCCCACTTAGGTACCTAGTTCGGGAGAAAAAACATGATCAGAGTCTATGTCTAACGAAGTTTAGAAAGCTCTTTCAGTCGCTATCAGATACTTCTCTGTGATAAAGGAGTTGTGTCCAAATCAGCTGGTGCCATGTTTTCCCTGCATTGATACTTAAAACAACGAAGCATCTTAAACTCGGTTTAAGAAATCACCAGACCCGGAACTGGGACAGGGGAGGGGAAGAGAGGACAGGAGGCTCCGGGAGTGAATGATGGGAGGGGAGATCAGGGAAGGCTTCCTGGAGGAAGTGGTAGCAGATCTAAGATGTGGAGGTTGAGTAGGGGTTAAAGGGATGGAAGGGTGTCCAGGCAGAGTCGAAAAGTCACCTTTTCGAATATTTTCACCTTGTGCCTCACACTGGGCCTAGCCCATAGTAGGTGCTCACTAAATGCATCATGGTAGATGTTAGGTTAATGGGTCCATAATAGGCATTCAGTCGATGCTTCTATGATAGGTGTTCAGCAAACAGGCACTCCCCACAATCCCTGATCTGGATGATGCCATGTGGGTGTCACTTCGCAGTGACTGCATTCTGGAAGACCTGGGACCTAGAGGTCCCAATTTCTGTTGAGTAGAGCAGGAATAATCTTCAAGATTTCTTTCTTATCCTCAGCTCCCTGCCTCGCTCCTGATGAGGCTGCATTGTCAGGTGCACAATGGGCCTGCAGCTTGAAAGGAGAAGAAACACAAGCACGTTATTAAAAAAGCAGATGAACTGATTGGCTCTTATAACTGAGAAGGCTGATGTTAGAATAGCTTCAGGCATGGCTTGATCCAGGGGCTCAAACAAGGCATCTTTAACAGACCCAGGTGGCTTAAACCACTTGCCTGAGACCACATAGCTAGGAGGAGGTTAAGCCACAGTTCAGACTCACGTTGCTCTGAATCTAAAGTCCATGACTTGGGAAGGTTGTGCCAGGGGGGTGACAACCCCCATTTCCCAGATGGGAAAACTGAGGTTCATAGAAGGGAAATGACTTGCTGAAGTAAGCAAGGAGCAGAGCTTGGGATCGAATTCAGGGTGAAACCCATGGTCTTGGACTGCACACCACGTGGTTCTCCATACATACAAGTTGAAAGGTGGGTTGGTCCAACCGAGGCAGAGGAGGACAGAGGGTTTGCCATTGACCTTGGGCCAGCTCTCCCCTCCCCACCCAATAAGCACCCACTCACGTCCCTCCTGCCAACCTCCCTGGATGGTCATGACGTTCTCCTCACTCTTGATGAACACATCATGGGTGACAGGTGGGGAGGTCCCTGCTGACCCTGGCTCCACGCCAGCCATGGGCCCCGGCCAGGCCTGCCCAACTCTGTCACAGGAGGAAATGAGATTGGCAGCCAATTGTTTTCCAAGCCAGCCGCCTCGCTCCCCAATGCCCAATTTCCTACATGTTGGCACTGATTGCTCGAGCCCTTGCCCCTTCCCCCCCCACAGTCGCCTGCCTGGCTGCTCGGTACCTCCTGCTGTCTCCACCTGGGCACAGCCTTGCCTCTCCTGGCTTTGTCCTTGGGCATCGTCAGGGCATTTATTGGGCACCCACTGTGTATCGGGTGTTACGCTTGGCTACTAGCCGACTTTGTCATCCCACATCTCTCCCTCTGCCACCTCCAGCCTGTGACCTTGAGCAGGTGGCCCAACCTCTCTGCGACTTGGTTTCCTCATGTGTAAGATCGAGAGAAGTAGGCAAGGTTGTATGCATGAAGCACATTGAAGGGAACGGTGCCTGGCACACAGTCCGTGGTCTTTAATATTGGCGAGTGTTATCGCTGTGACTGTTTTCACGTCAGTAAATACAGGTCCACGGTTCTCCTATCCCCCTTTCGACCCACCCCGCACCTGCTGTCCCATGCCGTGCTCTTTCACTAACAGACCCCGTGTACACAGCTGGCGCCTCCTTTAGATCGGAAACTTTCTTCCGGGCCCCCCAAGAAGAGCTTTCAAGTGTTGAGAATGATCATAGGGTCTTTCTGCGACATTCACCAGTGGATATTTAGTGAGCACCTTCTGTATGCTGGGCCCTGATCCACGCGCTGGGAACCGAGTGGTAAGAAGACAGAACTCTAAGCCCTGCCCTCGTTGGAGTAGAGCGGGGAGAAGGACAAGAAACAGATAGATGGATGAAGGATTTAATTAGGGCTTTACACGGGATGCCATGCTTTTAAGAAAGTGAAAATTTTGAGAAAATGAAGCCAGGGAAGGGCAGTGATGATAAGTAGGGGTTAATTTAACTGTGGAATCAAGGCCGGCCTCTCTGAGGAGGTGACCTTTCAGTAAAACCAGAGGTGAGGGAGTGAACCGTGTGGAGTTCTGGGGGAAAAGTGTTCCTGGTAGGGGGAACAGTCTTGGCAAAGGCCCTGGGGCAGGACCAGGCTCAGTTCATTGGAGAAGCAGCAAGCGGGCCCCTGTGGCTGGAGCACAGTGAGCTCAGGGAGAGAGGGAGGCGATGGGGCAGCCCGGAGGTGGGAGCCCTGGAGGGCTGTGGGCAGAGGGCGGACCTGACTCCGGTGCTCATGGGCGCCCTCTGGTGGCCGCTGCGGGAGAGGGACCGTGAGGGGTGTGAGGGTCAGGAAGGGGGAAGGGCGACGGCATTTGTCCAGGTGAGCAGTGATGGGCGCGGGACCAGATGGAGAGGACAGTGGAAGAACGGATGGATTCTGGAAAGGATTTTTAGAAGAACCAGTAGAACTGACCAAGCAGTGGATGCAGGGTGGGGTTGAGTGAAATCAAAGGTGATAGCTGGTTTTCCGGCCCCAGCATCCAGGAGGACAGGAGGGGCAAGGTGTGGGGACCCCTATGTTACTGAACACCTGCAGAGTTCCCAGAAGGCAAAGGGGCTGGCTCTTCCTGGAGGCACTGGAGCGGGCCTCCGGGAGGTGGTGGCTCCTGGCTCGGGCAAGGCACATGCTTTGTTCAGCCTTCCGCACAAAGCGCATGGAACAGGGGCCAGCTACACACAGGGAGTTGGATGCGGCTGGGATTGGAGCCGTGCCAGCTCCGAGTTCCACCCAGGCCCTGGGGTTGAAATTCGCTGGAGGCCTACAGGCGGGGATCAGAAGCCCAGAGAAGTTGAGGTGCTTGCCCAAGGCCGCACAGAGCATGCGGCAGAGGGACGACCCCACTGGCAGGCCCACGCCCTTCCCCGCTTTTCCTTTCTCCTTCCTTATTTTCCACCCCCGGGGTGCCAGCTTCAGTTCTTGGTGGTTTCCAGGCCCCCCTCGGCTCCAGCTTGGCACTCACCTTCCGCCTTCACGCACCCGGGGCCTGGTGCCAGGGGGGCTTGAGGGACAGCGGTCTCGGGGAGCGCCCTCCTCCCTTTTACACCCAGGGTTTCCTCTGCCCCTGCCCCCGCCCCTCCCCCCACGCTCCCGCTAATGACGGACAAGGAATGGGAGGGAGCAAGCGAAATTATATACACACGAACATATAAAAATTAGTTTAGGATCTGGGCCAAGAACCACTTGCGCTTGGCCGGGCATTGTGGGTAATTCATCGCCGATTACCATAAAAGCCAGAGCCTGGCTGACAGGCGGCGGGGCTTTTGTTTAAGATTCTGATGAATATATAATCCCTCTCCCAGCCTGGAGCCCGCGGTCTCCCCCACCCCCGCCTCTGTAGGGCCCCCCTGCCCCTGCCCCCCACTGCTGAGCGCAGGCGCCCCAGGAAGGCTGTCAGGTCCATGGGGGTCCATGGGGGACAGTGCCTCGGGGAAGCTTGGCTCAGCATTCGATGCCCACCGCCATCCCCAGTGACCCCAGGCCTTGTGATGCCGCGTGGCCCTGGGCGCAGTTCCCTCAGTCCTTCCTCCCCTCAACACGCATTTATTGGGCTCCGACTCTTTGCGCAACCCCACGTGGGCGCTGTGGATGCCGGGGATGCTCCCCTTTCAGAGTCTGGGGGCTCAGGGCTGATGAGTAGACACGCATTTATCCACATTTTGAAGATTCCCCCATCTCTTGCCCAGGAGATGCAAATTAAAACAAGATCCCATCTCTTGTCCATTCGCGTGGCAAAAAACGTCGGAAGCTTTTGTAACATCCATAGTGGCCACGGCAGAGGGACCATGCCCTCTGGGCGCCACCAGCAGGAGAAGGCATGAGCATCACCACTTTGAAACATCTTTTATTTTTCATTTATTTTTCTGGCCAGATAGCACCTACATGTGGGACACAATTGAGGACATCCAGCAGAATGCACAGTGGAGGGTCTCTGTACCCCTCCCCCAGATCCTCATTCCCCTCCCCTCTTTCCCTGAAAGCAGCCACCAGCCTCCTGCTAGGACAGGGGTTGTAGATAGACGTTTCCCGAAGGGCCAGACAGTAAATCATTTGAGCTCTGTAGGTTGGAGGTCTCTCTGTGTTGATACTACTCAACTCTGCCATTGTAGCGTGAAGGCAGCCAAATTCAATAGGTGAATGAGTGGGTGTGGCCGTGTGCCAATAAAGCTTTATTTATACAAACAGCCCGAGGGCCCCGTTTAGCCCATGCGTGGTAGTTTGCCCCCTCCCCTGCTCTGCCTCAGCGCGGTCCAGTATAACTTGTGTGATGATAGAAGTGTTCCCGCCTGCATTTTCTAATGAAAGAGCCACTAAGCTGTGTGCACCTATTGAAATGTGAGCAGTTGAAATGTGGCTCGTGTAACTGAGGACTGGAATTTTACATTTTATTCCATTTAAGTGTAAACAGCCACAGGCAGCTTGCGGCTACCATTTTGGACAGTGCCGTTATCTGGAGAGCGTTTCGTGGGCGGGTGGATTCGTATCCCTTTGTCTAACCAAATGGGAGCATGTTTTACATGCTGTTCTGCACTCTGGTGTGTGTGTGTTTTTCCCCCCACTTAAAAATATAGCATCTTCAAAGTAATTTCATAATTGTACATCTGGCTTCCCTGTTTCTTTTCACAGCTGCTCTACTAATCTCATAATACTAAGAGATACGAAACCCGTAAATCACTCTTTGGGCCCTTGTACTGTTACATAGTTAACCGATCCCCTATTGATGAGTGCCTAGGTTGCTTTAAGTCGTTTGCCGTGGGGACTTCTTATGTTTGTCATTTCACAGGGATGTATCTATCAGATCAATTCCTAGAGGTGGTGTTAGCAGGCCCAAAGGGAATGCACAACCCCCTTCCCACTCCCCAGCCCCCCTCAGCATCGAGAAAGAGACATGCTTCCCCGAGGGCCTGGGAGGCACTGACACGATTCACCACTGCGTTGGGTGAGGTTGAGAAAAAAAAAAACGGAGCCAACCTAAGTGTCCATCACCAGGGGATGGGGATAATGGGAGGCAGCCTTGTGGGGAAGATTACGCAGCAGGTGAAAAAAAGAGTCTGGGGATGTGTGGGCTCAGTAGATAACAGTGTCATGTGAAAGAGGTGCCGGGGGGGGGACGCGATACACACAGGATAGTAGAGTTTCGCTCTGTTTGAGCGTTACCTCTGGTCTGTGACTTCATGGCAGAGATATGCAGAGATTGGCACAAACCAACACAGAGGTGGCTTCTAGGGGCAGAGAAGAGGGACTCTCCCTTCCTCCCTTCCACAAGTGTGTCTGCGGTGCACCAGCTGCTCTGTCCCAGGCAGGAAGAATTAAAAAAAAAAAAAAAAGCAGATTTCCTGCCCTCTTGCAGCGAGCACTCCAGTTGGGGACATGAAGAGAATAAACAAAGCACAGAAGAAGAAAAAACAAACCCACATCAGATGTCAGGGGGTGTTCTGTTGCTCTAGGAAAAAAAAAATTGGGGGAAAGGGAATGGGGAGCATCAGAGTGGGGCAGGATTTTAAATAAGGGGTCTGGGAAGTCCTTGTTCGAACAGAGGTGGGGAGGGAGGGAGCCAGGGAGGTTTCTGGGGGAAGAGCATTCCTGGCAGGTGGACAGAGAGCGCAGAGGCCCGGCAGTGAGACCTCCCCAGACGCTTGCTGAGCCCAAGCTCCTGTCCTTCCGCATGCCCGTGTCCCCTCCGTCACTGCTCCCAATGAGCACCTCTTGCCAGAGGCAGCTGCTGGGGAATAATTAGTAACTAATAATACTAATACTAATACAGTGGTCTGTTCTTATGCCTCCAAGTGGCAGCCAGCCCCTGCCCACGTGGAGATGGCGTAGTCACAGACGGCTCAGTTAGAGATGCTGTGGATTCCAGCACCATGTGACTTCTAGGTGGGGCAGGAGAGCAAGGGCTGGGGAGGGGAAACTGAGTCCCGGATGGGTGGTGGGAGAAGTTGAGAACCAGATTGGGTTCAAGTCCCAGCTCTGCCAGTCATTGGTGGTGAGAATTTGGGCCCCACTCCCATGCCTCAGTTTCCCCAACTGAAAAGTGGGAGAATAATAAAACCAGTCTTTGAGGGGATTCAGGGAGCTGTTTCACGTATGCCCGGCCAGTGGCAGAAGCCAGGAATAGTGGGCAGTGGGCTCGTCGAGTATCTGCTGTGTGCCTGGCTCAGTCCTGAGGGCTTTGCACATACTAAGTGCTTACTGAGCATTTGTAGGTCTTGGGGGAGGTGGGGTTGGGTCCACATCCAAACCCCTGTCCAAAGATGTCCCCCTCTCCCGGTCATCCAGCACTTGAGAGCTTCGGGAGCTGCCCAGAGAGGTTGTGCGAGCTCTTGAACTCACGCAGCAGAGAGCCAGCCCTGCCTCCCCACCCCCCTCAGCAGGTGCCTGGTCCTCCTGGCTTCTCACCTGTGGCCTGGGACTTGGCCCAGAGTTCCTATCCCTGCCTCACCTCTTCGGTTCTGTTCAGTACTGCTTATGCTTCCTCTCCTGGTTTTTCCTCTTCCTTCACATTCTTAGATACCACCTCCTCCCAGAAGTCTGCCTCCTTCACAGGTGAGCTCCCTAAGTTTGGGTGAGGGTGCTGCCTGGGTCATCCTGTGTCCCTTCCCTACTGCTCTGCTTGGAGCCGGGTATACAGTAGGTTCTCTAGAAATGCAGGTGTGTGTGTAAAAGGAGCATTGTTACTGGAGTATGATGATTGTTCACTCCTCAAATATGTTCAGTCTTCAAATGACACTCCCCACCCCGTACCCCGAAAACCCCATCTCCCAGCTATATCAACCCCCTCTTTCCCTAGATCTTAGTGTGCCCCCTTCTACCTTGGGGCATTTGCACATACTGTGCCCTCTGCTCAGAATTTCCTCTATACTCCCATCTTTGCATGGCTGCCTTTTGTCACTCTCCCTCCCAAGAAGAGAATCCTGAGAGGTTGTCTGCCTTGGTCCCTGCCCTGTTCCCCAGAACTCAGGATAGCACCTGGCATGCAGTGATCAAGACTGGGTCCCACCTTCATAAGGGAAGTCAGTCAAGGGCTGCACCCAGCTCTGCCTTGGGGACCTCTCTGGCCTGTGCCTCAGTTTCCATGATCTTCAAAGACCTTGAACCAACAAAACTCAGCCCCAGGCACCAAAACAGCCAGCCCTCCTCTCTGCACAGGTGGGAAAACTGAGGCCCAGAGAATGGCAAGGACTTGTTCAGGACCACATAGCACTCGGGGGGACACACCCCTAGGGGGAGGATGTTTTGGGGGCAGGCGGTTCCGGAGGAGGCATCCAGCATCACAGACCAGCAATGACTCCCCTTTCATTTGTAACAGTTCAAGGAGAAAGGCTCAGTGGGGTGTGGGGTGATCTCTAACACCAACACCTGCCAGTCTCTTTATAACCATTGGGCTGCCGGCTTTAGCAACAGTATCCAGGGGAAATGGAAGAACTGGGTACATATTTTCATTGTAACATTTTTTTCTGGCGACTTTCAAGGCTTGGCAGTTAGAGCCCTGCATTATAGAGTTAGTTTCTAAAGTAAATTAGTTTAAGGGAAAGGCATGAGCCAGTTGAATGAAAGGTTTAATGAGGGATTTAGGGATGTGGCAGAAGTTGTGAACAAGGAGGGGAGGATTTTTGGGGAACACCAGGCACGTCCTCACTGGGGACCTGGTGAGTGCGGAGGCATCTCTCAGAGAGGATGCGGCCAGATCCATTAAGGCAGCCCCAGCGGGTTTAAGGTGGGAGATGGCGCACCTGGCAGGGACCCCAGCCCGGAGGCCTGGGCTGGCTGGGGGACTGCACCTTCTGCTGCCTTCTAGCTGAGTCAGCACCCTGGCGCCGGGATGCAAAGTGGAGGCTGGCTTGTGGTTGGGGCAGCTTTTTACGCATTTCTGCCCTTGGGGCTGGAGCAGCATCCCCTAGTTGGTGCCTGGCTGGAAAGCCAAGGAGACCCAGGTTCAGAGCACAGCTGTGTGGGCTTTTCTGGCTGCAGATGGTGCCTGCCGACCTCTGCCCTACCCTGCCAGTCAGCCCCCCCAGGCCTCGCGAAGCCTCTTCAGCCATTCATTAGTTCAGCCATTCATTTAGAAAGCATTTACTGAGTGCCTACTGTGTGCTGGCTGTGGGACCCAGCAGCGACCAGAACTGACACAGCCCTGCCCTCCCCGCCCCCACGGTCTCCTGCAGAGCCCCGCAGAACTCCCTGCTGTGATAGACAGGTGCTCTGTCTGCACACCTCAGTACTGGGGCTGTGAGCCATGCTGGAGACTTGGCCAATGCGACCGAGGAACTGAATTTGGAATTTTAACCGCGTTTCATTTTATTTTATTTTTATTTTTTAAAAAGATTTTATTTATTTATTTGACAGAGACACAGAGAGAGAGGGAACACAAGCAGGGGGAGCGGGAGCGGGAGAGGGAGAAGCAGACTCCCATGGAGTAGGGAGCCCAATGAGGGGCTTGCTCCCAGGACCTTGTGATCATGACCCGAGCCGAAGGCAGACACTTAACCGACTGAGCCACCCAGGCACCCCTCATTTCATTTTAATTTAACTAGTCACATTTAGGTAGTGGTTGGACAGTGGAGAACTAGATAGTAAACAAGTGATACTTTCAGATGAAAATAAATGCCAAAAAGAAAAAAAAAATAAAGGAATGTTTGACAGGGGTGCTACTGGAGCTGGAGTGATGAGCCAGGGCATCTCTGAGGAGGTGATGTTTGCAGGAGACTTGAATGGTGAGAAAGAAACAGCCATGAAAATCTGGGGAAGATGTTCCAGATGGTGTGGACAACATGTGCAAAGGCCCTGGGGTAGGACTGGGCCTGGCACGTTCTGGATGCTTTTGAACCTAGTTGGGCTGGACCTGCCTCCGGTGCTCATGGGCACCCTCTGGTGGATGTTGTGGGGAGCGAAGGCGGGAGCTGGGGGACCAGGATACAGGTGACTGCGCTGGTCCAGGAGGGCAGTAATGGGGGCAGTGGGAAGGGTGCATGGAGAAGGGTTGACAAATACACAAGAAGTTTAGGAGGGAAACTTGAGTGTATTTCCAGATTGGCAGTATGTGGGGAGGAGTCAAGGCTGGCTCCCAGCTTCCAGCCTGAGCCCATGGCAGGATGGAGCTGCCATCAGCTGATAAGGGGAGGATGTAGGAAAACAGATTTGCTGGATCCAGCCACACCTGAAGGCATCCTGGATTTGTCCAGAAGAAAGGAAAGTGGGAGGCCTGGGGGAACCAGCAGGTGAAAAAGGCAGAGGAGCAGCCAGGGCGTGGCTGCGGTGGGCCGGCAGGCAGACAGACACGGCTCCAGGAGCGTGATGTGAGTGTGGGGGAGGCGGGCTTTTGGCTGGTCGGCACATGTTCATTGCCCCGGGTCATGAATGCCATGCTGGTTGGGAGGAGCTGTTGGGCAACCCAGGGCAGAGGAGTCCTGAGGCTTAGAGAAAGGAGAAAGCTGCCTAACCGGTTTCTTCTCTTCGCTCTGGAAGAGAAGGATGTGGGGCTTGGTGATCGCCCCTAAATGAAACTTTTAGGAATTTTGACAAATGTGACAAATGTGAGGAAGCTGGGACAGCTTGGGGGGAGGGCTGGGACTGGGGGTCCTGCCCAGGTATGCCCATGGTGCAGTTTTGTCTGCATCCATATGATATAGGGCACGTTTTAGAGGCTTGAGAACATGCCAGCGGAGCCATCCGTTGCTTGGAAGTTATCTGCAGGAAATGGTGAGCCACAGGTTCATCTGTGGATGGCCCTCTTAATGTTGTTTATAATGGAGATCAAGTGGGGACTGATTAAACCCAGTGAGCAAATGGTCTCATAACATTGATCCCCACTTGAAAAAGAAGAGTGCCCACTTGCACACATAGGACAATCAACCTCAGGACCTTTGTACTTGCTGTTCTTCCTGCCCGAAACTCTGTTCCCATAGTGTTTGTATGTCTGATTTGCTTACTTCATCTGGACCATCTGAGAGATCCCCACAGACCTCTCCAGGCTTTCAGAGCCTTACGGTGAATCTTATTTTCTTTTCGGCATCTCTCATAACTGCCTGGCATTATGTTATTGAGAATGTTGGTTTCCCTACGGGTGTCCATCTCCCCCACTTGTCTGTGAGCCCCGTGAGGGTAGGCGAGCTGGCTCTGTCATGCCCACCGCTGTGCCTTCAACCCAGCACACAGTAGGTGCTCAGTAACTGTTCATGGACAGAATGAATGAAAATGACCACATGCTGACGGTTTCTCTCCAGGCGAGGGGTGAATTGTGGGCAATTTTTATTTTCTTCTTTATGCTGATTTCCCCTAATTTTCTGCTGCACGCGCCTATTTTATAATTAGAAGAAAAGTTATTTTGAAAAAAATTACCCCCAAATGTCCCAGCTGCGGGAGCTGACGTGATCTAGCCCCATGCTCCTCCCCAAGGGCAGCTGCCTTCTGGGTGTATACAGAGGACACATCAACTGAACATTCGGGGGCTACCAGAGTCAGCCCTCAAGGGCGCTGGGTGGGGGAAGCAGTCAGGTAGGTGTTCTAGGAGTTGACTGCTCTAACCTTCAAGGTGGCCAGGCTGAAAACTCTGGAGTCATCCTTGAGCGCCCTCTTTAATTTACGCCCCGTTTCTCTGCTTCCACCTGGTCTGAGCCGATGCAATCACCCCCTTTCTGGCCGGCGGCCCCTGCCCTCGCCTCCCCCCCATCTGTCCTCCTTGCAGCAGCCACCAGAGGGCGCCTGTGAGCACCTGGGTCAGGGCCTGCCCTCTGCCCACAGCCCTCCCGGGCTCCCACCTCCCCTGGGTTTCCCCCAAGGCCCTGCTCAACCTGCCCCGTCCTCTCTCTGCCCTCCCCTCCTCCCTCTGTCCCCCTCACTCATTCTGCTCTAGCCACATGGGCCTCCTCGCTGTTTCTTTGTCATGCCAGACACAGTCCTGCCTCAGGGCCTTTGCACTGGCTGTGCCCTCAGCCTGGAGTGTTCCTCCCAGCCATCCATTCCTGCTTTGTATTCTCTCAACTCTTTCAGGTCTTAGCTCAGATGTCACCTCCTCACCCCCTCCCCACACACACCTCCCTTTAATACTGCATCCCACCTCAGTGAACATCCCCACACACATTTTATTCATCTTTGTAGCACTCACCACCAACTGACCCATGGCGGGTTTTCTTTCTTTTATTTCCCATCTGTTGCCTGCACCGGAGCATCGGCTCCATAAGGGCAGGGATCTTTCTCAGTCTTCGTTGCTGCTGTGTCCCCTGTGCCTCAACCAGGCCTGGCACACAGTAGGTATTCAAAAATGTTAAAAAAAAAAAAGTGGGTGAAAATTGCTGTACCACGAGGGTGCCGCGCCACACAGTGTGGCCTTTGGGGGAGAATAAGGTTGGAGAGGGCTCTCCTGGGTGAGGAGGGTCCTGGCTATTTATGTAAATGTTTGCTGAGAACCTACTGTGTGCCATCAGGCCTGGTGCCGGGGATGTGCTCTGCTCCGACAGGAACAGTTCCAGCCCTGCCCCCTGAGGTCACAGTCTGGTGGGAGAGGCAGCCGGTGACCAGGCTGGTAACATGTGGGGTGATCAGCTGATGACGAATGTATAGGGAACTGTGCAGATGGGTCACTCAGCTGGGAGAGGCCAGGCCTCCCTCCTGCGCCAGATCTTCCTCCTGCCTCAAATCTCCCCACCCTGACCACGGAGGTGGCTGTGGTCACCACCGTTGCATGGAGGCAAGAGGTCATCTCCAGGGAGACATGGGCAAGAGACCCAGATGGGGCAGGACCAGTTGGGGAGGAGGGTAGCAGGGTCCCCAGGCACTTTTGCCCCAGATCACACAGCCCTGGGCGTCCTGACAACTGGATTCATCGAGTGCCTGATGTGTGGCTTATATTACAGATGGGGAAACTGAGGCCCGGAGAGGTGCAGGTTCTTGCTTGAGATCACATGGGGAGTGCCTGGATTCAAACCAAGGTCTGCATGAGCCCTGTGCCTGGGCCGTCAGCATGCAGATGCAAGCAAAGCACCTACTACGCTCCTGGTGGCCTTTCCTGAGGGCCTGCTGTGTGCGTTGCCGAGCTGGGGGAGGTTATGCTGCCAGATTCTACACCCATGTTGACACAGGGTACCTCCTGTATGTCCCACGGGGTGCTGGGGTGCCAGGTGCCCCACCTCATAAAGCACCTACTGTGTGCCTCCCAGGGTCGGGGCTTTGGTAGAGAGATGTCAGAGCATCCGTTTAGCAGGACCCACTGTGGGCTCCTTATAAAGGGGGCAGGTGGAAAGTCTGCGTCCACACATTCACGGAGCACGTAAGGTGTGCCTGGTACTTTGCGGACTCCAGTACAGGCCTCCCCAATGCCAGAGGAGGTGGGATTATATGCTCCATTCTGTAGAGTGAGGAACTGAGCCTCAGGACTTCAAAGGGGCAGATCACCCGGCGAGGGTGCAGGGGAGAGGCGTGGGGAGTGGACGTCTAGGTCTCCCCTGGGCTCCTCCAGCTGCCTGTGCGTCCCTCCTCTGAGCCCATCTCCTTCACTCCACTGGGCAGTGAGCTTCTGGGGGGCGGGGCCTGTCTGTCTCCTGCGTCGCCTTATCCCCAGGGGCTTAAAATTGTAGCGGTTTTTTATTTTTGGGCCCCAGGCCTCCTGCAGCATTGTGGGTAAGGGCTCAGCCTCTGGACCCGAACCTGAGTTCGCATCTCTGTTCTTTCTGACCTTGAGCAAGTGCTTTTTCTCTGTTCTTCCTCTTCTTCCTTTGGAAAGTGGGGGTGATGGTGGGGGGACGGGAGCATGTTCAGCGCATGGTATCCAGTAAGAGCCCACTACGCTTTGACTATGGGATCATCCTAAGCTCTAATGGCGGAACGGGAAGCATTTTCACCCGGGATCCGAGCAGATGGGGAAGCCAGCCCCCCTGCGGCAGTTTCTGGATCTCCATCAGGGGCCCTGGCCCTCCTTGACCACTTCCCCGAGCTCCCTGGACCCGCTGGGCCTCCGCCTTCCCTGCGTCTCCGCTGGAGTTTTCAAACCCGCACGGGGCCGCAGCGCTGGCCGGGATTGGCTGCCTGCGTGCGGCTGCCCCTCCTTTTCGCGTTTCTCTCCAGCCGCCACCCCCCACCCCCCACTCCTGGGGTGTCTGGGACCTGGCACGGTGGCCCCATCTGTTTCCAATCTGGCCCTGCGTGCACTCTCCGCCCCCTCCTCAGGGTTGTGGCTAGCGTGGGGGACTCTGCCTTGGTGTCGCTCATTCATCCTCCCAGACCCCTGCCGGACTCCCAGCGGGAGGGAAGCTTCTTTGTGCCCGCACCCCTCCCCCAGCCTCTGGGTCTCTGTGGGTAGGGGGCGCGGCCTCTGTCATCCAGCCCAGACTGGGAGGGCATCTTTCTGCCCCTTCTCCGACCTGCTGTATTTGGGTGTGTTTGGGGAGCCCTCTGCGGCTGTGTCCGGCATCCAGCCCCTTCATCCGTTGCCATGGCCACGATCAGCGCCTGGAAGAGAAGGGGGGAGCAGGGTGGGGGCTCCCTCTGGGATCAGGCTTACAAAGTGTGGGGGGGAGTCGGGCTTTGCCTCTTGGGGCACCCCCTCATGTGTGTGCACGTTGGGGGAACACAGTCACCCCCTTGGAGGCCTCCCTGTACTGGACCCCCATGTGGGCTGCCAGTACCCCCAGATGGAGCTCCCCACTGGTCCCCCCCGCCCCACTTCCGGCCAGGGCCCCGCCCCGCTCCGGAGCCCCCACCCCGGGCCCGCCCCCTAGCCTCCCCGCCCGCAGGCCCCGCCCCCGGGCCCGCCCCCAGGCCGAGCTCGCTGGGCCTTGGCCTCTCCCTAGTCCTCGCTGCGCGCCGCGCTCCAGGCAGACCGAGGGACAGGCTGCAGCGGGCCCGGCCGAAGGGGCCCGGGCCCGATCTCCGAGCCAAGATCCGCGGGGTGAGTGCGCCCGGAACCCCTTCTGCCCTGAGGCCCAGTGTGCCCTGGGCTTTGTACCCCCTCGTTGCCCCCCTCCAGGCTCCCGGGAGGGGGGACCCCCGCATTCTCCCCCACCCCCGCTCCGCTCGGGCCAGTCCAGCCACCTTCCAGGGACAGCTCCAACCCGCTTCTGCCTGGCGCCCCCCCCGCCCCGGACCCCCATTCAGGCCGGTCGCTGGGACTTAGGAAAACTCCGGACCGTTATGCTCTGCGGGGTCCCCTCCCCCGCCTGGCCCCCAGCCCGACCTCCTCCCCCACCTCCCGGGGGCGGAGCCAGGCCTTGGGCAGCCTTCTGCCAACCCAGGGGCGCTCTGATAGGGGGCTTTGGCATCCTTCCGCTGGGAACCCGGACTGCGGTGTTGGGATTGGGATCCCTGTTCTCAGCCACCCCTCCCCCTCCAAACTCACAGAAAGTTTCCTTCTTTTTATTTGTCCCTGTACCCCTCGGGTCTGTGGATCCCAGGTTAATGCTGTACCTTGTTGGGGGGGGGTAATAAACTGGGGGATCAGGACAAGTGTATCAGCTCCCACCTTTCTATTTCCTGTTCTGTCCCTAAGCTCCATGTCTCTATCCCCCGTCATTGCCCACCAGACCCATACCTCAGCACCCCCTATTGTTGCCTCCAGAGTCCAGTGCTTCCCAAGATTCCTTCTCACAGTCTTGGGCAACAACCCAAGGTTGGGTCTTCCTGTGACTTCCTGGCTAGGGGTCCCAGCCACCCAAGTCTTGCCTGTTCTGTCCTAAGCCTCATCTCCATACCTTAAGGCTCCAGCAGACCCTCAGAGCAGATGTAAGCCCCAGCTGGAGGCTGTGCTCTTGCTGGCCTCCCCTGCATGTGGTGTCTCCCTCTGGCCTCAGTTTCCCCCTCTGAAATGGATGTGACCACCAGAATGATGTGGGTAAAGTGCCAAGTAGGGCTGGGCATGCAGTAGGTTTCTGATATACATAGGGGCCCTCCCACGTTCCCAGGGTGGGGAGGAAGCTACCATCTTGGAAGATGACAGGCCTATGATGGGAAACACACAGAGTGTGGGGATAGCCCCGAGGGGGGCCTGATCCAGCCTGAGACGTCGGGGCGGGGGGTTGGAGCTTCTTGGAAGAGATAACAGCTCAACTGAGACCTGCGGATGAGTGTGAAGGCTGAAGTTTGGTGGGGGAGGAGGAAGGGTGTGCTGGGTAGAAGGAATAGCATGTGCTCATACCCCTTTGTGAGCCAGAGGGCAGTGAGTAGGGGCACCCACGGGGCGCACAAGGCACTGGGGTGCAACATGGTGGGGTCAGCAGTTCCGAAGGCTGGGGTTAGGAATCTGGATTTTAACGCTATTGGTGGGAGCCATGGAATGTTTGAGAGCAGAGGAGGGACAGAGTCACACCACCCCTCCCAGCCCCAGAGTGGCAGGTCAGGGCTGGGTGAAGGAAGGGTCCTGGGATGGGGGTCAAGAAGGGTCAAGATTCAGTCTAGGGTGGGGAGATCTGTGGCTGTGCCTTGGAGGATGAGTCCACAGGTGGGCCGGCTGGGGAAGGGTGTACCTGGTCTGGGCACCCGTGTTAAGAAAGGCCCAGAGGCCAGAGGCAGCCCAGTGCATCTGGGGAACCACCTTACCTGTTGGAAGAGGCAGCAGGGTGGGCCCAGGGTCACATCCTTCCGGGCCCAGAATGCCGAGCACAGGAGCTGGGAGCCCCGGTGGGTATGAGTGGGGCAGGAATGTACAGATCTTGGCATCGCAGGCTTCTCCATGGAGCTGGTGTGACAGACACACTGGCAGGGGCAAGCCTGGCAGCCCAGGCACCTAGGAGGTTGATTGCTGGTCTCTTGCCTCGGATCTCAGCCCAGCCCCATCTCCCCGCGCTGCCTGCCCCTCACCGGGCAGCTACCCCTCTCTGAGCTCGTGTCCTCATCTGTCCAATAGAAGGACTCATGGGAAGCGTAGAAGAGGGCTCAGCACGTGGTGGGGGCTCCCGGCTGGCATTACCATTTCCTCCTTCTGGGACTGGGCCTGGCTCCCCATCCACACCTCCCATCCATTCCTGGCTGCTGCGACCCTTGGGGACAGCACCCAATACAAATCTATGGTTAATTAAAGGCGGATCCCTTGGCCGGTGTTAGCCCATTCTCGGAAGGTTGGCAGGGCTGGCCCCGCCCTGAGCCCTTTTCCTGGTGGGGGTGGGGGTGGGGGTGGGGGAGGAGACATCGAGGCCCCAGGAGGGAGAGGGGGTTGTCTGGAGCCACTTTGAGCCCACCAGTGACTACAGAGCTGGAGCTCGGACCTTCCTTGACACTTTGGGGACACAGCGATCCAGGAAGGCTGGAAGCCCAGGTCCTGCCCTGAGGGTCTGCCTTGGAAAAGCCATTCCAGGTGGCAGGACAGTCTGTGGGCCCAGAAGGGAGGGATTGTGGGGGTGGAAGGTTGTGCAGGATTGGGGGGGGGCTTTCCCCTAAGCCCCCGCTGCCAGTGTCACGGGTCTTGCCTTCCCTGGCCCGGGCCGTGCAAGTCCCCTGAGGGTCGGGTCGTGCACCGGAGCCCCTGGCCCGCCCCCAGGATAGGACAGACCCTGAGTTGGGGGCACGGAGAGGCACTGGGGTGTCCTCAAGCCTCGGGAGACAGCATCTTTTGCGGGTGACACAGAGCCTGTTTGCTGCCCAGCCCAGGGTCATAATTGCCCCTTTATGCTTCCTGCTCCGCGTGGGTATACAAGGCTGACTCCAGGATCTCGTGACCCACGCCCTGGCGGCCGGCTAGCCTGGGTATCTTCCCACCCCCTGTTATCAAGGCCTCCGAGCCCCCAGAGGCTGCTCAGCAGTCTGTACTGGGCCCAGAGAGGATCATCCACTTTACTGGGATCACACAGTGGCCGGGGAAGGACACGGTCATGTGAGGAAATGTGGGCTCTGGACCCAGGGTCCCGCCCAGCTGGGGGCCTTGGGCTAGTCCCCACTCTGCTGTGAGCCTCAGTGTTGTCATCTGTGAAAGTGGGCATGTGCCTCCCACCAGCTGCCAAGAACAAAGCGTGGACAGTTTGGCACCTGCCCGGGAGGAAACTCGATCACTGATGGCTGGGCGGTGGGCAGGGTCCCTCCCTGGCCCCCGGTTCCAGGTCCAGAGGCCATTCTCCACCTTCCCTGAAGCCCAGACTCATTTGCCATCCAAGTTATTCTCCGCAACTCCCACGGGTGACTGCTCCCTCGTTAGTGGCCGCACCATGGTCTAGGAACTCAGGGATTGCTGCATCATGTGGCCCCAGTGCGCCTGCCTCAGTTTCCCTTTCTTGGCAGTGGCAGGGGTGGTGGCCCAGGCTGCTTTGCTGCAAGAGGGGCAGGGAGGAAGCTTGGCCAGGGCCAACCCAGCCATGTCCCTCCCAGCCCAGGGCTGCCTAGGGCTCCTTGATGTCCTGTGGGTACAGTCCATACCTGCGTCTCTGCCCTGATCTTTCTCCTAGAATCTCTGGGTTCTGCTTCTTGCCCTTCCTCAGGCTCCTCCTTGTGCGGAGACACCCTCCCTGTTCCCATTCACCTTTTCGTTCTCAGCCACATAATATTAAATCTGGGCAGAGGGCACAGCACATGCAAAGGCCCTGGGGCAGGAACAGTGAGGGCTGTGTGGCTGGAGCAGAGTGAGGGAGGGGAGGGCAGGGAGGAGACGGGGCAGGTCGTGCGGGGTCTAGGGGGTCAGGGGAGGACTTGAGCTTTTACCCCAGGGAGGGGGGAGCCCTGGAGGACTGTGGGCAGAGGAGGGCAGGACCTGACTTCAGGCACCCTCTGGCTTCAGGGGGAGGACACATTGTGGGGGCGAGGGCAGGAGATGGCTGCATTGGTCCTGGTGGGCGATGATGGGGCTGGACCAGGTTGGGATGGAAGAAGGGGCAGGAAATGGGAGGAATCGGGCAGCGCTGAGAGCACTTATATTCTTCCCTGAGCCCTTGCAGGAGACCCCGCCCAGAGTCCTCCAGGGAGAGGGAGGGGCCTGCCTCCAGCATGGCCAGTTCCTCAGGGAGGAGAGGGTCCTGAGAGACCCCAGAACTTTTTCTCTTCCGTGCAGTGCATGACCCTCTCCTCCTCGAGTCTGCCCCCACCTCCCACCCCTGTTCCCTGTGGACCGTCCAGGCCCTGGCAGCCCCCAGCGCTGAGCCCTCCCCTCCTGCCGCAGGCTGGCGTGGCAGATTTGGAGGAGCCTGCGCCTGGATCAGCCCCATCCTGCCCAGACATTGAGAAGGCGTGGGCCCTGCGAGGCGGGGGCTCCGGGAGCGAGGGGGTAATTAGGGGCCACTCTGTTCTGAAGGCGGCTGCCCCTGGCTCTCTTGGGGTGCGGGGAGCGGGGGAGGCGGCTGTGGCTGGAGCAGGAGGTCACCTCTGTGCAGGTGGCCCCTCCCCATGCCTGCATTCTGGGGGAGGACACAGAGGTGGAGCAGGAGGTCCATGGTGTGCCTAGCAGCCCTGAGTGTGAGCCCCCCTGAGCTGCAGGCTTTCTGTGTGGCCTCAGTTTCCCCAGAGGCTCTCTGAGGGCCTGCCCAGCTGATCCAAGTGGTCTGGGCTAACGCCTCCTACTCAGATGTGCCCAGCAGCTGTGCGTCTGTGGGTGGGGCCAGCTGCTGTGGTCACCCTGGCCCCAACCCCCCAGCCGGCTCATGCTCTTTTCCTCACCTGGGGTTTCCACCTTCCTCTTGGGCCACTTTCGCTCTTAAAGGGCCCATGGTGGGGGTACCGGCTGGGGATAAGGGGCCGTGCTCTATAGGCTCCTCTTTCCCACCTGCCCGGTCCCCGGCCGGTCATGTCTGAGTATGCACCTGGATTGCAGCTATGCGTGCCAGTCTGCGTGTGTCCTTAGACGAGGGGGTCTGACTTGTGTCTCCGTATTTATTGTCTGGCTGATCCAAGTGTGGCGTGCTCCCTACACGGCCCGTCCCTGTGGCCTGACTGCGTGCACACGTCTGAGTCTGAGGTCCGTGCGTTCTGGTTACCTGTCTGCGCACTGTAAACCTCTGATCTGACTCCCGATTTCTATTCGCCTACAGCCCAGGGGTGTACGTGTGTCGTCTCCCTGACCACGACCTATGTGTGTATCTGGTCGTGCCGTTTACCTGTGGTCTCTGCATGGACCCATGTGTCTCTGATTCATCCGTGCCTGTGGTCTGACCGTGGACGTGGATTGTCTGCCCCGTGCTGACCATGTATGCGTGTCTTATTTGACCCTGTGTGTCCGGGGTCTGATTTTGGGCCTGTTGGTGGTCTCTGTGCAAGCTTTATTTGCCTGACTATGCGTGTGGACCCATCTCTGTTGCCCGGCTGTGCAGATACATCTGTGTCTGGTCTCCCTGTCTGTCCATGGTCTATGTGCAGGTTGAGCACCGCCCCCCCCCAATCACCCTCCCATCCTGGCTTCCCCACCCCCAACCCTGAGCCATGACCCGGCCGCCACCAGCCCAGCCTTCTCCTGGAGCCTCTCTGGGGCTGGGTGAGGTGACCGCAGCTGGGTATTTTGGGAACCAGAATCACAGGGGCTGCCCCATCATTATGTGGCACCCATCCCTGTGGTCATGGCCTGGACCCGCCCGGGGCATGGCCTGGGGTGGGTGTGGGGCTGACTCGGCCGTGGAGGCCTCGTCTCTTCCCTGCCTCTCCCCGGCCCCCTGCCCTGGCTCGTCTCTTCCCTGCCTCTCCCCGGCCCCCTGCCCTGGCTCGTCTCTTCCCTGCCTCTCCCCGGCCCCCTGCCCTGGCTCGTCTCTTCCCTGCCTCTCCCCGGCCCCCTGCCCTGGCTCTGGCCACAGCGGAGATTGGGGAGGGGCTTTGGCCCCTGTGATGAGGGGACTCTTCTACCCTAGAAGGGTTCAGATTCTTGTGGGAGAAACAGACTCTGAGTGATTAACATTAGCATGTAATTTGCAAACTGGGCTGAAGGCGTGGAGGATGATGGTCTTACTCATTTCTGAGGCTGTGGGATGTGGAATGGGGGGTGGGGGGGAGCTTCTGGAGGAAGTGACAGCTGAGCTGAGAGCCGTCACACAGTGGTGGGGGGGACAGCAGTCCCGGCAGAAGGCCCAGCAGGGGCAGAGGCCGGTGGGCAGGACTGAGCTCAGGCAGTGTGGCGACACCTCCACGAGAGGAGGAAGCGAGATCAGCAGGAGCGGCTTCCTCTGGGGGCAGCGGGAGCCACGGAGGCATTAGAACAGGGCAGGGGGCAAGGCCAGGCAGGTGTGTTTGGGGAAGATCTCTCTGCGGGCTGAGCAGGGGCTGAGGCGAGGTGCAGAGACGTCCTTCCGGAGGTCCAGCCTGGGAGGGGAGCAACGGGTATTCAGAGGACCCCTGGAGCTGGTGCTCAGTCCTGGTTGGGCGCTCGGCGGGGGTCTGAGGTCCGGGCTCCATCAGAGCGGAGGCCTACCTGGGATCAGCAGTCAGCCAGGGGCTGGGGGCTGTACAAAATACCGTAGGCCGGGTGGCTTAGAGACAGTGGACATGTATCTCTCACAGTGCTGGAGGCTGGGAGTCCAAGGTCAAGGCGCCGGCAGAGCAGGGGTCTGGGGAGGGCCGCTTCCTGCTTCCCAGCCGGCCCTCCTCCTGCCCTGTGGGGTCTCTTTCATAGGCACCATTCCTGAGGGCTCCACCCTTGTGGCCGAGTCCCCTCCCGAAGGCCCTGCCTCCTGGAGCTGTCACAAGGAGGGTGGCTTTCAGCACAGGGATGTGGGGGGACACAGGCCTTCAGCTGGGGCTCAGCACTTTCCTTCTGCCTCATCATCGCCCCGTGATCCCCCCCATTGTCCTGCGACCCTTTCTCCCAACCCCATGACTCTCCTGCACCCCTCTGTGAGCCCCCCGCTGCCTCCTCCATGAAGGCCCCCAGATTGCCTCTCTCCCCTCTGACGGTGCCTCCGTTGTCTCTGCAGAAGCTGCCCCGTCTGACGCTCGGCGGCTTGGCGGCTCGGCGGCTCGGCTGGCTCGAGGCCTCTTTGCGAGGGACTGGGGGGGGGGGGCGTCCCCCTCCAGGGCGGAGGCCGGAGGCTGCAGGTAGCTGCCAAGCATGGCGCCTGCCTGGGGCCCCGGCGTGGCATCTGTGGTTGGTCCCATCGGCCTCCTCGTGGTCCTGCTGGTCGGAGGCTGCGCAGCAGAAGGTAAGAGTCTGTGCGGGACGTGTGGGTTTCCAAGTCCGTGTTTACGTGTGTGTGAGTGCACATGTCCCCACCTCCTCCCTGGGGCCCCTGGTGTGGCCAAGCAGAGCCTCTGTGCTCCACGAAGGAGGCCGAGCGAAGTGCCTACTGGGCGCTGGTTCTGGGAGGCTCAGAGGCCAATAATAACGATGGTATTAAAAGCAGTAACAGTAATGATGGTGATGGTGATGGCTGTTTCCCCAGAGTCAGCTCCGTACCATGGCCATTGCTTAATCCAGACTTTGCCTGTTTCACCTCTCTCCAGCCTCCTAATGCTGAGCCGGCTGGTTCCATTACCTTCCACGTTTTCCAGTGAGAGAAACTGAGGCTCAGAGGGGGCAGGGACTTACTCGAAGTCCCTCCGTGAAGCTGCAGAGTTCACCTTCCCTTGCCACATGTAGAAGCACCAGGGCCCAGGTGGCAGATACACAAGCAACCAGACCTTCCCAGGTGGAGCCAGGAGAGGCTTCTTGCGAGAGAGGGCATTGGAGCTGAGGCTTTGTGGGTGTGTAGGAGTTTGCTGGTGGAAAGAGCATTACTGGTGAAGGTGCTAGCCCACAGAAAGGTCTGGAGGTGAAGAAAGGGGTTGGTGTAGTTTGGGGGTGGGTAAGGCTTTGTTTCTGGCCATAACATGGAAAGGATGAGGGTCAGTTCTGGGCCCAGTACCAAGACTGAACCTATGACGGGAGGCCTAGAGGAGGTGTCACTCAGGTCCATGGGGACACACAGGGTCAGGCCAGCAGGAAAGAAACTGGGATCTCTTAGTTTGGGTTTAAATCCTGACTTGGCCATCAACCTGCTGTGTGGCCTTCGGCTAGTGACTCAACTTCTCTCAGCTGCCATTTCCACCTTGACTGAATGAGACTCATAACATATCCACACCCCAGCATTCCTGAGGCAAAGACACACAATATTGCTTCCTGGCACGTAGTAGGCCCACAGTCCCATGCTCCCATGAGGACAATAATTATGGCTGCTGGGCAAGAACACCAGAGACATGCACGCTTGCCTTAGGGATTCTTGCTTTTTCCCGTTTTCATGTTGTTTTTTAGTAGATGCCGAACACATTCAGATCAGCCACCACAGCCTGATGGGATGAATGCTGTTCTCATCGTTCCCATGGTACAGATGGAGAAACTGAGCCACAGCAAGGTTTCATGACAGCCAGGAAGTAGCCACACTGAGATTAGAACCCGGGCCACGTGGTGTGAGAGCCCAGGTTCCTGACCATCACAACCACACCGCCTTCCAGGCCTGTAGCCAGCCGTGACTGGGCTGTGATCTGTCCAGTCACTTTGCCAGGCCTGTGCCTTCCTGGGCTCTGTTCCCCACAGTGGGAACAGCAAGCCAAAGGCAACAAGCATTTTAGCGTTTCATTCATTCATTTAATGCAGGGTCAGATTGTTCTTTGGGGTGGGGCATCCTGGGCACTGTGGGGGGGGGTCAAGCAGGATCCTGACCCCACCCATTTCATGCCAGGAGCACCCCCAGTTGTGATGACCACAGACGTCTGCAGGCAACAATGCCTCACCCACCCCAGGGTGAGAATTGCTGGTTTAACTTACACTGGTTGAATAAATAATATGTTTACTCCTTTGACATCTTGCTCCAGGCATAATTACCAGCCTTGGGGAAACTGAGGCTGCCAGACCCGAGGCCCATTGTGGTTGAGAGGGGCCACAGGATTTGGAGACTGCCTTGGCCTGGGTTTAAATCCCAGCTCTGTCATTTGACCACAGCGACTTGTGGTCTCATTCATTCAGTGCGTCTTTAATAAGCATCTACTTTGTGTTGGGCACTGGGTTAGCCACAGGGGACAAAACAAACATCCCACCCCTTTACGGAGCTCATAATCTAGTGAGGGAGAAGCACTAAGTGTGTCGGATGGTGGACATGCTGGGGATGTGGGTGTGAGGTGAGGGTTGGGGGCTGCATTTTAAAGGTGTGGGAGAACATCAGGGAAGGTCGCAGCGAGGTGGCATCTGAGCAGAGACCTAAAGAAGCTGAGAAGAACAGCCTATGAGTATCTGGTGGGAACTCCCAAGCAGAGGGAACAGTATGTGCAAAGGCCCTGGGGCAGGACCCGGGCGTGTTGGAGGAACAGACAGGGGGCTCGTGTGGCTGGAGCAGAGTGGGTGAGGGGGAGAGAGGGAGGAGGAAAGGGCAGGGAGGGGCCGGAGCAGGTCGTGCAGGGCCTTGGGGGCTTCAGAGAAGACTTGGGCTTCTGCCCCAGAGAGGTGGGAGCCCTGGAGGGGCAGTAGGCAGAGGAGGGTGGGACCAAGATTCGGGTACTCACCGGCGCTCTCTGGTGGTCGTTATGGGGAGTACAGCCCAGGGGTCGAGGGCCTGAACTGCGGGACCAGGGCGCAGGTGACGCTGCTGGTCCAGGTGAGCAGGGAGAGAGGGTGGCCCAGGATATTAGCACCTGGTGTGCAGCTGGAGCAGGCCCAGTGGGTGCCCCTGCAGTGAGCCCAGGAATTACTATTGCTGTACCACTTTAGGTGCTGCCCTATACTCAAACCCAGGGCCGCCTCTCTGAGGCCGCGGCAGCTTGCCTCTGAAAGTGGATCTGTGTCACAGGAGCTCCGTCATCTGGGACCCACCATGCTGTGTGCGGCCAGCTTCGGGGGATGGCCCCGGCCCTCAGGGAGCCGTGGAGGGTGGGGGCCGTCAGGCCACAGAGAGCCCACGTGGGCAGCTGAAACCACCAGCCAGCGCCAAGAGGAGCGATTTCTGCTCTAGAAAGGGCCTCGGGTCCTGTGGTGCCTTCCCAGGAGGCCGTGGGGCTGGCCCAGGTGGGGTTGGAGGGGACAGGCGGGAGGGTTTCCGGCGCTGGCGCTGGATTCTCCTCTGTGGAGTCTGGGGTGGAAAAACGGAATTCGGCCAGGGCTCCCCCAGCCTCCATGCCGGTAGCATCGCCACCCTGAACTAAGACCGGGGACACCTGGGGTGCGCTCTCAGTGATGAGGACCCACAACCCTATTTATCGAATGTGCCCCTTCCTGGCATAGGTCACCGGATCGGGCCCGGGGGGGATCGTAGCTCCCATCCGTCATGAGCTGGGTGACCCTGCACACGTCCCTCACCCTCCCTGACCCCTCGTTTTGCTTCTCTGTGTCCCGGGTGCAAGAACAGCGCTGAGTGCCACCTGGCCCAGGACAGACGGGATGGTGGCTCCCCACAAGTGACTGCCATACCGCAGGGTGTCTTTCTTGGGTCGGGGGCCCCTTTGCCAAGAAGAGGAGGGGCGGGTTCATCCAAAGGAGAGAACCCAAGCATCCACAGGGAATTTTCTAACAGGGGTGCGGGGAGTGGACAGAGCTCTTCCAGCCTGTCTGCGACCCCAGAGCCACCTGGAGATGGGCTGAGAAGACATCAGCCCTGCAGAGAGGGGGATCTCAGGAGCGAGTGGGCTGTTTCACTGGGTCCGGTGTTGGGTGGCTGTCAAGGGTCACCAGAGAGGTGTGGTGGGGGCCTGAGGACCCCGTGCCCACCCTGAATGGCACATAACCAGCTGTTTCGGCGCAGCATGATCAAGGCTGTGATGGGGGATGCCCAGGCAGTGGTGGGGACCGACCGAGGAGCTCCTAACCCAGCCTGTGGTAATCTGAGAAGGCTCCCCAGGGGAGGTGCTGGCCTAACTGAGGTGGAAGCTGCCAGATGAAGGGAGGAGGAAGGGACTCCAGCAGGAAGGAACAGCAGGGGCTCCCGCTGTGTCTCCTCCCCCGGATCTGAATGGAGTGTGCTGGGGGTGTGTCCCAGCTCAGAGCCATAAACAGGCAGCTGGATGCCTCCTGGAGCTCACTTCTGCCCTTCCTTCCAGGGGCTCCTGAGAGAGGATTTTCCCCAAGTGAGATTCCTGACCCGGCCACAGTGACTTTCCTCCATGACATCGGCTGGGGACATGCATGGCCCCAGTCGCCATTCCTGAGGCTTGGAGGAGGGGGCCGCCCAGGCAGGCAGAGCCAGGGAGGCGGGCCCAACCCAGGGCTCCGTGCACAGAGTAAAACATCCCCATCAGGCTCAAGGCCTAAGACACGTGCCTATGGAGAGAAAGACCCAGGTTCAAAGGCGGGTGCTGTCCCCCGGGGCTGTGTGGCCTCAAGCAAGCTTCTCCACCGTGAATCTGCACATGATTAACCTCCACAGCTTTGCAGGGGTGCACAGGAGTGGAATGAGGCCGCACATGCCTGCGCACAGTGGGTCTACTGATTTTAGAAGAGATGGACCACCAGTAATATCTCACAGGGTCAGATCGGTGGGAGCGGAACCTCGAGGAAGGGAGGTGAGGCCTCTCAGGCCACTGGGATGGACTCCCCGTTTTGTTCAAAGAATGATTTGAAGAAATAATTTCCATTTACCTTTAAACAGTTGTAAATCTCACAAAGGTACCAAGTAGGAAGCCTCCCCCCCCCCCCCCCGTGTCCAGCCACCCGGTTTCTCTCCCGGGGCAGTCTTCACTTCTACACGTGCGCGTGCACGCACTCTCCCCACCCCCCTGCCCCCGGTTCTCTGCCCCTCTCTGATTTTTCTTTTCACATGAACAGTAATATCCGCTATACTTTACCCCTCGCTCTTTTGCGTCTTACACTATCTAGATCTTGCTGTTCCTGCGCTACTAGTTAGGAAAGCGCCCTCGTCCCTTTGTGCTGCCCAGCGTCCCGCTCCGGGGCAGCCCCGAGGACATGCAGCCCGTCCCCTTTCGTTGGATAGCTAGGTTGTTTCTGGAAGGACCTCACCAGCCCGCTGCAGCCCTTGAATCTGTCGGTAAAAAATCTCAGGAGTCGCTGACTTCATTTCACGGGCCCCGTTGTAGCCTCACCGTGAGTGGAGATCCAGTATCGCTTTGGGCCGTCTAGCGGTCACCGTGAAAAGTCAGTAACGAGAGAGCAACGGGAATGTACTTTCACAGGAGTGCTACTAAAGTGCAAGGTGGAGGCTGTCGGGGGTTAAAGACCCGGTAGGCCCCACTCGAGACTCTCCGGGAAGGGCCAAGAATGTGGGCACGGGAGCCATCCCGGTTCAAATCCCGGCTCAGCCACCGGACGGCTGGCTGTGTGTGTCCATGCAAAGGCTTTGCCTCTCTGTGCCTCAGTTTTCTTGTGTGTCGAATGGGGACCCTGGGGCCCTGCGCTCAGCGCCATCAGAGGGTCACATGTTACTGAGCTACACCGCTGAATACACTAGGTGCTTAGTAAGTGCTTGCTTTGATGGTTGTCAGCATCTTAAGCCTGGGGAAGCTGGATCAACCTTTCTGAGCTCCTGCCTCCGGCGCTGGCCCCTCGAGTCTGGACGCCTCCCATGGATTAAGAGGCTGGAGCCCTGGGTTCCAATGCGGCCTGTGACCTCAGATCCCTTGGTCACCCCCTGCTTCCCTGTTTGATGCCTCAGTTTCCCCACATGTCCCACCAGGGGATTATCTCCTTGCAAGTCTTTTCCAGGCCAAGGACGCTCCAGGGTTTGGCTGGGCACCCCACGGGGGCCTTCCAGGCACAAAATCTGAGGACCCCAGAGTCTTGGGGGAGGGCTCCCCTTCCACCATCCTCTGCGGCCCCTGTGAGGTTGGAAGCACATGTGAGCGTGTGTGGCTGTGGTCTCGGGGCTGGGCGTGGGGAGGGAGGGTGTGTTTGCATGGGCCCGTGGGCTCCTGGCTTCATGCCTGGGCCCACCAGACCCCTCCTCTTCCTGCTCTATCTCCAGAGCCCCCCAGGTTCATCAAAGAACCCAAGGACCAGATCGGTGTGTCGGGGGGTGTGGCCTCCTTCGTGTGTCAGGCCACGGGCGACCCCAAGCCACGGGTGACCTGGAACAAGAAAGGCAAGAAGGTCAATTCCCAGCGCTTTGAGGTGAGTCAGGGGTGAGGGGAGACGGTCTGGGGCCAGCAGCCACTCCCCAGGTGGGGCCACAGCGGCTCAGCCACGCTCAGCCACAAACATCACAGAAACATCTCCCGGCTATAACACGGGGCGGGGGGGGGGGGGGCAGGCCAGGCTGCCACCGTCTGTGGCCCGGTCAGCTCTCACCCCTTCCCTGCCATGCGCCCCACCTGCCTGTTCGGTGAGGGCCCGGCCAGCCTGGGTTGCTCTGCCTGCCGTGTGCCGTGTGGCCTCGAGCAAGGCCCCACCCTCTCTGTCCCATCTCGCACGTGGAGCCTTACACACAACTCCAGAACACGCACACGATCGGATGTACACGTTTCTACGGCCAACATGCCTTCACACGCCTGTCACACAGACTTGCCTGTGCTTCTCACACACCCATGTACACACAGGCCCTCCTACCTGCACGGGCCTGGGCCCCGTTTCTGCCTGCAGTGCGTTTGCACAGGACGCCCACCCATGTGGACGGTACATCCCCAGCTCCTCTGCCAGCCACCCCGGGGACCTCAGCCTCACCCTGCTCTCTCTCCCCTGCCCGTGACAGACAATCGAGTTTGACCAGAGTGCGGGGGCCGTGCTCAGGATCCAGCCACTCCGGACCCCCCGGGATGAGAACGTGTACGAGTGCGTGGCCCAGAACTCCGTCGGGGAGGTCACGGTGCATGCCAAGCTCACTGTCCTCCGAGGTACTGGGCTCCCTGGGGTGGGTGGGGAGGAACCAGGCCCCGGGTTTTAGAATCATTGAAAATGTTGCTTTGGATTTCCTCTTTGGGGGACCTTTACACCAGTGCGGCCCGAGCCTACCAGAGGGGATTTAGTGAGCCTTTGCAGGCAAGAGAGGCATTAAGGGACTAGTGTCATCCCCATTTGTCATCTTTTTTTTTTTTTTTTTAATTTTATTTACTTGACACAGAGAGAGAGAGAGAGCACAAGCAGGGGGAGCCCGATGTGGGACTCGATCCCAGAACCCCAGGATCATGACCTGAGCCAAAGACAGACGCTTAACTGACTGAGCCACCCAGGTGCCCCCCATTTGTCATCTTAATCATTACAAGATTATTAATTAATCATTAATGATTACAAGAGCCTGATCCACCTCAAGCTGGTTCACGTAAGAAAGAAAATTCACTGATCCGTGTAATGAAAATGTCTGTGGAGGCGCCAGCTTCAGGTTCAGCTAGATCCAGGAACTCATGCAGTGTTCGTAGGTCTCACCCTCTCTCTGCTTCTGGGTTTGTTTTCTTCCATAGTGACTGTGTCCTCAGTGGGATGACCCCCAGTAGCTCCAGGCTCACAGGCCCCCACCCCAAATAGAGGACCAGATGATCCGGGACTACGGTTCCTTGCCCCGGTTGGGTTAGGTAGCCATCCCTGAATAGGTTACTGTGCCCAGAGGAACAAATACTCCCATTGGCAGAGTCCTCCCTGGAGTCAGGGATGTTATCAGCCCACACAGACAGGGTCAGCAAGGGGCGGTTCCCCCAAAGGGACAAAGGAGGAATAGATGTTGGACAGGCGCAAATAGCTGCCCACCACCTCCCGTGCATTCACACAGATCCTTCGGGAACACTGCTTTGCTGGGCTGTCGGCTAGCCTCGCTTGGGTGGGCTGGGGGCACCAGGAAATCACGTTCTCCTTGTAAAACAGCACCCTTCAGACAGCCTCGCCACAGACCCCGCCCCCCCGCCAGCTGCTCCCTCCTGCCTGCTCTGTGGCAGGGGGTGTTAGCCTCTGTAGCTGTGTGACCCTGGGCAAACTAATAAACCTCCCTGAGCCGTGGCCCTCACCTCCCGAGTGGGGAATAATGAGGCGCACCTCGAGGAGTCACGTGATCCAGGTAGGTGGAGCATGTGCGGGAGAGGCCGGGGCCCCGCCCAGGGACCAAGCGGTTGGCTGACTCCAGCTACCCAGCGACATCGTTCGCACTCCGAGTTTAGTGGGACGGCTGCCACCAGCCCTTCTGTGGCGTCCAGGGTGGCATTCTTCAGCCTCTCCCAGGGCAGCAGAGCCGGGTG
This sequence comes from Neomonachus schauinslandi, assembly GCF_002201575.2. Classification (NCBI taxonomy): domain Eukaryota; kingdom Metazoa; phylum Chordata; class Mammalia; order Carnivora; family Phocidae; genus Neomonachus; species Neomonachus schauinslandi. The sequence continues at coordinate 210,778,688 of NC_058403.1, forward strand.
GGCAGCATGTTGGCCCCAGGGGGCACTTGGTCTTGGACCCTGGGTGCAACCTGAACGGGGTCCCTCCCTCCGAGCGCTCTGTCCGTTTGGCAAGAGGCCCCATAGTTTCCTCCACGCAGGTCCTGGAGCCTGTCCTGCTGGGGGAGGGAGGGGGGAAGGGGGCAGGGAGCTCGCTCCGCCGGCCCGCCCCGCCCTGCCTCTTCCCAGCAGATATTCTTGCCCTGACCTTTCCCGGGCATAGACGGAACAGCCTGCCTCCCGCTGCCCCATGCCAGCCTCCATTGTAAGCGCTCAGAGAGTTAAAAGGACATGCTGTGAATCTATTAGCCGCCTAGTCGCTGGAGTCTGGGGAAAGATCCGTCTGTGTTCCCTGCCCCCCCTCCTTCCCCCCCATCAAGGCCTCCTTGGCTTTGCTCTGTTCTCGTCCGCCTGGAGGACGTGGTGCTTGGGCTGGATGGCCAGCCGGGGCCTTTGACCCAGGAGCAAGCGCCTGTCCTCACAGCGCCCCACCCCAGTTCGGGGCCCTGAGGCCCAGGGTTCTCCCGCCTGGCAGGGAAGGGTGAGGCTGTTGGGCCCAGCTCTCCCCACCTCCCTCCCCTGCCCTCTGATTGTGGACCCTGCTCACGCCTCCTGTGCTGTTGTTTTAATTAAACTCCGAGGAATCGGGCACAACGTGGTACGCAATGAACATCTTTGTTTAATTAGGAGCTCTCGGTACCGTCAGGTGGCCGCAGCCTCTGCCAGCCCCCATGCCGCTGGCTGCCACCCACACGCACTGGCGGGGACCCCTGAGGGCTGCACACATGTGTGAGCGCACTTGGGGCGTGGATGCGTTCGCGGGTGAGCAGGTGTGCACCTGCCAGCCTGGAGCGCCAAGAAGGGAGGCCGGGTTTTTCCGCCTTAACCTCCAGTGACATCATGGGTAGCCAGTCAGAAGCACCTCTGCGCTTCAGTCCTCAGGCCCCAAGAAGAACCAACAGGGCCTGACCCACCTTGGACAGGGTCCAGCCACCCCTCCTCAGACTCGAGTAGGTCCAGTCTGGGGGGTTGGGGGTGCCTCAGCGGGCCCCTCCCAGCTTCCTCTGGGCTTAACTGGGCCTGGGTACGAATCTCAGCCTGGCTGTGTCCTGGCTGTATGACGTGGAGCAGTTGTGTGTCTGTCCGGGCCTCAGTTTCCCCCTCTGGGAAATAGGTCCCATCTTTGAGGAGAGCACAGGAACGTGCCTGCAGAGTGCCTGGTACATAGTGTTCAGGACTTGGGACCGGGGCCACTGGCCCTCCATGCATCCCTGGACCGAGACTGCAGTTCTCTCGTTCCACTGGAGGAATGGGATGGTGCTGTCCCTGCTTGCAATCTCCCCTGCCCCATGTTGGCCTCCTGTCTCCCTCCCCTCCTCATGGCGTGCCCGGAGCCCCAGTCTCTCTTGCATGGTGGTCTCTCGCCCACCTCTTTTCCAGTCCCCCAGTCCCGGGCCCAAAGCACCCACCATGCCCACTGCCCCTTCTGGGCCTTTGTAAGCAAACACCTGTGTATCGTTTCTCTTCACATGGATAGCAGCAGCATCTGTTCCAGAAGGTAGCAAGCTTTTTCTGTAAAACACCAGGGAGGAAATATTTTTGACTCTGCAGGCCAGTCTCTGTTGCAACCACTCAGCTCTGCTGTCAGAGCCGGAAAGCTGCTGTAGATGACATGGACACAGAGGGGTGTGGCCGTGTGCCAATAAAGCTTTATTAACAAACAAGCCAAGGGCCGAGTTTGGCCTCGGGGCGGTAGTTTTTGATCCTTCTTCTATACCATCTTTCACTTTGAACCCTGTCCACTTAGCAGTGTGTCTGGACTTTGTATCACATCCCCTGGGTGGCCCAGTGTGTGGATGAGTCCCCGCTGACAGCTGGTTAGGTTGTTGCCAGCCTTTAGCTGCTCAGAGCCACTCTGCATTCCTCCTCTAGGGTACGGCACGTGGAAACCGTAGCTGCGGAGCGGAGGGTCAGGGGTCTCTGGCAGGTGGCCCCAGGGCATCCCTCCTCGTAGGGTTTGTACCCCTCCCCCCCCCGTGTTCCTGCATGTTTGCCTTCAGTTTCACCAGCCCCCACACATGATCAGTTTTGTTGTCACTTGGCCATCAGGATCGGGGTGGGGACCACATGGGTTTGCCAGGGCTGCTGTAACCAAGTCCCAGCATCTGGGCGGCTTAAACGACATATTCTCTCCCAGTCCTGGGGGTGGGAAGTCTGAGATCGGGGTGTCGGCAGGGCCGGTTCCTCCAGGGGGCCTCTCTCCTGGACGTGCAGATGGCTGTCGTCTTCCCCTGTCCTCACGTACTTGTCCCTCTGCACATCTGTGTCCTGGTCTCCCCTCCTTCAAGGACACCAGTCAGATTGGATTAGGACCCACCCCGGTGACCTCATTTTAATGTAATCACCCCTTTAAAGACCTGATCTTCACATTCTGAGATCCTGGGGGTTCGGGCTTCAATATGAACTGGGGGGGGAGTGGGGCTCCTTTCGGCCTGTAATGGGGCGAGTGGCTATTTAAATTCGCACTGAGGAGCCTGGTCCCTGGCCCTGGGGAATCCTTTGTCCGTTGCAGATGACAGGCCAGACTGGAGCTGGGGGTGTTCGGGGTCAGAGCAAAAGGCATCTGGAGTCCAGGTGCTGGAGAGGGAGAGTGGAGGTCGGGGAGCAGGTGGTACCCTTTGGGAGGCCCTTGAGCTGCCTCCCTTTCCTGGCGTGACGCCAGCTCAATTAGGCCACAGAGCCCGGTAAGGTTCTCAGGCAGGCAAGTGAAGGCCACCTGCCAGTTACATGGCCCGCCTCATCGCCTCCGCCCACGGCCACGTTCCTGCCGGGCACTGGACGTCAGGGGCTGAGGGCCTCCAGGGAGAGGGGCGTATTCTCCTCCCGGTGGCTCTCCCACCCCCTTGACCACGGACGGAAGCTAGACCTTGGCCAGTGAATGGGGACACTGAGGCCTGGAGGCGTGGTGACTCTCGTGGGTTAACAGCAACTGGAACTGAGCTTTTCAAACATTTATTGAGCACCTACTGTGTGCCAGGCCCTGTGTCGGGCAGTGGGGACGTGGGGGCGACAGAGGTACATCAAGATAGAGTTGGACACTCAGACAGTTGGACACTCAGACTGGAGTCCAGGAGGATGTGTAGCTCAGGTGTGTGAGCCAGCCTGAGGGGATGTGGATACGTAGACAGAGGCCAAGGGGCATGCAGGAGGGAGCTTGAGGTCTCTGAGGAACAAGGAGGTCTGTGTGGCTGGACAAAGAGTGTGAGGGTGGCTCGAAACGGGGCTGCCGGGGCTGCCGGGGCAGCGTGGGCGAGGATCCAGGGTCCCCCCAGAGGGTGGTGAGGACCACAGTGGAAGGGTGTGCAGCACGGGGGTGGTGGGCTTCAGTTTACATGTGTATGTGTTTATTTTTTAAAACGGGGGGAAGGCAGAGGGAGAGAGAGAGGGAGAACCTCAAGCAGACTCCCTGCTGAGTGCAGAGCCCCATGAGGGGCTCGATCCGACGACCCTGAGATCATGACTTGAGCCAAAATCAAGAGGCAGACGCTTCACCGACTGAGCCACCCGGGCGCCTGAGTTTATGTTTTTAAAACTAGCTCTGGATGCTCTAAAGGACCCCCAGCATCTTCCCCGATGGGCCGTGCTGACACTGGGGCTGGGTCATTCTTCAGGGCGGGGGGAAGGGGGCGTCCCGGACATTATGGGGTGTTGAGCAACATCCCTGGTCCCCACCCCAGGTGTGACCATTAGAATCCCCCCCACCCAGACCTCTCTAGTTGTCCCCCAGGTGGCAGAGTGGCCCTGAGTGAGAAGCACCGGTCTGGCCCTATCTACCCCCCCCCCCCCCCCCCCCCGCACTACTTCCCGTGGGAGTGATGCAAGCAGGAAGCAAGCCACAAAAGCTGCCCCCGGCAGTTAGGGTCTGGACCCGCCCCTTCCCCCCCACCCTGCAGGGTCATCCTTGTGGCAACCAGGTCCCCGCCCTGTTCTTCCCCTGTCTCCACCCTCAGAGGACCAGCTGCCCCCCGGTTTCCCCAACATCGACATGGGCCCCCAGCTGAAGGTGGTGGAGCGGACACGGACAGCTACTATGCTCTGTGCTGCCAGTGGTAACCCCGACCCCGAGATCACCTGGTTCAAGGACTTCTTGCCTGTGGACCCCAGTGCCAGCAATGGGCGCATAAAGCAGCTGCGGTCAGGTGAGCACAGGTGGCCGGGAGGATGCGGGAGCCATGGAGGGCAGCGGGGGGAGGGCAGCATTTCCAGGGCCCAAGCCCTGGGGACTAATGGGAGACAGAAGGGCAGAGGGGATGTGTAGCCATGGGGAGGGCATTGGCGTGGGGAGAGTGTCTTCAGAGCTGAGCCAGCAGGGATATAATGGGGCATGGACAGGCAGGGGCAGTGGGGAGCTATGGCAGATGGTAGGAGGGGAGTGTGTCCATATACTGGGGTTATAATGGACTCCGGTATGCACAGTGATGGGGAGCTAGAGAGATCACAGGGGCAGTGTCTCCAGTCCCCAAGCAGCGCCGTCCTAATGAGGCATAGATGTTGCAAGTGATGGAGAGCCACAGAGGTGGGGCATATCAGCAGGGCCCCAGCAGTGGGGACACAGTGCAGTTCAGACAGGCAGAGGTGGGGGGGGGCCCGTGGAGAGTGGCGAGGATGGCCATTTTCAGTGCCTAACCACTGGGTGTGTGGTGGGGCACAGACAGTCAAGGTAATGGGGAGGCGTGGAAGGTGGCGGAGGGAGAGCGTCTTCTCTGCTGAAGCCGTAGACCTGTCCAGTGAGGATATAATGGGGTCCAGACAGGCCAGAGTAGAGGGGAGATGTCTAAGGCAAAGGCAAGAGAGTATTTCCAGTGCTGATGCAGTGAGCGTTTACAGAGGAGGTAGGAGGCCCTAGACAGGTAAGGTAATGGGGAGCCATAGAGAGCTGCAGGGAGAGAGTGTCTCCAAGACCAAAGCACTAGGGATGTGACGGGGCACAGATAGGCAGTCCAGCTTGTTTGTCCAGGCCCTGGCCGGGCCAGAGCACAAGGCCTTGGCCACCTTGGGATGGGTGGTTCCACAGTTGTGTCTCGGCATAACACCCACGTGCCCCATCTGTGTGTCTGTCTGGGGGGGCTGTTGTGTTCTGTCACTTGTCCCACTGCTTCATGACAAGTCCACATGTGCTTGTCTGGGCTCCCTATGCCGGCCTGACCTGCTTCCCGCGTGAGGTCCAACGCAGGCCGTGCTGCCTGCACGTGGGTTCGCTTTCTCCCTCCCAGAGCAGAGCTTGTCCACGTGCATCTTGGCTGCACGCGCACCCACATTACTGTCCCTCCCGGGCGCATGCACACGGCTGAGGCCACGTCTGCAGTCCCCATGTGTGCAAACGTGGTAGGGATGTGCCCGCGTGCACTCCCGCGTGTTCTCGTCCACTGTGATTACACAAGTTGGGGCACACCACTTTGCTTTCTCTCCCCACTTCCTCTGAGGACCCTCCCCCCGCCCGCCCTGGAGCCAGCCCTGCCTGAAGGCTTCCCAGTTGTTCTTAATGCCCCCACTCACTGCCCGGTCCCATCCTCTGAGAGGTCTGTCTGCCCGTCCTTTGTTTTCCACTTCTCCCCAGCTCAGACCCAAGCTCTGAGAAGGGAAAGACGTTAAGGCCAGAGTTTCTTCCCTGGAGAGACCTGGACCTTGCCCCGGGGCGGGGCGGGGGGTAGACAGCCTTCCTCCTCCTATCCTGTCTGAGGATACTTGCAGCTTGGGGGGTTCAGCTGGGGGATGATGGCAGCCTGAGGATCCAGTTCCTTCCCTGCTGGCTTCTGCCCTCACGGGCCCCGATAGACAGGGCTGATGAAGAGCAGGGAGCCCAGGGCCCAGCCGCCTGGGCCCGTGTCCGCTGTGTCCTAGAGAAGGTCTTTTCCTCTGGGTCTCAGGACCATATAATGCACCTCCTCCCTGGCAGTGGTGTGAGGGGCTCATGACGGAATGCCTGGCAGAGACTAGGTGCTCAGCAAACGTGAGCTGCTTTATTGATCATAATCTGATTATTCTTCTGACCTCCCCTCCCTGCCCCGCCCCAGTGAGGATACAGGCTTTTGCATAACACCCATTAATGATCCTGTTCTCTTTTCTTGTCCCTCTGTTGTAAACGTTCAGAAACCTTTGGTAAGTCTCATTTGTTCACCACGTCAACAACTAACGTCCCCTCTTCGTTCCCCTCCCCGCCCGCTCCCCGCCCGCCCCCTCCCCGCAGACTAACAGCCACTGTGACAGTAACGATGACCCACTCCACGTGGCATGTTTACTAACGACCCCCCTCCCCCACCAGCCACCCAGCCCTCCCCTGTCAGGCACCAGGGGGCTGCAGAGAGAGGAGCCCAAAAGGAAAAGAGGAAAAAACACAAGGCCACAAGGGGGCCGGTCAGACCTCAGAATGGGGGCTAAGGGGAAATTAGGGGAATCCTAGAGCTAGTGGAGTTTTGCACTTAACAGTCCCCCAGCCTTGACATTGCTGGAAAATGAGGAACTTGCAGAAGTTTGGGAGCTGGGTCTGAGAGGGAGAGAGGACCTTTCCAGCTGGGCTGGCACTGGGCACTTCCCTCTTTTACCAACATCCAGCCTAAATGCCCTGAAACCAACTGCAGGGCTAATTCTTACTAGAGTGAGAATGACTGATGTTGGCCCATGAAAGTTCCTTCTCCTCTTGCTCGGGTTAAGCAGTAGAACCACCTTTAATACCCAAGAGACATATCCTCTCCCCTCAATATATAGTGGCCTTGGGCTGTTTGGCCATCTTGGGAGGTCCCATTCTTTGGCCTCTGGATTCCCACCGACCTAGGTTCTGGTCGTCATTGCCACCTTAAGTGAATTCCCATTTCCTCCCGAGTAAAGAGGAGAAGGGGGCCTCGTCGGTTTGAGGATTTTGTAAGAGGTAATACAGAGGTCTGGGAGGCTGGAGAGCTGGGTTCAGAGCCCACCCCTGCCTCTGGCTCATAGTGTGACAATTTGCCGGCCCCTCTGGGCATCCGTTTGCCCATCGGTTTGCTTTCACTGTGCGGAAGGAGCTGTGTTCTCTCACGCTGCCCTGGCCTTGGGGTTTCCGGGCTCCACCTGTTCTTGGTGGGGTTATCAGCTTCCGTCAGCAGAGAGAGAGGGGGCCGGATCTCTCCCAGGAAGATGAGCTGGGGGTATAAATCTCCAAGCCAGGACCGCCTTCTTTGTGTGTCCTGAGTTGTCCCCTGCCCCCAGCGCCCAGGTCAACGTGCAGATCGCCCTTTCCTCTTTTCCTTTTGGAGGTTAAGGAGGCGGGAGGGCCCTCCCTCCGCCCTCACTCCCCCTTGCTGCTCTCCCCATCCCCCTTACTTGGCCTGTCTGTAACGCCTTCCCTTTGCTTTATTAATGCCCAGCCCTGGGGCACTAACCCCTCTCCCCTGTCTCTAACAAGACTCCCAAGACCCTCCTCGCTCCCTGTCCCTTCCAAGAAGGAAAGAAGAAAGGGAGGTCCGTGACCTCCCTCCCTCAGCCCAAAAGGAAGGCAGCCAACAGGGCCAGGCCAGGCCAGAGACCTCCCTGGGCCATAGGGACACCCCTAAGAACAGTCTAGAGGGGCTTCTGGACTCAGTCCCTCCTTCCCCAGGAGACTGCTGCCTCCTGTGGGAAGCCTTCCTGACTGACAAGCCCTCAGACCCTGCAGGGTCCCTAGGCTCAGGGCTGGCTCAGTCCCCCACCCCCTGGGGGCAGAGTGGACAGGCCTGGCTTGTGGCCCAGCCTGGCCTCCCTGGGGCCCCCCCGGCCCCCCAGGACTGCCTTCTGAAATTCACCTGACTCTCTCTGCTTCCCTTACAGAAAGCACTCCGATCCGAGGTAAGAGGCTCTTTCCTCACCCACCTGCCCACTCACGCTCTCTCTTGCTGCCCACCCAGCCCCCCAGGCTCCATGGGGGGCTACACCCAGGCCCCTTCCACATATTTCCCCCTTGCCACCCTGCCCAGTGTCTGTCCAGTCTCTGTGTCTATGTCGCTGTGTATGGCTGGGGGGCCGAGTGTGGCCATGGCTGCCCCTCAGGCCATTTGGCCTCAGGGAAGGGGCTGTCTCCTCAGGAAGGAGCAGTGCCTCCCATGTCCCCCCAGCGCTCTGGGAAGCAGATTCTGATCACTGCTTTGCACACAGGCCTTGTGTTTCTCCAGCCTCAGTCTTCCCGTCCTTTTGATCTGAGGGTCCTGCCCGAGGGAGCAGAGAGACAGGCAGTCTCAAAGGCCAACTCCCCTAGTGCTGACTGGAATAGACTAGAATAGGCCTAGGTGGGAACCCTAGGGAAAAGTCGATGTCCTGGTCCTGGCTTTGCCACGGGATGCTGTGTGACCTAGAGCAGGCTCCCTGCCCTCTCTGGGCCTCCACAGTAATGCCTGCCTGCCTGCTATTCAGAGCCTTGAGGTTGGGGGAAAGTAGGAAGTGTGGGATATGGGGGAAGAACCTGCTTCTGTAGCCCACAAAGAAGCTAATCTGGGGTCCTAATTTGTGGGTCCATGTCATTTCCATGGGACAGCCATGAATAGCTGGGTAGAGGGGACTTCTTGGGAGCTTGGACTGGATTTTTGGACTCCTGGTGCCAGGAATTCTAATACCTGTGATTCAAACACACTTGGAGATAGTCACTCATCTTTCATTCACTCATGGTCAACAAGCATGTGGCTCCAGGCCTGTGATTCAGACACACTTAGAGATGTTCACTCAGTTTTATTTAGTTATGAAAACGAAAACTTTGATCCAGGCCTTTGATTTCAAACATACTTGTGGAAACATTTGCCTCGTTTTTATTCACTCATGGGTGTTCAAGTATTTTTTGAGGTCTGTGATTTTAAATATACTTAAAGATGTTCACTCAGCTCCATTTACTTGTGAAAATGAGGATTTGTTCCAGACTTGTGGTTTCAGATACCTTGGGGAAATGTTAGCCTCATTCTCATTTACTCATGGGCACTGTGGTGTTTGATCAAGGCCCGTGCTTTCATATATTCTTGAGAAGGTTCATTCATTTTCATATGTTCATGGGAAGTAACATATTTGATCTGGGCTTGTGATTTCAAACATAGGGGAAATCAGCTCTATTTTCATATACTCATAGGCATTAAGACCTTTGATTTGGGCCTATGATTTTAAGGATACTTGAGGAAATTGGCCTCTTCTTTAAACTTTTATTCACTCATGACCAACAGATTCTTTGATCCTGGCTTGTTATTTTCAAACACACTTGTGGCACTTCAACCTCCATTTTATTTGTGGGTATTAGAGGTTTTCATTCAGATCTCTGATTTCAAACACTTGAAAAGTTTCCCCATTAACCCAAGAGTGCCGTGGACCTGGGTCTAGGACCGTAATTGCAAACACACTTGAGGAAGTTTATTAATGATTACTCATCAGCACCAGGATCCTGAATCCAGGCCTGTGGTTTTAAAACAGGTGGGTGAATTCAGACTTGCGTAGATGACATTAGGGGCATCCATGGGGAAATTCAAGCTCCTCTTCAATTAATCTCAGGTATAGGGGGCTTTTAATCCAAGTTTTTTATTTCAAACATACTTGATGTATATATCAGTCTCAACATCCTTTCCCTTAGCTAACGTGAGAGGTATCCCAGTCCTAAAATTTCAGTTAGTCTTAAAGAAAGACAACCTTGTCTCTATTTATGGGCACTGCAGGCTTTGAGACCTGTCATTTCAAACACACTCGAGGAACCCAGACCTGTGTTCATTTACACATGGGCACTGGTTGAAACCAGCAGGGCAACCACGAGCTTCCTGAACTTGCACATTCCTTGTGGCCGCCCCTGAGGGCCCAGGGTCTCACAGATGACTGCTGTGGGTTATGAATGCCCTTTGCCTGGAGAGCATCACTTGGTGCTTTTGCAAACACCCCTCTGTGGCACACACCTCTCCGGCTCTGTAGTTAAAGCCGGTGGTCATTTCTGAAGCACCAGCCAGACATCCACTGGGTTTCCCAGTGAGAATGGAGGACTTTTGCAGGGGAAATGCAGTGTGTTTAGGCTGGTTTGGGGCTAGACTTGGATTGGGGGGAGGGGAGACGAGCCAGGGAGCCCCCCCCAGCCCAGCCAGGGTTTCTAGACTAATTCATCTCTTTCGTCTGCCTCTCTCTGGCCCAGACAGAACAAGAGACAGGCGGAACGGGGCTCTGGGACAGCCCACCCAGCCCAGGCCCAGGCCCTCCCTGACTGGCCAGGCTTTCTCCCCTCTCCCCGCAGGGGCCCTGCAGATCGAGAGCAGTGAGGAGACGGACCAAGGCAAATATGAGTGCGTGGCTACCAACAGCGCCGGCGTGCGCTATTCCTCACCCGCCAACCTCTACGTGCGAGGTAGGGAACGCCGTATCCAGGTCGAAGGCAGGGACCCGTCCTATCCTGTTCCCCCTTCCTCCTTGGGCTCACAGCCTCCGGGCTCCCCTGTTCCCTGCAGACCCGAGCAGGAGGGCCCCCCCCCACCCCCTGGTCACAGCAGGACCTTGGGTGAGGCGGCATCCCTCTCTGGACCTCAGTTTCTTTACCTCTAAAATGGGGGGTGCTTACACCCTCCACCCTCATGCCTGTGACAGACACCCCATGGGCTGCAGGACTTGGTGGGGAGGCAGGAGGGAACGGGGCAGGGCCAATGGGGTCAGTCTTGGGCCCACAGGGCTGGGGGAGCCTGCAGGCCTCTGCCCTGCCCCGCCCCCCCCCCCCCCCCTCCCAGTCGGCTTCTGTGGGGTGTCGTGCCCGGCCCCCCCCCTTGCTGTGTGCTTGCTTTGCTTCTCCAGACTCCG
>NC_058403.1:210789611-210803963 GCF_002201575.2 Neomonachus schauinslandi
CCCCCCCCTTGCTGTGTGCTTGCTTTGCTTCTCCAGACTCCGTGGCCTCTCGTAGCTCCCCGCTTCACCCACCCCCAGCACCCTCAATCTGAGAGCTGGGGAGGGGTCTTTGAGGCCGCCCCCCGCCGGCCCCTGCACCTTCGGCTGTCCCAGAGCCTGGTGCTCTTTGTCTCCTAGTCGCCCTCAGGAAAGGACACGTGTCGGCCCAAGTGAGGCCGGGGCCACAGCAGGCACGCAGGCCTGGGGCTTGGCACCCCGTCAGGCCGCGGCAGGCACGGCACGCAGGCCTGGGGCTTGGCACCCCGTCAGGCCGTGGCAGGCACGGCACGCCAGCGAGGCTTGTCGCTCTCATCATGCCTGGAAGCCCGGGTCCTTGCCCCGGTGCCCCCCCACCCCAACCCCCAAAGGCGGCCCTGGGGAGCGTCTACACCGACTTCCTTCTCGGTCCCTTGATGTCCCCTCAGAGGTGCCGGGGGCTCCCTTGTCCCCAGAGGCCAGGGTCGACCCCTCTTATCCCTGTGTTGGTTCTCTTCAGTTCTTCCAGAAATTTTAATCTGCCTCCTCCTCCTCCATTTGCTCTCCTCCCTCTCCCGCCTCCCAGTGGCTGTGTCTGATCAGATTCGGGGTAGAAACAGCCTCTGCTGCCAGGAAACAGGGCCCCCTTCAAGCCCCAGGGCTGCCCTGATTGGCTCTGTATACTTGACTGCACCCACACTTCTCCGGGCCTCAGTTTTCCCCACGCGAGACACCAAGCCCCCACCGTTCTCCAGCTGGGCGGCGGGGCAGTTCCTTACTCCCCCACAGACCCTCCCCGCTTGGTCCCCACCAAGCACAGCCCCACCAGCCCCAAAGCAGCTCCTTGGTTCTGCACCTTGGGTTTGACATCCTGTCTGTGAGGAGGAGGCCGCGTGGAGGGAGGGAATGGGGACGTGGGTGCAAGGGTGGGCAGGGGGCACGCACCGATCCGCTGCCACGGCACCTCTGGTGAGTTATGGTGCGTCCATGACTCCGGCTGACTGGTCTTCGTCTGATCTGCTTATTTCTCTGCAAACATCTGGGATGGGGGTTTGTAAGTCTGGCAGGGTTCAAGGAGAGAGCGTGGACAGCAGGCATGGGGTGGGGGGGAGGCCTCTAGCAAGGGTGCCCTGAGGGAAGGGGACCCCCATGTCCTCAGCCCCTTGGAGGTGGGGTCCCCAGCATGAGCCTCTGATCTTTTGGGGGTCCAGCCTCCCAATCTTTGCCTGGGTCTCAGATGCTCCAGAAATGAATTAAAAAAAAAAAAAAAAAAAGAATCGTGGAAGACAAATGTAATATGTCAAGAAAAGAAAAAAGGTCATTGCTGTTCTTTTTTATTTTTTAATTTTAATTTTTTTTTTTGGTTTAAAGAAAAAACAACAAACTATTGCAGCTTTTAGCCTTGGGAAGTCCTCTTTTTACTCTCTGTATCTCCCCTATTTTTTCTCTTCTCCCCATGTCATTGTGTTCTGCATCAAACCCCCTTTACATCCCTCAGAGCTTCGAGAAGGTTGGTGTGTTTTTTTCTTTTTTACTTTCTTTACCCACATTTTTACATTCTGAAAGTGACACGCACACACACGACACGCACACAGACACGCACACGCGCACACTCAGACACTCACATGGAAAATAAGAGCGAAAGATCTAATAAATAAATAAATGACGGAATACGAATAGTAAGCACAAAGCGAACAAAACAAAACAAAAAAAACCGCCAAGCGAGAGCAAAAACCCAGAAAGACACGAAAATTTCAGCCGCGCCCAGCCTGGCCTAGGGCCGGCCGCACACATGCGATGCTTGCATTGTGGTCGCCTCTATGCATCCGTTGGTAATGTTGTTGCTAAGTTTTTTGCACTCCTCGTCGTCATGGTAACTTGGGCCTGATGCATGCCGGGAGAATGTAAAAATTTCTCTGCATGCCACTCTTGTTGGTTTGGTCTGGTGAATTCCCAGCGCCTTCTGTTGGAGTGTTTCTCGTCTCCTGTTCTGTTTTTCTCCTTTGGTTTCCTTTGTATTTCTTTCTTTCTTTTATTTAATTATTATTACTAATTATTTTGGTTTTGTTTTGTTTTGGGGGGAAAAAACCGATCAGTTCGTTTTTTTTTCCCCCCTCTCATCCCCGTTCACCCTGGTCCCCTTCTACCCCAAAGCGTTTCGTCTTTGGTTCTGTCTCGTGTTTCCGTGCTATTTGCTTTCGGTTTCTTGGGCTGAGCTGTTCTGTGGTTGTTCTCCAAACGCATTGTGATTTAAAAGCCAGTGTTCCTGTCCCAGCTACCATCCAGGAGGGCAGTAGGGGTCCCACAGCTGGGATGCTGGGGCAGAAAGTGACCGCCCAGGCTCAAGGGCACTAGGGAGGTGACATAGACAGATGGTGGGGGGTGTGGGGGAGAGCAGCCCCATTTGCCTGGCCTCGCCGTCCAGCCCCCTTTTCCCCAGAGGTGGTGCCTTAGCCCCACAGCGCAGCCATGTTGGAAGGGGGCTTAAGCAGGCGTGTCCCTGTCTTTCTGCCTCAGCATGAGACCACCTCCCACTCTCCCAAACGACCCAGAAAACAGGCATTTGAAGCGCAGCTAAATGGGCAACAACCAGCATTTCAAGTTCTTGTTCACTAGAGCGGCAGTCCAAATGTGGGAAGTGGCTACCTTACCTTGGATCATCCTCCCGAAATGATGCATGCTTGGCACATAGGCAGTGCTCAAGATGGCAGCTGGTGTGATGACTTTGGCATCCTGGCTGGGCACAAATACAAAACTGTCTGTCAGAAAACGTAGCATGACCGACTTCGGAAGAAATACGCAGGCAGTTAGCCCGCCCTACAGTGCTATGCCTCCGCCTCCCAGGTGACGTTGGCTGCTCCTTCCACCCCCTCACCGGCTCTGGGCCCAGTCACAGGCATCTTGTCCAGCAACACAGCATGGTCACTTTCTGAGTACCTAAGCATCAGAACTGTGGAATTCTGGAGAAAACCCAGGGGAACTTTGGGCATAGCCTCTCCCCCCTCTCTCTCTGCCTCCCCAGCTCTCCCACTGCCTGTCTCTCTCTCTCTCTCTCTCTCTCTCTGTCTCTCCCTCTCTCTGTCTCTGTCTCTCTCTGTCTCTCCCCCCCCCCCCCCGCCCCCACCAAAGTATCTCTCTCACTCCTGCAAACCTTCAGAGATTTGGAGATGCATGCTCCCATCTTCTTCTCCCTCCCTGAAGAAAGTCAAGCCCTTGAGAATACTACTCCAACCCCAAATAAAAAAATCCATTTAGATTTCTAGCCCCTGGACCCTCGGCTGACTACCCAACGTAGGTGGGAGTTGAGAGAAGAGGCCAGCTTGTTGGGGCCACCATTTTTACCCTCTTGTCCCTCACCTTCCTTCCCTAATCTCCCACTTACTGGGAAGTCCGGGGCCAAGTTGGCAAGAGGACTTTAGATGCAGTAAGAGGAGATTGCTTTCTCCTGTCTCCTTTTTAACCCAGGGTGAGAGCTGCCAGGCCGAGCTGCAGAGGAGCTCCAAAAAGTAGAGGAGAGGTTCTCCCAACCCCTCCACCAAAGCTGGGTCCCCAGTGAATTAGAGCTGAGAAGTGGCTCAAGGTCTTGGGCCCGCCTGGATTCAAACGCTGCCACTGCCCCTCTCTGGCCATGTGACCTTGGGCTAGTCACCTGATCCCTTGGGGTCCCATTTCCTCATCTGCCCAAGAAGGGTCATCCCTGCTCTAACTCACAGGGGAGTTGGGAGGATTCCATTGAGCGAATTACTGCTCAAGTGCCCTTTGTTAGTGCCCGGCATAGAAGAGATCATCTAGTGGGATTGTAGAGCGGGGAAGGAAAGAGTTCGAGCAGACACTTCCCTTTTTTGGGGACCTCATCTGGCCCATTATGTACTTCGCAGAGCCACCGTTGGAAAAAGATGGCTATGGCAAAACTGCTTTGAAAAGAGCTGTAGGGCAGAAGTGAACTCACGTGCTCAGATCTCGTTTTTCGCTGGTGCTTTTTCTGAACCCATCCCATGGTTTCATTTTCTCCGGGTTCCGACCCAATTCCTGTGAGATCAGTGGCCGCCCTAGAGCCACATCTTTCATCTTTCCTCCTGTCACTCTGCCAGGGAATTTGGTGGCCACGGAGTACGAACAGGCAAAAAAAAAAAAAAACAAACAAAAAACGACAGGCCCAGCTTGGGCGCTGAGCTACCTTGCAGAGAAGCCCCAGTCCACCAGAAGAGGGGACCACCTGGCGTGTTCCACCCTGAAAGCTACAAGCATTTACACTGTTGCTAGGGCAGGCTGCCAGGAGTCCCTACCTCCAGCTGGACTCCTTTAATTCCCCGACACCAGCTTCTGCTGCCCCTGGGAGGTTCAGGGGGCGGGATATTCAGACGGGGCCCTTCTCCTCTTGAAATGGATCTCTCTGAGATGCAAAGGGCCGATGTCCAAACCGAGCCCACTTTTTAATACATCTGCCAGTCCCAGTCCCAGAACTCCCCTGGGGAAGATGCAGCTCCAGTTTTTAACAAGGTGGGAAGGTGATCAGATTACATTCTCCCTGGCTGTTGATTTTCTTGTTTGTCTCTTCAACGTTGTAAGGCTTTCCGGTCTTGCTTTGGTGGCTAAAGGTGGCGCCTTTACCACTTGACATTTGACATAGCATCATCAACCCATGGTGCGTGGGACCCAGTTAAATGGTGCACCGCCCGCCTGATGGTGTGAGGGCTTGCGGGGAGAACTTGGGAGTGAGCTGGAGGCATGGGGAAGAGCGGTCCAGGGACTCAGGATACCTTTAGGGTTTGGGAGGAGGTCAGATGGGGCTGGGATACTTCAATGACAGGTCTCGAATCTTGAGCTCAGGAATGGGACTCGATGCCCAATGCCAGTGGTGGGTCTAGATTGCCCCGATTTCCGGGTGCTCCCCAGAACTCTCTCTGTGTCCCATCCCCAGGCCTTTGCAGATCAAACCATGGTGTGGGATTTTTATGGGACAGATTTTTTTTTTTTAAATTAAACCTCTGGCACCCAAGCCATGTCAAATTGGTGGGTCTGACTTCTAGGTGTTTTCCTTACTTCCACCCCCAGCCCCAAAAAGGATTAGATACAAATACTGGGCCTGGAATCCCCCTCAACCTCCTGTATCTCCAGAAAGATTTGCACTGGGGTGTGTTGGTGAGCCCCCCAGTTCCTGCTGATCACGCCTGGTCGTGCCTCCCCCTGCCCTGCCCCCAAGGCCCCTGACATGACCCTGACAGAACCCAGCCCTTCTCCTCATCCCACCCTCATCCCAAGGGGAGAGGGGGCTCCAGGATGGGGCGGCAGGGAGGGGGCGTTCTGCAGGAACACTGAGCTCTAGAACTTCTCGCCTGCTGCCTGCCTCACACCCTTTGCATTGCTGTTTCCTCTGTTTTGGGGGAGGGGGGGAGTGGGGAATATTAGATTACACCTTGTCATTTGGAAAGCCCCACGTCTCCGGCCGCCACAGCGGGGGGGGGGGGGGGGGGGGGGGGGAAGGAAGTCATTTGATTGGCAAGATGTCATCCCATTTTCTGCTAGAACCAAAAAAAAAAGTGGGGCAAGAGAGAGGGTACCAAAAAAGGCAAATAAAATCAGTATCGATAGTGCAGCAAAACGTCCAACTAAAAATGCTAACAACTTGTTAAGGCTGCTGGTCAGCCGGTGGGCGGAGCTCCAGCCAGGTCCCTCCAGGCCATGCACGCTATCTCGATGGCAGAGGGAGCTGGTGGTGGGAGGGAGGAGGCAGGATGGTAGAAAGGGGGCAAGAACAGGAAGATGCCCAAGGCAGGCCATGGGGCAGTACCCCCCCTCCCTGGGCCACAGGCTGGGGTTCAACGGAGGGGCTGAGAACCGGGCCTTGGAATCAGGCTCGGAACCCCTCCCTTCCCTGGACAGGTGTAATCTAAGCTTCAATGAGCCCGTGGGGGCTGCAGAACTTCTTGGCATCTCTCCCCCCCCCCACCCGCATCCTCATTTTGGAGTCTAGAGGAGCACCCAGCAGCTCCTCTTACCCCAAAATGCCAGGCAGAGCTCCCCCCTCCCTCCCTTGGAGCTGCGGCTTGCCGAATAGTTGAGATGTCTGACACTGTCGAGTTCCCTACCTAGTGCTTCAACCAGATCACCTCACTTTTGAGTTTTCCCTCACCCCTCCCCACCCTTTCTCCCCTGAACCCCTCCCCCTTTTGGTTTTTGAGTTTCTGCCTCTTCCTGCCTGGGGGAGGGGTCGTCTCCCGGTTGCTTTGACGGTTTTTGAGTTGTTTTTCCATGTGAATCGGGGTTTGAAGCAACCCACCCCCCCCCAACCTGCCACCCCCCACCGCCCACCCTCCTGACCCCCTCACCCATGCGGGTCCTCCCCGCTGGGACCCCCGGCTACTCGGTGACGAGAAGAGCTGGAAACGAGAGCCAGCTGGAGCGTGCTGAGGACCAAGGCTGGTGTGGTCCCCTTATAACCTGCCTGGACCCTCCATTCAGGTCGGTAATTGGGGGCGGGGGTCCCGCGGGGCCACTCCGTCCTGTGGGCTCTGCGCCCACCTTACTTTCTAACCCGCACCTCAAGCTTGCAGCCAGGGGTGGAAAGATGTCGTGGGTGGGTGTCATCACCAAACTGGGCAGAACACAGCGTCAGCCACCCGCCCTTGCTGGTTGGGAGGTTGCCCGGAGGCCTAATGAGACCCCGCAGGGGGTTCTGAGCCACCTAGTGCTGATGGGCATGATCCTCCCCAAACTTGTGGCAAACCAGCCCTCTTCCTACAGCACACCCTTAGAAGCAGATGAAGCGAATGAGAAAGCAGGTAGGCAAAGTTTCTCAGCTGTCAGCGTTTACAGCATATTGGCAGATCCATTTAACTGATGGCTGCTGGTCATGTTCAGGATTGTGAGCACTAAAATTACTGTTGTTGATAAATGCCCATCCACATTTAACTGACTTATAATTAACAATCCTATACTGCAGGCTTTTTACATATTCAAGATAGATGCTTGTCCCTGCTTCTGAAAAAAGTTGGAGGTATCTTCCAGATCTCCCCAAGGAGAGATACTTTAAGTTCAGATGTGAATGGGGTCTCTGGGGCAAGATGTTGAGCCTTATTACACAGGGATAAATTTGGCTCATATTTAACCTTTAAATCCTAAATCTAGCACTTATTCCCTTCAATATTCCAATAATCCTTTTCTGTATGGGCATCTTACTAATGGCTTCTGGACATTTGTTATAATGACTGCTGGATAGTATTCAACTGGTGGTCACTGGTTATTATTCAGTTGATAGGTATATATAGGTGATGGGGTACTTTGGCCCTCTTTGTCGTCCCCAGAAGGTAAATACTCATGAGTTTGAAAGAGCCAGGTGCCAAGAAGAGACACTTGGCTGTAATTCTTGCTACTTGCCGTGGTGAGAGAAGACTCGCTTTACCCGAGAGGCAGGGACCAGGCAGTCCTGGCTTTGAGCTCTGGCCCCACCACTTCCTTGGTGTCTTCCAGCTAGCCCTATCACTTCTCTGAGCCTCCACTGCCTCATCCACAAAATGGGCAGTACAGATATTTGCCGCACCAAGTTGGAAGGGATAAAGAGATGTGGGGATTCTACTGAAATTCTGTTTCCTTTTTAACTAATTCGTCCCAAAGTCCCTTAAGGTAGAGAATCTAGCTGATCTTCCCCCACCCCCCACCCCTGGGAGGCCAGAAGGAAACTTCACTGGCCCCATGCCCAGGCTGAGTACCCTCTGTGTGCTGGGTACTGCCTCAGTCAACCTAAGGGCCTTCTGAGCATGTCCCCAGTTACCCCCATTTCACAGATAAAGAAATCGAGGCACCTGAGGGACCTCCCCAAGGCCCACGGGTCTTATTCTGCTACATCAGCTCTCCTGCCTCTGCCTAGAGAGGTTCTCTGTGAGACTCCGAGCTCATGAGGAATTGCCTTGCTGTGTGCTCAGCGTGTCTGAGACAAGGGCTGTTCATCCAGCCCTCAGCCAGGGGCAGGATGTCCCCGAGAAGCGGGGCTGGGCTGGTTTGCCCCGAAGGTGGTTCTTCTGTGAGGATCTCACCTCCGTGGCCACTTCGAACCCGCAGCCGGGGTTCTCGAGTGCTGGGTGGGGAGGCCAGACTCTGTGTTCTGCCGCGGGCGGGGGGGGCATCTCCCTGGGGAAGTCACAGTCCTCCTCCCTTTCAGACCCCGATTTTCAGCCCCACACATTCCATGTCTTTTTATTTTGTTTTGTTTTGTTTTTGTTTTTTCCTTTTTGCTTTTGGGTGTTTTGTTTCAGAGGAGATCTTTGTTTGGTTGTGGTGTTTTTTTTTTTGGATTTTTCCTTTTCTTTTTTTTTCCGCTTTGTTTTTTCATTTGTTCCTCCTGGTTTGGTTTTGGACGTCGATGCCGTTTTCTGTCCTTGATTAATTAGCTCCCCCACGCTCATCCCCCATCGTGTTCTGTTTCCATGACAACGCAGCGTCGGGCATCCCACTTGTGCCTCGCTGTGGATGCCGGCGGCTGGCCTGGACCGCGTCCGCTGGCTGGCCAGACCCCATTCTCCCCGACTCCCCCCACCCTCCACCCAGCCCTGCCAGAAAGCCACCCCCCATCCCAGTGCCCTGCCCCGCCCCTCACCCCCAGTCTGTCTGCATGGCCCCTCTGTCTCCCCCCGCCCGCACCCCCACTCCTCCCCTCCAGTGATACCTTCCACTTCCTCCATCCCGTCTCCAACGTGACACTGGACTTTTCGTGGGGCTTCCTTTTCCGAAGGGCTGCCGCTTCTTTGCCCTGTCCCCCCACCCCCATGGAGCCGCCCCCTCCTCTTTGCCTCTAGCCATCTGGATTCAGGGAGCAAGGGTTGGGATTTCCAGCTTAGAAGCCAGGCTGGAAGAGCGGGGTTCCCGGGCTTGCTTCCCTTTTTCCCCTGGAGCCCCCTCCTCTGTAAGGCAAGCCAGACCCCGACAGCCACCCCACCACCACCAATAGTGTGTGGAATCAAAGGCAGGTCGGGGTGCCAAAAGTCATTTTGTGGCCCTCTTGAGCCTTGTTGAGTCTCCAGTCTGTCATCTCTGTAGTTTGAGACAAGACTCCCTGACCCGTCCAAAGCTGGGGACCCACGAGGCCCCAAGGTTTTAGCCAGTGACACCCTCTTTCTGGCTCGAAGGATCTACTAGGTCATCCCAGGTCCCGCCCGCTGCAGTTAAACATCTCCTGTGGGGCAGCCACGCCTTTTGGAAGTTCAGGTGCCATTAGCGTCCGCCCCTCCCCCGCACCCCCAAAACCTGTCCAGCTTCCGAAAATGGAGCCCCCGAAATGCATCCTGCTGCCTTCACGGTCTGCGAGATTGGGACAGAAGGCTGCACCCGCTTCCCCGCTGAGAAACGCACAGAACATGTCCCTGTTTTCTCAACGTTCAAGCTCATTCCCTTGTTTTATTATTATTATTATTATTAATTAATATCCTATTTATGATTCTGCCAGGGCTGTGATGTGACAATGTGACGTGTCACATTGGGTCACATCCGCTAGAATTAATATGCAGCATTGAAGTGGGCCCCCTCCTCCCTCCTTCTCTGTCTCTGCCCCCCTCTCTCTGGGCCTGTCTTCCTGTTTTCTCTCTCCCGTAGCTCCTCTCTCTCTTCTGTGGCACCCACGAGCGTGCACTGAAGGCCCCTGAAACCCAGGCCTCTTCCCTTGCATTACCTCTCTCTCTCTGTCCCTCCTTCTGCCTCTCTCTTTCTCTCTCTCTCTCTCTTTCTCTCAACCAACCTATTTTGCATGCTGTTTGTGACTCTGAGAGCTGCATCTATCAATGGAAACTTGTCAGATCCGACAGAAGCTTTTAGAAGGGTTTCTCAACCCAAAAACCCACAAAAATTTCATTAGAGTTTCTCATCTTTTCCTTGAGGGCCCCCTGGGAAGTGGGCAGGGCCCCTGAGTCACCGGAGGGGACGAGGGTCAGGGGCCGAGGTCCTGGTCCCCTCTGCCTCCTGGGGCCGGCGGATTCCGTGACCTCCCCGCTCCCCGTCCCGACGTCCCCAGAGCCACCCCCCCACATACAGCTGCAGCCAGAATCTTCCGAAGCTCCCCACTTGGGAGAGCGGGCGGAGGGGCTGCTCGCTAAAGCCACGTCTGTCAGCAAAGATGAGAAACAGCTGATAAATTTTTGTGTTTGTAACTGTGCTGTGACCAGCCACTCTGGTCTCTTGAAACCCTGTTGCTACGAAATAATGCTTCATGTCTCTTTTTATTATATATCGATATATCTCTCTCTATATTGTTTGTGAAGTACCTTCCTTTGAAGTTTTGGTTTCTTTGTGTTGGAATTTGATTTTTTAATTTGGTTTTTTTGTTTTCTTTTCATTTGGAAGAAAAAAATTTTTCAGCTGGGGGGAAGAAAACAGCCCTGTTTATATTTAAATTGTTTTCCACTTTTTTTTCCTTTTTTTCTTTCTTTCCTTCCTTTCTTTCTTTCTTTCTTCCTGCTTTTCTTTCTTTTTTCCCTCTGCATCCCGTCTCCCTGCCCCCCCACCCCGCACCCCTCCCCCCACCCGCCGCCGCCCACCCCCAGTCCGCCGCGTGGCTCCGCGATTCTCCATCTTGCCCATGAGCCACGAGATCATGCCAGGTGGCAACGTGAACATCACCTGCGTGGCTGTGGGCTCGCCCATGCCCTACGTCAAGTGGATGCAGGGGGCCGAAGACCTGACGCCTGAAGACGACATGCCCGTGGGTCGGAACGTGCTGGAGCTCACAGACGTCAAAGACTCTGCCAACTACACTTGCGTGGCCATGTCCAGTCTGGGCGTCATCGAGGCCGTGGCCCAGATCACAGTGAAATGTAAGCGGGGCCCGTGGGGCCCAGGAAGGCAGGTCATCTCTTGACACCCCTCTCCCGGGGACACAGGTTGGGGGTACAGGTGGAAAAGCTCCGAGTTTCCATTCTGGCTTTGGTCATTCGTGGCTGCCAAGGGGACAGTTGTTTCGTGAACAGATATTATTGGTTACACGTTATTCTGGGCCCAGCCCTTTGGAGCGAGGCATGGTCTCATTCTGCCAAGCTTAGAGTCCAGCATGAGAAACACCCGCATAGCCAGGCAGCTGTGATACAGCCTGATTGGGATTGTGACGGGGATCCCATGGCACTGTTCAGACCCCCAGAGTAAAGGTCACACCTCCGAGGAAAGTTAGGTCAGAGAAAGATTAAAAGTTGAACAGGAGGGCGCCTGGGTGGCTCAGTCGTTAAGCGTCTGCCTTCGGCTCGGGTCATGATCCCAGGGTCCTGGGATCGAGCCCCGCGTCGGGCTCCCTGCTCGGCGGGAAGCCTGATTCTCCCTCTCCCACTCCCCCCACTTGTGTTCCCTCTCTCGCTGTATCTCTCTCTGTCAAATAAATAAAATCTTTAAAAAAAAAAAAAAGAAAAGTTGAACAGGAATGAGCCAGAGAAGATGGAGAACACTTCTAAGGGAAGGAAATGGACTGTGCAGACTTAGAGAGATGGGGCCGGGATAGAAGACTATAGATTGTCCTGACGTCTCAAGTTTGTGGTGAGATTCAGAGGAAGGTGCCCCCAAATATTTTTCTAGCTTTAGAACAGGGGCGCGCAGACTATAACCTGCAGGCTGGATCTGGCCCTCCTCTAGTTTTTTTAAATAAAGTTTTATTGGCACACAGCCACACCCATTCACCCAGGTCTTGTGTGTGGCAGCTTTTGGGCTGCAGGGGCAGAGCTGAGTAGTCTCAACGAAGACTCTCTGGCCTACAAAGCAGAAAATAGTTACTGTGGGGCCCTTTGCAAGCAGTTTGCCAAGCCCTGCCCTCAGGCCATAAAAAGTGTCATCTCCAGCTGGTTGGTTGGTCATTTTGCCGAGGAATCGAACTTCTCCTGGGGCCTCTGTGGCGTAAGAATTTGGGACAAGTGGGAGAGAAAGTCACGATTATCCAGGTGCTAGGGACACAGCTGTGAACAAGACTCTGGTCCCTGCTAAGCACTGGGCAAGGGCGCCTCTAGCTAGGGTGGTGTGTGGGAGGCTTTAAGGAATGAGAAGGAGCTGGCCATGTGGCCCTCTGGGGATGGAGCATTTCAGGTACAGGGAACAGCAGGTGTGATGTGGGAACACACAGCGTGGCTGAGCAGAGTGAACCACAGAGAGGGGGACAGACCTCTCAGATTCTCAAGGGTAAATATTTTTCTTAAAGAGCAGTTTTTTGTTTTTTTTTTTAAGTCACCCATTTTCAGCTTTACGGGCCATCTAGTCTCTGCGACATCCCCCCAGCTCTGCCAGAAGCAGCCATCTGCAATACGCAGGCACGGCTGTGTTCCAATAAAACTTTATTTATAAAAACAGGTGCTGGGGGCGCCTGGGTGGCTCAGTCGTTAAGCGCCTGCCTTCCGCTCAGGTCGTGATCCCAGGGTCCTGGGATCGAGTCCCACATCGGGCTCCCTGCTCGGCAGGAGGCCTGCTTCTCCCTCTCCCACTCCCCCTGCTTGTGTTCCTGCTCTCGCTATCTTTCTCTCTGTCAAATAAATAAATAAAATCTTAAAAAAAAAAAAACAGGTGCTGGTCCTCAGGCCATAGTTTGCCACACCCAGCTATAGATGATGGGACAGGGGTCATTAGGCCTGTGGTCACTGCCGAGGAAGTCAAGGCTCAGCGAGGGCAGTAGCCATGTGGCTGAAAGTCACAGAGCCTTCGGGGTCTGCAGCCAGCGTGCCTGACATGTGACCCTGCCTCCCACCCACAGCTCTCCCCAAAGCCCCGGGGACTCCCGTGGTGACAGAGAACACAGCCACCAGCATCACCATCACATGGGACTCCGGCAACCCAGACCCCGTGTCCTACTATGTCATCGAATATAAATCCAAGAGCCAGGACGGGCCCTACCAGATCAAAGAGGACATCACCACGACGCGTTACAGCATTGGTGGCCTGAGCCCCAACTCGGAGTATGAGATCTGGGTGTCCGCTGTCAACTCCATCGGCCAGGGGCCTCCCAGTGAGTCAGTGGTCACCCGCACGGGCGAACAGGCCCCAGCTAGCGCACCCCGGAACGTGCAGGCCCGCATGCTGAGCGCCACCACCATGATCATCCAGTGGGAGGAGCCCGTGGAGCCCAACGGCCTGATCCGGGGCTACCGGATCTACTACACCATGGAGCCCGAGCACCCCGTGGGCAACTGGCAGAAGCACAACGTGGATGACAGCCTGCTGACCACTGTGGGCAGCCTGCTGGAGGATGAGACGTATACCGTGCGCGTGCTGGCCTTCACCTCCGTGGGCGACGGGCCCCTCTCGGACCCCATCCAGGTCAAGACACAGCAGGGAGGTGAGCTGCCAGTGGGAGGTGCGGCTTCTGTGGGGACAGCAGGATTCGGGGTCGTTGAAACAGAGGAGGAGGAGGTGACAGGGCCGGGGGGAGGGGGCAGTCATGTATCTCGTAGCATGCAGCTAGCTGGTCTTGCCTGGAAGCCACAAAATGGTTTGTTCATCCTGCATGGTGCTTTAAAATATTTTCGTGCTAGCATTTCAAACGCAGGAAGTTGTCCCAGAAAACCCACATTTCTGTCTTCACTTGGGAAATTCGATTTGGCAAGCCCACGGGGCTATGACTGGACATCCAGACAGATCCTGGCGGCTGTGTCTGAGTTTGAGAACCCCTGCTCTCCGTTCTCATCGGAGATTGATGCCACCTCCTTTGAAATTATAAAGGGAAAGCACATCTGCCCAAAGGCAGCCGGCTGGCCTCCTGCTGGCTCAGGTTGAGGGTGGGGCATTTAGGTGTGTGGGGCCCCAGCTCCCTGGGTTTCCCGTCCTTTCCTGTCCGCCTCAGGCTTCAGAACCTCAAAGCCAAGAAGACTCAGCAGCTGCCCCAAGGAAAGGACAGAAGGGTCAGAACTGTGGTGCTAGAGAGCACTCACAGGATGGGGAACCCGTGTTTTGAAACGTCATCCCCACAGTCCCTCTGTCCTTCAATTTGGAGGAAGCAGAGAGGGTGGGGGGATTGAGGTGGGCCCCTTGGCAACAAGGGGTGGCAAGGGGCCCCCAGGGAAAAGAAGAGAAATGAGAACAGTGGAGAACATTCCAGGAGCATCGGGGAACAGGCAGCCTTACCTCCAGGGCAGTGCTGAGCTTCATGGGGCTCTTTTTTGGGAGAATGGGGACACCTGGTGGGTTGGGCACCCCATGTGGAGTGGGCCCCTCCCCGGCCACCCCCATTTCTCCTCCTCTCCCCTCCCCCACAGTGCCTGGCCAGCCCATGAACTTCAGGGCCGAGGCCAAGTCCGAGACGAGCATTGGGCTCTCGTGGAGCCCCCCGCGGCAGGAGAGCATCATCAAGTACGAGCTCCTGTTCCGGGAGGGCGACCACGGCAGAGAGGT
>NC_058403.1:210804063-210827111 GCF_002201575.2 Neomonachus schauinslandi
GGGGGGCAGCGGGAGGGGGCGGGGCGGCGCGCCCTCAGGTCTCACTGACTTGGTGCCCGGATGTCTCTCTTCCCCCTGCTCTTGGCCGCTGGTGGATTGCGCATCCCTCCATCTCTCCCGTGTCTCTGTCTCTGTGTCTCCATTTGTCTCTCCTGCCCTGTTTGTGTCTCTTTCACAATCTCTGTGTCTCTGTCTCTCTGTCTCCCTGGCTCTCTCTCTGTCTCTGCCTCTCTGTCTCCACCTCCCCCCCCCCCCCCCCCCCCCCCCGGGGGGGGGGGCCCTTCCCCCCCGCCACGGCCTTTGTGGTGGAGGACCTCAAGCCCAACACGGAGTACGCCTTCCGCCTGGCGGCCCGCTCTCCGCAGGGCCTGGGCGCTTTCACCCCAGTGGTGCGGCAGCGCACACTGCAGTCCAGTAGGTGTCTCGCGGAGCCCGCTCTTCCCTGCGGGGGGGGCCCCAGCGCACACTGACCCTGGCCGCGCCGCCGCAGCGGGGGTGGGGGTGGGGGGCCTGGCCTCGGACGTGCCCACCCGCGCTGCGCTGGGGGTTCCCGCAGGCCCTGCTTCCCCCGGCTCCCTGGGCCTGGAGCCCTGGGGGCGCCAAGGTTCGCCCGCTAGGTCGGGGACAGGTGTCCACTGCACCTTCTCTCTCCTTCCGCCTCCCCCGCCCCTCCCCAGTCCTGTACCTGGGGCTCATGGAACAGCCACGCTGTGCCTGATCCTAGGCGTGGGGGGCGGGAGGGGGGGCGCGGCTATGTGAGGCTGTCCCAGATCACACCCCATCATTCCCAGAGCTCACAGTGCACAGAGACCAACCACCTCCCCAGATGGCCCTGCCCCCCCAGACAAGGTCCCCCATTGCCAGGGGCAGGAGCAAAAGGGGAGGGGGGTGCAGGCCCCAGGATAGGCTCTTGAATCCCTGGAGCTCTTTGCCGGGCCTGCCCTGCCTCCCTGTCACAGGCAAGTCACCTTTTGGCCAGAACACTGCACCCGGCAGCTGGCTCTGGGCCACGTTGTGGCCCCTACCACCGCCCTCCTTGCCTGCTCTGAGCTCAGGGCCTAGGCCGCTGTCTCCCTGCCTCCCCTCCTCCCCCTGCCCCTCTTCTGTGCTCAGCCTGGCCCCGCATGGCCTCCACCGCCGTGCCCCCACCGCCGTGGCCCCCTTCCCCCTTCTCAGTCAGTCATAGCAAACCGCCCCAGGCCTTGTTCCGGAAGCAGCCTCGGTGTTCAGACCTTCAAGTCCCCCGCCCCCTGGTGTGTGCACACGGGGGGGGGGGGGGTCACCGGTCAGTGGCGAGTGATGGCAGCTTGGGCCTGGGTGTCTGAGCCGCTGGGATCAGGGGCCTCGGAGACGCAGCACCCCCGCCATCCCCAGCCCCCTTCCCTCCTCCCTACTCCCTCGCGCCGAGCCGAGCGCTCTGCAGCTCCCAGGCGTCTGGGCGCGTTTGTGCGTGAGGCGATCAGTGAGGGTGTCCTGTGGCTTGGCGGCCACGTGAGACAGACCGGCACGGGTGCCGCGAAGGTGAGTACACGCTGGTCTCAAGCAGGTTCACAAAAACGGCCCACCCTGCGTGCTCCCCAGTCTGTGCTCCAGGAGCTCTGGGCTGCAGAGTCCAGAGCCCAAATTGAGCACTCCCCCCGCAAACTTTCTACTCCACGGTCAAGAGCCACGCCTGCCCAGAAATGGGGAATCTGGAACTACCTGCCCGCCACGCCTGTCCGTGGGTCCGTCACACCCTCCTCCCACCCCCCCAAGTGTCACGCAGGTTGGGCTGGATTGTGAAGGAGGCGGCCTCCGTGGTCGTCAAGAAAGCGGCTTTGGCCCAGCCACTTGAAACCTCTGGGGCGGCCCAGGACAGGGAGTGGGGGAGAAGGGACTCCCCGCTTCTCGCGCCAAGACGGGTGGGGCCCGAGAGAACTGGCAGCAAGACTCAGGGCCAGGCATATCCCCCTGGGGACTGCAGGCTTCTTAGGCTGAACTCAAGGGTAGGTGGAGGCCAGACCACTCAGCCGTGGGTCTCCCCACACCGTCTCACCTTCCCGCCTCGTCGGCACCAGTCTGGAACTGCGGCGTGCCCACACTGGGGGCCAGAGCAGGGCTTGGGCCCGCTTGCGTCCGGAGACCCACCCAGAGCTCGGTCTGGCCTTATAGCTCAGCACTCGGCCACTCCCTCCCTCGTAAGAAAGTCTTATAAGTTAGCAGTTGAAGAGTGGAAGGTAGGTAACCAGACTGGGAGTTTTCTGGAAGGCGTCTTTCTTTCTTTTATTATGGTTTTTCTCATCATCATCACCATCACCGTTGTTTCTTATTTTATTATGGTTTTGATTTTATTTTTCCTCCCCCTTTCTCAGTGAATCCATTCCTTCCAGCACATTCTTTGGTTGGTTTTTCCCCTCCTGCCTGATTCCCCCAGGCACTTTTGGTTGGGGTGGCTGGTCAAGAAATGGGGGGAGAGGGCCCCAAGTGTCTGGTATCAGGGGAGGGGGACGCTGGCATTTCACTTTAAGTGAGGCCGGAGGGTCGTTCTATTTGAAGTAAGCCATTGGAGAGGCCTCTGAGGTATCTGGTAGTCTGATGTCTTTCAGGATAGGGGCCTCTCTTTCTTCTCTGGGTGGCCCCGGCATGGAGTATGCACGAAACAAGTACTGTCTAAACATATGCTCAGTGAACAAATGGGGCTACCATGATGGTAAGGGTTCTCTGTGCCCTGACATGAAGCAAAGCCAGTGGTCTCTCTGGGCCTCCCTACAGGCAAGGAAAATTCTGGAACCATGGGCCGTTGAAGTCATGTGGCTCCAGCCATCCTCAGCTGGCCTGAGGTTGAGGTCTGAGTCCCCATTCTCAACTCAAGATAGCCCCTGGACAACAGCTGAGCCTGGGTTCAAATCTTGGCTCTTGCCACATGCCCTTGGCAAGGAAATTTTGCTGTTTCCAGCCTCAGTTTCTTCATCTGTAAAGTGGGAGGTGATATGCGAAAAGCACCCAGGGTAGGTGGGGTCTGGCACCCAGTAGGTACATAACCGATGATCATAGAAAACCAGGCAGCTGGGCTTTCAAACTGATTTCCCCACGTGTAATGTGGAATGAGGCTGGAGGGGTGATAGTTCTGGCCATTTATGCGTCTTGAGAATTAAATGATGTATCATCGGGGACACATTTTGAGTGTAAAGGGCTTAGGGAATGGGGTGTGCCGAAGATGTGATGCATAGACTGTGAGGTTTATTACCAGGAATGGCCTTAATACAGCCTCGTAGTAGGTACTGAGCAGATGGGGACTTAATGTTATTCCCATAAAGCCCTTAACACACACAGTAGTTGCTTAATATGTGCAAACTATCGCTGTTATTTAACAAAGCCCTTAGCACGCTGCCTAGCACACAACAGGTGTGTCCTAAATGCTCTTTTAAATCTAAGCACGGATTGGCATGGTGCGAGGCACATAATGGGCACCCAATGAATGGAAGCCATTAGTCATTTATAACAAGCTTTCCTTGGTGCCCCATGCACAGTAGGTGCCCCAAACACGGGGGCTATGAGTATTGTTCCGTGAAGCCCTTGACAGAATGGCTGGCATACAGTAAGTGCTCAATAAGTGGCACTTTCTTGAAGGAGGTTGGCCTGGCTCTAGGCACATAGTACGTGCTCAGATAAGAGCCGTTGTCCGTCTGACAGGGCCTAGTGTGGTTTCGAGTATACAGGTTTTGCTCAAAACGTGACCTTGTTATCTGCAAAACTTTTGGCACTGGGTGTGCAAACAGTAGGTGCTCAAGAAGTGAAACCTGTTACCATTTATCTAGAAGGCCCTTAGCACAGACCTTGGCACACAGTAGGTGCTTAAGAAGCGAGGGCTATTAATGTTCTACAAGGCCCTTAGCACAGTGCCTAACACGTAGTAGGTGTTTAATAGGTAGGGACGGTTGCTGTTTATTCAGTAAGGCCTCTAGCACAGGGCCTGGCATGTAGTAGGTCCTCATTGTGTGGGGACTGTTACTGTTATCTGATAAAGTGCCTGGCATGGAGTAGGTTCCATGTAAATGGCAACTGCCGTTTTTATCTTTGGAGGGCTATTGATGCCCAGCCCATAGTAGGCGCTCAATAAATAAGAGTTGGCCACCATCCATGATGGCCTTAGTGTGGTGCCAGAGGAACTATATGATCTGTAAAAACCTTGGCACACAGTAGGTGCTAATCAGGGCTGTACCATCTGTAAAGTCCTGAGCCTGGGACCAGCCCAGGAGGTGCCCAGCTAACGGGCACTTGTATTATTACCCTACGAAGCCCTTGGCATGCTAATTGGCAAACAGTAGGTGCTCAAGACACGGACATTATTTTGTCTTCCAAGTGAGGCTGAGAGGGTGGTCCTAAGTTGAAGTAAGCCACAGGGTGGCCTCCGGGGCCCCTCATAGAACAGTTCAGTACATAGATGCTTTTACCATTAATCTGTGAAGCTCTTACACTGTGTCTAGCACACAGTAGGTGCCCAATAAATGGGACTTTTACTGCTTTTACCCTGGCAGTGCCACTCCCCTGGCACACAGTAGGTGTTCAGCCAATAAATGCATTTACTGTTATCCTATAAAAAAACTTAGCGCTATGCCTAGCACACAGTAGGTGTCTGATAAATGGGGCTTTTATTGCAATTACCTGGCGTGGTGCCTGACACACAGTAGGTGCCTAATGGAGCTTTCGCTCTTCCTCTGGCACAGGGCCTGGCATACAGTAGGTGTTCAATAAATAGGTCCAATTACTGGTCTTCAATGACGCCCTTGGCGTGGTGCCTGGCACATAGTAGGGGTTCGATAAAGAGATGCTTTTACTGTTACTCTGTGATGCCCCTAGCACCGTGCCTAGTGCATGATAGGTGCCTCATGAATGGGGATGTTACCGCTATTCCGCAGGGCCTCCTACGTGCCCGGGGGTGCAGCCCCGGGCGCTGAGCGCAGTGTTCTTGGCCAGCCCTCCCGGCCCCCACCCCCACCCGTCCATCTCACCTTTGGTTGACACCCACTTCTTTTGGGTTCGACTTTCTCTTTGATTTGGTTCTGTTTTGTTTGTTATCATCTTCTGTTTTATTTTCTCTTTCCCATCTTTTGTTTCCCCGCCCCCTCCCCCGCCCATCCCGCCTCCCCTCCCCGCCCCCACGTTCTCCCCCCTCCAATAGAACCGTCAGCCCCCCCTCAAGACGTTAAATGTGTCAGCACACGCTCCACGGCCATTTTGGTAAGTTGGCGCCCACCGCCGCCGGAAACGCACAACGGGGCCCTGGTGAGCTATAGCGTCCGCTACCGACCGCTGGGCTCGGAGGATCCGCAACCCAAGGAGGTGAACGGCATCCCCCCGACCACCACTCAGATCCTGCTGGAGGCGCTGGACAAGTGGACCGAGTACCGCATCACGACTGTCGCTCACACAGAGGTGGGACCAGGGCCCGAGAGCTCGCCCGTGGTCATCCGCACCGACGAGGACGGTAAGCACTGGCCCCAGCCGGGGACCCCGCAGGCCCCAGCCCGCCCCGCACCTCGGCACCTTCTGGCTCTGCAAAACGGGGCTGGCTGGTGGTCAAAAGGTAGAAGCCACAATCTGGAGGGCGAGACATGAAGCAAGCAGCCTCCCCCACGGAATCCTGGGCTCCTTGATCCTGGAATGCTCCATCCTAGACCTTCCGGGCAGTATTTTCTCCCGAGCCTTGTGCCTGGGAAGTTAAGCTGGCAGCCCGTATATGTTTTGGTCTGATGGTGGAAAGAATGGAAACAGTGTGGGAAACGGCCAGCAGCACTTGCAACAAACGTAGGGTCCTTGACCCCAGAAACCTAGCTTTTAGACTCTGGGGATAAGCCGGGATCTGCAGCGTCCTCGGTCCGAGCCATCCTATCTGGCAAGTAGGTGGGCTGCAGCGCGCTGCTGAGGTTTAACAATCAGCTTCTGGGGCACGGAGCCCGATTTGTAGCAATGGCCAGTTTCTGCAGTGTCAGCCTCCCCGCTGTTGGCTGACTTTCCAGCTAGAAAGTTTTGAGCTGCAAAGTGAGGGGAGGCTCTGGTCTGGAGTCAGTTGGTAGAAGCTGGGGCATGGGGAGAAATGAAGGCAAGCAGCTTCTCCAACAAAACTGCAGTTCCTTGGCCTTGGGAACCCGGCTTGCCTTCCGAGCCATGGCCTAAAAGGTCCGGTCGGCAGCCCCACATTGGGTCAGAAGAGCGGGGAAGAGATGGAGCAGTTGTTCATGCCAGAGTGTGGGGTGTGGCTGGGTAGGAAGAGCTGTGATCCGTGGGGCTGGCCGCATACTGGGATGCATGGGAACATGCAGCTGGACTGGGTTCAGACCAGGGCTTTGCTTCTTACTAACCATGCGATCGAGGGCCCAGCTCTCGGGCCTGTTTCCCCATCCATAAGATGGGAATAAGAGCCCCTGCCCAGAAGGGATGCTGTTAGGATGGAGGCAGGTGGGTAATGACCGTGGAACGGGGCGTGCAGGGCCCACTCGTGTCATGTGGCCTGGGCAGGTGGCTTAGGCTCTGGGGGGCCTCAGTGGACCGTCTGTAAGTGGGGCACACCATTGGACCCCCTCCCCCCCCCCCCCCCGCCCCCCGGGCTTGTGGGAGCCATGAAGGAGGCATGCCCTCCCGGCTGGTGGTGAGCGCTCAGACCACCACGTTAACCGGCAGCCACTTGGCACTTGGCACCCTGGCATCGGGCAGCGGTGCTGCCCCGGGGGCAGGGCCAGGCGCCCCAGTAACGGCCCTGCCCGCCCCTCCCCTGCCCCCGCCAGTGCCCAGCGCGCCGCCGCGGAAGGTGGAGGCGGAGGCGCTCAACGCCACGGCCATCCGCGTGCTGTGGCGCTCACCCGCGCCCGGCCGGCAACACGGCCAGATCCGCGGCTACCAGGTCCACTACGTACGCATGGAGGGCGCCGAGGCCCGCGGGCCACCGCGCATCAAGGACATCATGCTGGCCGATGCCCAGGTGGGCGGGGTTCCGGGGCGGGGCCTGGGTGGGCGGGGCTCCAGGTGGGCGGGGCGGCACCCAGACCCTGCGCTCCTGCCTTCTCCCTGCTTCTCTCTCTCTCTCTCTCTGGCCACCTGCTCACCTACTCCTCTCTCCCCTGCCACCTCCTCCCACGCTTAGTGGGAGACGGACGACACAGCCGAATATGTAAGTAGCACCCCTGCCCGGCCATTGCAGTGTTCTCCCGCGGGCCGTGCAGTGATGTGACACCCCACCCTCCCCACCCTGCACGTCTCTTGTAAGAGGATCTTCTCCCCTGGGCCCCAGATGCCTACTGGTTACTTGGAGCTTGTAGCCTCAGTTTTCAATCAGGCAAATGGGCGTAGGAGCCCTGCTGGGGCCCTGGACCCAGAGGGTATACATTAGCCCTCTTACCTGGATGGGCCCTTGACCCACCCGGCTCACACGGTGCCCCTCCTGCCCAGCCCCCAGCCTTGCTCTGGTCACGGTTTTCACCGCCACACCTTCGCTCAAGCTTTTTCTGCAGCCCCAACCCATCCCTGCACCCCACAACCTCCCCTGTTGGACCCAGGCCTGGCAGATCCAAACTGGGCCACTTTCCAACCCAGCCAGACCCTTTTAACACCTGTCTCAGTCTTCTCTGACCTCGAAATTTCTCTCTCTGGCCAAAGCAGCCACTTCATCGTGGCCCTTGAGTGGTGAGAGGGTCAGTGGGCCCTGGGGTGGGTCGGGAAGGAGGCCTGCAGGACTGTTTCCATCAGCCCCCCCCCCCCCCCCCCGCTTTCTCCGGGGGCCCTGAAGCAGTCGGCTGGCTGTGTGGCACTTGGGGCAAATTGCTGCCTCTCCCTGGGCTGTCTTCCTGCCCTAACACAGAGGGGCGGCTCTTCTGAGAGCCCCAACTCTGATGTTAAACTGACACCAGCCCCACTCACTCACTCATACAGGCTTTGCCTTTTCCCTACCCCCGGCTGGAGGCATAAGTTCCCAAGAAGGGCTCCAGCTCAGCCCCTCCCACCCACCAAGACCCTGGGAGGGACTGAACATGAGGCTCAGGAGCAGGAGACCCTCTCTTCGTGCATCCCTGTCCCCCTCCTCATGCTCCTGACCTGGGCCCCCCCCCAGCCCCCAGGCATGCTGGACCGTGTTTGTGGGTGTGCATGCGTGGGGACCTGGGCACACATGCGACTGTGAGGGTGGATGCCGAAATGTGTGCAAGGTTGGGTGGCTCGGACATTTGTGGGACAAGCCTTAATTTCCTGAGCGGTGACCAGGACAGACCTGAGCCCGCCCTCCTGGGGGTCACAGTCTAGTGTGGGAGAGGACAGCTAATTGGAACAAGACACAAATACACTTGGCCCTTGGACAGCACGGGTTTGAACTGCGGAGGTCCACTTACCTGCCCATTTACTTTTGAGAAAACACAGTACGGTGTTGTAAATGTACTTTCTCTTCCTCCTGACCTCCTCTTTCTTTTCTTTAGCTGCTTTACCATAAGAA
Organism: Neomonachus schauinslandi; assembly: GCF_002201575.2. Taxonomy (NCBI): domain Eukaryota; kingdom Metazoa; phylum Chordata; class Mammalia; order Carnivora; family Phocidae; genus Neomonachus; species Neomonachus schauinslandi. Next base: position 210,812,522 of record NC_058403.1, read on the forward strand.
TACGGTATCTAACACGTATAACGTGCAAACGATGTATTTGTCAATTATGTTATTGGTAAGACTTCTGGTCAACAGGAGGCTAATAGTAGTTGAGTTTTGGGGGAAGTCAGAAGTTCTGTGTAGATTTTCAACTGCACAGGGGTCAGCGCCCCTGGCCCCCACGTTGTCCAAGGTCAACTGTACGTGTCTAGTGATGGCTGAGGCTGGGGCGGCGTCTAGACGGTGGTGTAAAGGTTTACTGATGAGCTCTCTGGGTTGGAGGGTGGGCAGTCCTGATCTGTAGCTTCCCCCTCTTTCTGGGATGTAAATACTCCCACTGTGTCAATTTCGAGTAGCTCATCACCCTGTAGCTTTCTGCCTTAGACAGGAGACAGAATCACCTCCAGAGCATCGATTACAGGGAAATGTAGTAAGACAATTAGGAGAGGGTGGGTTTTGAGTATTTATTTTCTTTGTTCTCACTTATCAGTACGTTTATATAATTTACTTTCTGATAAAGGCTGTGTTTAATACTGGCTTGCAAAATTCCTGAGAATTTAACTGTTGGCTCTCTGGCCTGGTAGAGGGAATCTCCAGCACACCAGTGGGTGTAGTGGAGGCAGAGGGCACAGCCCATGCAAAGGCCCTGGGGTGGGAGTGTGCCTGGCATATTGGAGCAGTGAGGAGGCCCCATGGCTGGAGCAGAGTGAGCGAGGGGGAGAGCGGGAGGAGGTGGGGGCAGGTAGTGAACCACTTGGGCTTCTACCCCAGGGAGGTGGGAGCCCTGGAGGGCTGTGGGCAGAGCAGGGCGGGACCTGACTGGGGTGCTCATGGCGCCCTGTGGTGGCCTCTGTGGGGAGGACGGACTGGGGGCAAGGGTGTTTGCCAGGGATGGGAGGTGGAGGGGACAGCGCTGGTCCAGGTGGAAGGTGATGGGGTATCAGGCTTCATGTGCCCGTCTTCGCATGACGTGCGGTGTGTTGGGGTCTGTGCATGAGCTCGGATACGCGCCTCTGCCTGCAGACCAGGCCCCACATCCACCTTGCTTGACCCCGGCCCTGGGAGGGGGGGTGGGCAGGGCCGGTCTCAACCCCAGTTGCATCGTTTACCCCCATCCCTGCCTGCAGGAGATGGTCATCACAAACCTGCAGCCTGAGACCGCCTACTCCATCACGGTAGCCGCCTACACCATGAAAGGTGATGGTGCTCGCAGCAAACCCAAGGTGGTCGTGACCAAGGGAGCAGGTAGGATCCTCCCCCCATCCCCGCCTCACCCCCCTCCCCACCATGGCCCTTTGCCCCCAGAGCATGCCACGGAGTTTTTGAGCTCATGCAGGGAGAGAGCACTGGGCAGCGGGGCCAGTGAGATCAGAGGCGTGGGGGCCACTCAGGAGGCCAGCCAGTCCCACAACTTCCTCCTCACTGGCGTCCCTGCCTGCTTAGCTCCAGCCGGATGGAAACCATGGCTAGGCCTCCGTCCCGTTCCGGCTTCGCCCGGGCTGTTCCTTCTGCCTGGATACCTTTCCTCACCCTGCCCCCTGCCCACAGTCTCGGTCCAGTGCTCCCTCCTGGGCAGCCCCAGCGCCCCCCTTCCCGCATCACAGCTCTGATCACCCGGGGTGGGTTGTTTGGAGGTGGTGTGCCCATCGCCCCCACTGCACCATGAAGCCTCTTCTCCGAGCAGCCCTGCCTCAGTTTCCCTTTCTGGCCCCTCCAGGCCCCTACCATCAGTCCCAAGGGACTGTTTTTTGCCTCAGCCAACATTGAGGAGGGGGTGAGGCAGCCATGAAAACGTAAGGGGAGGGTGTTGTGGACAGATGGCACAGCCCAGGGAAGGGTGTTTCAGGGATGACAGGTCCTGAGCCCTCCACCTCACATCCCGCACCCACCCCTTCCCCAGGGACCCTCCCTCAGCCCCAGAGCCCGACATTCCATGCCAGCTGGACACAGCCCCTCCCCATGCTGCCGCCGGTCCGTGTCCATGCTGTTCTCTCCGTCTGCCTAGTCTCTGTATCCTTCGGTGTCCAGCACCCATGTACCTCCTTCAAGAAGCCTCCCCTGATCTTTCCCTCTTCTCTCAGGGACACTGCACTACAGCCGTGCTTGCCAAGCAGACCCACTGCATATGCTATGACTGCTCAGAGCACGGTTCCTGAAAGGTTCTGATAAGTCCTGCAAGAGGAGAAGACTGGTTTTGTTTGTACAGCTTCTCTCCTGCCGGACTTACTGGGACCTTGGCACATTGATTACTACCCAGACCATGAGAACCTTGGGGCAAGGGCAGGGTTTTGAAACATTCCTGTATCCCATGGGTATTAATCATGTGCCAGCAGGAGGCAAGGGGCAAATCAGTGAGACACCAGATGAGTGACTTATGAATAAGAAGAAGAGGTAAACATATGAGGACCTGCTTTGGCATCCGAAAACATTTTCCTTTATCGGGTTCTCTGAGTCCCCAGCCTCCTCACTCTTCCTTCCACTCACCCAGCACAGTGCCACCTCGGGGCCTTTGCACAGGCTATTCCTTGCCTGGAACACCATTTCCACCAGGTCTTCCTGCCTCCCTCACTTCCTTCAAGTCTTTGCTTCGGAGTTCAGCATCCCTGAGACCCGCTTTTAAAAATTGCAGCCCCAGGGGCGCCTGGATGGCTCAGTCAGTTAAGCGTCTGCCTTCAGCTCAGGTCATGATCCTGGGGTGCCGGGATCAAGCCCTGCATCGGGCTTCCCTGCTCAGCAGGGAGTCTGCTTCTCCCTGTGACCCTCCGCATTTTTGTGCTCTCTCTCTATCTGTCTCTCTCACTCAAATAAATAAAACGTTAAAAAAATAAATACATAAAATAAAAATTGCAGCCCCACCCCCTGCTGCCCGACTTGGATGGGCCACGTGGCCCTGACACGCCCCCTGTCTCCCCGCAGTGCTGGGCCGCCCCACCCTGTCGGTGCAGCAGACCCCCGAGGGCAGCCTGCTGGCACGCTGGGAGCCCCCAGCCAGCACCACCGAGGACCAGGTGCTGGGCTACCGCCTGCAGTTCGGCCGTGAGGACTCGCCCCTGGCCACACTGGAGTTCCCACCTACCGAGGACCACTATACAGCGCTGGGTGTGCATAAAGGGGCCACGTACGTGTTTCGGCTGGCGGCCCGGAGCCGAGGAGGCCTGGGCGAGGAGGCGGCCGAGGTCCTGAGCATCCCCGAGGACACTCCCCGTGGCCACCCGCAGATCCTCGAGGCAGCTGGAAATGCCTCGGCTGGCACCGTCCTGCTCCGCTGGCTGCCGCCCGTGCCCGCCGAGCGCAACGGGGCCATTGTCAAGTACACGGTGGCTGTGCGGGAGGCCGGAGCCTTGGGCCCCGCCCGAGAGACCGAGCTGCCGGCGGCGGCCGAGGCGGGCGCCGAGAATGTGCTCACGCTGCAGGGCCTCAAGCCCGACACGGCGTATGACCTCCAAGTGCGGGCCCACACGCGCCAGGGCCCCGGCCCCTACAGCCCCCCCGTCCGCTACCGGACATTCCTGCGGGACCAAGGTAGGCGCGCGGCGATCCCCGCACCAGAGCCGGACCGGGCCTCGTGCCCACCCCCACCCCAGCCCCCTCCCTCTCCCCCGCCCAGGTAAGTGGTCACTTTTCTGCTTCCTTGTGGACACTCGAGGCGAGTCCGGACCCCGAGGCTCCGGCGTTGGCAAAGGTGGGACGTGCCTAGGTGGCACCGCCGCCCCCACCGACCCCCCTCCCCCTCCCCCCTCCTGCTCCTCCTCCTCTCTGCAGCAGCGCCGTCTCCCCCCACCCCGGCAGGGACCTGGGACAGGGCCAGGCAGGGCCAGGCAGGAAGGCCATGGGCACAGGCACAGCGGAGGACAGGGAGCGCCTGGGCCGCCCCACCCCACCCCACCGGCCCACCCCGCGCTACCCCCGGCACTCACGGGGCCTCTTTTCTGTTCTCTCCCACTCGGCTGCTGCCCGGCACAGTCTCACCCAAGAACTTCAAGGTGAAGATGATCATGAAGACATCAGTCCTGCTCAGCTGGGAGTTTCCTGACAACTACAACTCACCCACACCCTACAAGGTGCAGCGCCCCCGCCCCCCACGCTCCCCCACCCCCACCCCGGGAGCAGGCAGGCCAGGTTAGGGGTTGGGAATCAGCTGGACTCAGGGCTGAGTGGGATCAGGGCTCAGCTGGGATTGAGACTGAGGCTGTAGTCAAGGCTTAACCTGGGATTGAGGCTCAGTTCGGGATTAGGGCTCAGTCTGAGATTAGGGGTTCATAAGGATTGGGGCTCATTCAAGGTTGGTTCTCAGTCGGGTCAGGGCTCAGTTGGGATTGAGGATCTGCCTAGCATGGAGATTTAGCCTAGGATCCAGGCTGAGGTCAGAGCTCAGTCAGGATTGGGATTCAGTCTGTGATTAGGGCTTGGTCAGAATTGGGACTTAGCTGGGATTGAGCCTCCATCTAGGATTGGGGCTCACTCTGGGATTAAGGGTCAGTCAGAATTGGGACCTGCTCAGAGCTGGGCCTCAGCTGGGATTGAGGATCTGTCTAGGGTCAGGAGTTAGCTTAGGGCTGAGGCTTATTCTGGGATTAGGGCTCAGTCAACACTGGGCTTAGAGTTGGGCTCAGCTGGGATTACGGCTCCATCTGGGATCAAGACTCAGGGTCAGGGGCTCAGCACAGAACCCCCACTGAGCCAGCCCTGGCCCGCAGATCCAGTACAACGGGCTCACACTGGACGTGGACGGCCGTACCACCAAAAAGCTCATCACGCACCTCAAGCCCAACACCTTCTACAACTTCGTGTTGACCAACCGAGGCAGCAGCCTGGGTGGCCTTCAGCAGACCGTTACTGCCTGGACCGCCTTCAACCTGCTCAGTGCCAAGCCCAGCGTGGCCCCCAAGCCTGACTCCGACGGCTTCATCATGGTGTATCTGCCTGACGGCCAGAGCCCTGTGCCTGTCCAGTATGATCAAAACCACCCCACTGCCCCCAGGGATTCCCCCCCCCCCCCCCATTAGCCAGCTTTGTGACTGGGGCCAGCCACCTGACCTCTCTGTGCTTCAGTGTCCTCACCTGTGTCTAAAATGTGGGTCACGCCAGTCCCAGTCTGTGTGGTTGTCCAGATGCTTCTCATGGGCACCGTCACTAAATGTGGCCTCTCCTCCAACATTTCTGATACCCCTGTGTACCTGAGCTTCTTTGGGGTCTGGTTTCCCAGGCTGGTGGGGAGACAGAACTGGAAACAGACACTTTCAGACCTGTGGTGTGATAGTGAGAGGCACTAGGGTTGAGAGTCCCCGGTGGGGAGAGGACTCTGCCTGGGAAGCAGAGAAGAATTAAGGACTACAAGGATGTGTGGGTATGGAAGCTGGGGCTTTGAAGGATGTGTAGGAGTTCAAGAAATATAATTGGGGTAGCCTCTCTAGGCAGAAGGAACCACATACTCAAAAGCCTGGAGGCTTGAATCAGGAACTATAGTCCTATATGGCTGGGTTCTAGGGGCGTAGAAGCAGAGGGAAGGTTCAGAGCACAGGGACTCCCCCACCCACCTCCAGCAGGCATTCTTTGGACGTGGCCCCCGACCTTTCATCTCCCTACAGGAACTACTTCATTGTGATGGTGCCACTGCGCAAGTCTCGTGGTGGCCAGTTCCTGACCCCTCTGGGCAGCCCAGAAGATATGGATCTGGAGGAGGTGAGGTGGGGCCCAGACCTGCCTGGCCCAGACCCTGTCCTGATTTTTGGAAGCCCTGTTGCTGCTGGCCAGCCTCTGAGCACCCCATGCCTCTGTTCCCACAGCTCATCCAGGATATCTCACGGCTGCAGAGGCGCAGCCTGAGGCACTCTCGCCAGCTGGAGGCGCCCCGCCCCTACATTGCGGCTCGCTTCTCGATGTTGCCGTCCACCTTCCACCCCGGTGACCAGAAGCAGTACGGTGGCTTTGACAACAGGGGCTTGGAGCCTGGCCACCGATATGTCCTCTTTGTGCTTGCAGTGCTGCAGAAGAGCGAGCCTGTAAGTCCCAAATGGTGTCTGCCTTCGTCCAGCCCCACCCTCTGAGCGCACAGGCCCTGACGTGGACTCAGCCCCCGGGGCCCCGACCTCAGAACCAGACACAGATCCTGCCAGCTTCCCATGATCAGGGCTGGGCAGGGGGAAGGACTTGAGGTTGGGGATACCCCAAGGGGAAGACTTTTTAGAGGAAGGGACTTGGGACCTAGGGCTTTGGTGGCTGTGTAGGAGTTCAACCAAGACAAGATATCTTCAGGATTTGCACGCGCAGAGGTCTAGAGGTGCCGTGTGAGAGGAACAAAAAGGACTTCAGAGTGGCTGAAGCCCAGGGAGCAGTAGGGAGAGCAGAGACTGGCAAAGGGCCAGGCCAATGCAGAGCACCAGGGTCCGGGTTCTCGGGAATCATAGGAGGATTTAGAGTAGGGGAAGGACATAGGTTTGTGCTGGAAGAAGACTCCTTTGGCCACTGTGAGTAGGATGGACACTGATGGAGGCCCCTCCCGTCCTGTTGCCCACAGACATTTGCAGCCAGCCCCTTCTCAGATCCCTTCCAGCTGGATAACCCAGACCCGCAGCCCATCGTGGATGGCGAGGAGGGGCTCATCTGGGTGATCGGGCCTGTGCTGGCTGTGGTCTTCATCATCTGCATCGTTATCGCCATCTTGCTCTACAAGAAGTGAGCCCCTTTGCACTCCCCACTTGACAAGAGGGAGGGCTCCCTGGAAAAGGAAGGAGGGTCTGGAAGGCCCAGGGAAGGCTGGTTGCACAGGATGACCACGGAGGTCCTCTGCCGTACAGATAGAAAAACCCTGGCTCAGAGAGGTTAAGCCACTGGATCAAAGTCACACAGACCAGGCCAGTGACTTGACTCCTCTCAAGGTCCGCACGCCACTCAGCAGGATGATTTGGGGTGGAGGCCACCTCTGTCCAGTTTAGCAAGGAGAATAACTGTGGTGGCCACATGGGACACGTCTCACCTTAGAAAGGGAAGGCCGAGACATTCTTCCTTGTGGTGGGGACCCAAGCAGGAAGGATTAGCCCCATTTTCCAGAGGAGCCCAAGGCTCTGGGAGGTTAAGAAAGCCACCCGCCGTCACAGAACAGGCTTTCTGTGACCAGCACGCCCTCACCTGTCTTCTTTTCCCTCCTAACCTGTGTCTCCTTTCGGGAGCAGCAAACCCGACAGGTAAGAACCGGCCTCGTCCTTGGGAGGCTTCAGGCAAGAGGCCGAGGAGAGGGATCAGGGTGGTGCCGTGCCCGTGGGGTGAGGGGACGCTCAGCTGTGCCAGCAGGCTGCACGCGTGTCCATGTGTGGTCCCGGGAACCCCAACCGTGCGCGTACACGGCCCCTTTTCCCCTGGCCGGGCCCCTCACTTGCGGTACCTGATCGGCGTTCACGCGTGTACACGTGCGTCTTTGGACACACGCCGGTACTCAAGGAGTCTTCTGCTTGCTCCCACAAAGTAAACGCAAGGACTCAGAGCCCCGCACCAAATGCCTCCTGAACAACGCTGACCTCGCCCCCCACCACCCCAAGGACCCTGTAGAAATGAGACGCATTAACTTCCAGACGCCAGGTATGTGTGTATCCCAGGTGCCAGGATCAACACCACGGAGGGGAGGTAGCATGAGAGACGAGGAAGCGGCCCCCTCGGTGGAACCTCATCTGCCCCTGCTGAGCGGTTTGGTGCAGCAAAATGCCCGATTCCCAAATCCCTCTGTGGATCTAGAAATTCCATGGACCAGTTCTGGTTTACAACCAAGTGAGGCTTTTGCAAAGCTGTGTTTCACTGGTGGTTGGGGTCATCTGAGCAGAATGGACCCCTTAAAAACGAAACAAGCCAAAGAACCCTCCTTTCTTCTAGCAGAAGGAGCTATGCTTCTGGTTCCCACTGGTCTTAGGGATGCTCAGGGGTGGGCATTCGGGTTTTTCCTTGGCCTTTCTCCACACTCCCGTGGGCTGTCCCCCTGGCGAGGTACAGAGATTTTGCCTCCCATGTGCGCTGCATGTCTCTCGTCCACAGATGCTCATGCTCGCCTGCCTCTTCACAGTTCCCTGTATATTCACACGAGTCCCTTAAGGTCACCTGCCATGCCTGGAGGGAGAACTGAATGAACCAGGGTCTTGTCCTTGATCATCTTCATGTATAGCGATCCACATACTCCCTCATCTTATCCCTCTTAATGGGCTTATGCCAACTGCTTCCAACCAAATAAGGTTTCCATTTAACTGATGGCTGCTGTTCTCCTTATGAGGTCACAGCATGGTTCCATCTGTCCCTCTCCCTGCATCCAGTCTCTACTTCCTGTCTCTGAACTTCCTGTCTACTTCCTGTCTCATAATAATTGTTTCCAACCAAACAGATTTTAAACATTTGTATGTTACCGATGGCTGCAGTCCTCCTTAAGGGCTAGTGCATGGCCTCACGTACTGTTCTTAATATACTCCTTTCTCTTTTCTGTTGCTGGACTGTCTCACATCAGTTCTGTTTTTACCCAAATGAGGATTTTGGTCACTTATATTTAACTGATGGCTCCTGTCACTTCTCAGCCTTCTGGCTAAGATCAGGTGTAACTGATGGCAGCAGTCTGCCATAAGGGATCACGAAAGGTCCCATATGGCACCCCTAATGTACTCCCTTCTCTTTTCTGTCTCTGGACCAGGTCGTGTCAGTTCTATTTTCATCCAAATGATGATTTTTAACACCCATGTTTAACTGATAGTTGCTGTCCTTCTTAAAGCTCATGGCATGGGCTCGTAGGTCCTTCCCCTGCCCCCAGGTTTTGCCCTCACCCGCCTGCACCTCATCTGAAATCTCCTCTGCTGACCCCAACAGGGGACCCAAGGCCAGGTTGGTCTGAGGGGACACACTGACAAAAGGCCGAGAGCTTTAGGATCTTCCCGAAGTCACAGCTGAGAACCAGGACTGGGTGCAGTCCGGTAGGAGGGATCCACAGCAGCTCCCGTAGGTCCTCGGGGTGGGGCCCGGGCAGCGTGCATCCCCCATTGCAGTCGCTCTGCCCTTTGCGTCTGTCGGCCGGCCATTGTGCGTGCATCCAGTGAGGGATGGGGGAGGCAGGGGCCCCCCGTGTGTTTTCATTTATTTATTGTTTGCTGTTTCTGCAGATTCGGGCCTCAGCAGCCCCCTCAGAGAGCCGGGGTTTCACTTTGAAAGTTAGTTCCTGTGTCTCTCTGTTCTCGGCTTCCTTTCGCGCCCCCCCCACACCCCCTGTTTGTTTTCATCTTTGGTTCTCCATCCCGCCTCCTGATCTCTGTCCACCTGTCCTGCGCTGGCTTCTCAGGGGAGTCGGGGTTCTGGTCTGTTGGGCCCTTAGGTCGCTGGTCGTGACTGCTTGTAGGTGGGGGTGCGGGGGGGTCATCCTGCGTGACAGGACCCCAGCTTCACTCCTTAGGTAAGGGCTCTTGGGGAGCGGCCTGGGGGGCTGGGGACGCTGGTGTTTACCAGCTGGCCTGGCCATGTTGTACTTCTGAGCCGGCACGTAGCTCAGCCCACTGCGCCCCAGGAGAGCAGACGGGTCTTGCAGACCCAGACATTGGGGAGAAAGAGCCAGGCCCAGCCCACACTAGCCCATGCACCAGATGGAGAAATGATGCAGGCACACAGAGAGATGGGGACCCCCCAGCACACACACACACACACACACACACACCATCTCCCCTCCCCAGTGCCTCAGCGCTCCCTGGCAGCAGCCCTCACAGTCCCTCTGATCCCAGAGGGTCAGACAGGGGTGTCCATCACCGGCCCATGCCCTGGGGAGCGAGGTTTCCAGAGGCCCAGCCAGCCGCATCTGCTGCTTCATTTCTGTGTCACCCGCCTCCTTCTTGCCACGAGGCACTAGGAGCTTGGAGTCTTCCAGGGCGACCCTTCCCCGGTCCCTGCATCCCCAGCTGGATTGGGGGCGCTGGGATGGGTGGACATCACGAGCCGGGGGTGTCAGACTCAGCTGGGAGCCGCTCCTCGAACGCTCCACCTGCAGACAGACCCGCAGGCCTGGGCTCCCGGCCCCAGCGTGGGCCGTCCTGAACCCTCCCCTCCCCCGCCACTCGCTCTAACCACAGCGCGCCCATCACAGACTCACACTGTAGAACGCCCCCCGCCCCCCGGCCCCCAGGCTGGCTCCCGCGTGACCGGCCGCACCGTGGGGTCTGCTCTCCCCACAGGCATGCTCAGCCACCCCCCGATCCCCATCGCAGACATGGCGGAGCACACGGAACGCCTCAAGGCCAATGACAGCCTCAAGCTCTCCCAGGAGTACGAGGTGAGCTAGCCCCCGCCTCCTGCCCCCACCCTGGCCCCCCAGCGCCCCACCCTGATGCCTCCCACCTCACCTTCCCCTACAGTCCATTGATCCGGGCCAGCAGTTCACGTGGGAGCATTCCAACCTGGAAGTGAACAAACCCAAGAACCGCTATGCCAACGTCATCGCGTACGACCACTCGCGCGTCATCCTCCAGCCCATTGAAGGTAGCTGCCCAGGCCCCATCTGCCCTTCCCCAGGCCAGAGAGAGCGCACAGACACCGTGCCTCCACTTGGCCACGCGGCAGGGCCAGTGCGGACGAGCAAGGGCACAGATTAGGGAAACTGAGGCCAGATGCTGCTCACAGGCCTGGTCCAGCTCCAGCCAGAAGCTACTGGGAAGTTTTGGATAGGTGTTTAACTGATGGTTGCTGTCCGTAACACATTTCCATCTGTCCCTCTGCATCCGTGGTTCTCGGTGCCCAGGGAACATTGGGCGATGTCTGAGGGCATTTTCGTGTTCACGTTCCGGGGGACAGGGAGCTAGCTGCATTTAGAGGTCTGAGACGCCGCTCAGACCCTGCAGTGCACAGGGACAGCCCCACCCCAGAGAGCAGTCTGGCCCCCAGCGACGGTGATGCGGGGGCAGAGAAACCGCAACATTCAGGCTCCATGGTTCCTGTGGGGGCAGCTCGGGGCAGTCCGGGAAGGCTCCCAGGAAGCGGTAGGCCAGATAGAACCTGTGTAGGGGACAGCAGCACGCCCGCTGATCTCTGGCATCTGTCTCTGCTGCAGGCATCGTGGGCAGTGATTACATCAACGCCAACTACGTGGACGGCTACCGGCGGCAGAATGCGTACATCGCCACGCAGGGGCCGCTGCCAGAGACCTTCGGCGACTTCTGGCGTATGGTGTGGGAACAGCGTTCAGCTACCATCGTCATGATGACGCGGCTAGAGGAGAAATCACGGGTGGGGCCCGGACCCTGCAGCCCCCGCGCGCCCGGCCGGCGCCAGCCCATGCTCACTTCCATTCTCCCGCCTTCTACAGATCAAGTGTGATCAGTACTGGCCCAACAGGGGCACGGAGACATATGGCTTCATCCAGGTCACGCTGTTGGACACCATCGAGCTGGCCACGTTCTGTGTCCGGACGTTCTCTTTGCACAAGGTAGGGCCCGGCCTGGGCTGGGGCCTGCGGGAGGGGGTGGTGGGGGTGGAAGAGGCAGACAGAAGGCTCCAGCTTCTGTCCTGGGAGCTCCCCATCGGGGAGCCCAGGCTGACCACATTCTCTCGAAGCCACTGGTGGGGAAGCTGAGGCTCAGAGGAGGGACCTCCTGTGTCCAGCCACATCGGGACAAAACCAGCAGAACCTAACGTAGCAATGAGCCTGTCGTCCCCTTGCCATCAGTTACGTCCCAGGCCTTCCCTCCCTCCTTGCCCTCTGGCCTCACCCAGCCTAGGCCCGTGATGGGTGGGAGACAAAGGTAGAGAGTCCCTGCTAGTCTGGGCAGTCAGGCCTGGGGCAGAGGGAATCTTAAGATGTGTGTTTAACTGATGGCTGGTGTCAGTTACATGGTTCCATCTGTGTTCTATGTCACTGGTTCTCGACTGGGGCAGTTTGCCATCTGGAGAACATTTTTTCATTGTTAGCATGGGGAGGGGAGGGTGCGGGCACCACAGTGCTCCCCAGACTCCAGCCGGGTCCTCTGTCAACACTAAACACCCACCGCGTGTCAGGCCCTGATTTGGGCACGAAGACACAGCAAGGACCAAGACAGACAAGATGTCTTGCCCTTTTGGAGCTTAGTTTAGTTGACAAGGCATTGACAGTCAATATGTAAAAGGACAAATCTTACACGTAGAAGGAGAAAAATAAAGTATATGTCAGGGGACCTGGAGATGGTGAGGAAGGGAGCCAAGAGATCTGGGAAAACAGCATTCCTGGCAGAGGCTCAGCCCGTGCAAAGGTCCTGGGGCAGGACCATTCCTGGCATGATGGAGAAACAATGAGGAGGCCTGTATTATGGTTTTAGCAGAGTGAGTGAGGGGAAGAGAGGGAGGAGGGGAGGCTGGGCTTTTACCCTAAGGTGGATGGTAGCCCTGTTGGGGGGTGGGGGTGGGGGCAGACCTGACTCAGGTGCTCACCGGCGCCCTCTGGTGGCCACTGTGGGGAGGGCAGACTGTTGGGGCGAGGACCAGAGGAGGGGGTTCCAGGGTGGAGGGGACTGGACCAGGAAGGCCGCCACGGAGGAGGTGAGAAGCCGGCAGGTTTGGGATAGATGAAGGCAGAGCCGGTTGGATGTGGGAGGGGCAGTGAATCAAGGGGGACTCCTGAGTCCTGGGCAGAGCGCCTGGAGGGATGGAGCCGCCACCAGCTGAGATGGGGGCGGATTTGGGGAGAAAGTCGGGGCATGATGTTGGCCACACTGTGATACACCCGGTGAGGGTCTCCCCCCCCCCCCACCCCGCCCAGTACGTGAGGCAGCCGGGCCCCTGGGCGTGAATTTGGCATCCTCTGTCCGTGCACGGAGCGCTGCTGTGACCGGCTCTGTCCCTGCGGCCCCCAGAATGGCTCCAGTGAGAAACGTGAGGTCCGCCAGTTCCAGTTCACGGCGTGGCCGGACCACGGGGTGCCCGAGTACCCGACGCCATTCCTGGCTTTCCTGCGGAGAGTGAAAACCTGTAACCCGCCGGACGCGGGCCCCGTGGTCGTGCACTGCAGGTACCCCCGGCCGCCCCCCGCTCCCGCCCCGGGGCCTCCTTCGGCCTTCCTGACCGCCGTGCCCGTCCCCGCAGTGCCGGCGTGGGCCGCACCGGCTGCTTCATCGTCATCGATGCCATGCTGGAGCGGATCAAGCCGGAGAAGACGGTGGACGTGTACGGCCACGTGACGCTCATGCGCTCGCAGCGCAACTACATGGTGCAGACCGAGGACCAGTACAGCTTCATCCACGAGGCGCTGCTGGAGGCCGTGGGCTGCGGCACCACGGAGGTGCCCGCCCGCAGCCTCTATGCCTACATCCAGAAGCTGGCGCAGGTGGAGCCCGGCGAGCATGTCACCGGCATGGAGCTCGAGTTCAAGGTTGGGGGGCGTTCCCGGTGGGCGTTGGGGGCGTGGTGAGGAGCTGGAGGTCCGGGCTGTTCCTCTCCCCCCGCCCCCGCACGCTCCACCCTTCGCGCTCCGTCGCCCGGAGAACACAGCCGCGCCGCCCTCCCGCTTTTGACCCCGGCCTTCCTCTGTCCCCACAGCGGCTGGCCAACTCCAAAGCCCACACGTCCCGCTTCATCAGTGCCAATCTGCCTTGTAACAAGTTCAAGAACCGCCTGGTAAACATCATGCCCTACGAGAGCACGCGGGTCTGTCTGCAGCCCATCCGTGGGGTGGAGGGCTCCGACTATATCAACGCCAGCTTCATCGATGGCTACAGGTACCCCCGCTTTGCCCCGGCGGTCCCCAGCCTCACGTGGGAAGGAGAGCTGGACACCCCGCCGGCCTCGCGCGGTCGCGGCTGAGGTGGAGGGAATCTTGAGCTGTGTATTTAACGGATGGCTACCGTTTGTAACGTGGTTCCATCTGTCCTTTTCACATCAGTGGTTCTCAATCTGGGCAGTTCTGCCACCTAAGGAAAATTGGGCAGTGTCTGCTGACATTTTTGTCATAATGGGAGTGGGGGCGGGCAGAGGCTGGGGATGCTGCTCAGCACCCCACAGTGCCCCTCACAGAGAACGATGCAGCCGCGAACGTCAGTGCCCAGGTTGAGAACCCCTGGCTGAGGGATGGTGTTGCGGCGAAGGCCCCACCTGCGCAAAGGCTGGGGGTGACCGAGAGCTTAGTCCGTGCAGACGCCTAGAAGGAGTTTACTGGCCCTCGAGGGGGTGGAGGGCAAGGCAGGAGAGGTCAGAGGATGTTCTGCAGCCTCCTCGAGGCGCTAGAACATTCCCTGAGGCCAGTGGCTTCCCCGGGTGCAAAACAGGGTTATGGGGAGGCTTGGCGAGATGGGGAGGGGGACGGGGCACCGGCCGGCGACTCCTGGGGAGGCAGGGGCGTGGCAGGTGTGGCTGCTGGGGCCCTGACCCACCGGGCGGCATCAGGCCGGCCCCCCGCCTGGGCCTGCATCTGCCCACTGGCCCTGGTCTCACACGCCCCACACCACAGGCAGCAGAAGGCCTACATTGCGACGCAGGGGCCACTGGCGGAAACCACAGAGGACTTCTGGCGCATGCTGTGGGAGAACAACTCCACCATCGTAGTGATGCTGACCAAGCTGAGGGAGATGGGCCGGGTGAGCCACGGACCAGGGGGACGGGGCGGGGGTGTTGTACCAGGGGAGCCATGGATGGGGGGTGGGGG